>NC_052332.1:7869033-8203095 GCF_016432855.1 Salvelinus namaycush | reverse complement strand
CTGGGACAATATTGACAATCCGGAGTTCCAATGCAGAAATGGTTTGCTAGTGGGGGACTACAGGAATGAGGTGGCCATGCTTAGCAAACACATCTCAATTCTGCACAAACTTAGGGGGAAAATACAGATTGGAACTTTCTCGTTCTCAACTCCTATGGCAGGATGCCGCTTGGGCCTAATTGATGTTTCCCCACCTCTGTCCCTATTCGAATGGCCTGTGCTACCTGGAACTTGCCTGTCAAGGAAACCAACTCCATCTGCTTCTCGTCCTCCATCCTGTAGTGAAGTAGACAGAGAAACGCATGAAGAGTGTTACAATCAGCACTGGTCCCAGGTCACAAGTCGTGGAAACCGAAGGTAGCGGCGTGCTGCTAAACGGACGTGAGTGACTTTTAGCCTTCCAGAACATGTACTGACAATTTTGATACCTTCTGGAAACAAAGCTCGTATTATCAGGAGGATGGGATCCACCAAAATCACTTGGGTTCCTGGATCCTTTCAGCATTATAACGCTGCATTGAGACAATGACTTATCAATGACCCAAGTCCAGCTTATTTGTTAGCATTGATGCAGTATGCCCTAGCAGGAAGTCAACTATGTGCAGCTCACCTTGCACTAACATAAATAACCTGAGCATCTCTACCTCTGCTAAACTTCCCAGTAAAGCAATGAAAACAATCAAGCGTCCCAGAAAAGTGCTAAAAATAGCCCACATTAACATACAGTAGGTAGCTTAAGAAACAAGGTAAACAAAATCAATAATTTGCTCGTAACAGATGAATTCATATTCTTACAATCTCTGAAACTCTGGTAATACCTTTGATGATACAGTGGTAGCAATACATGATTATAAGATCTACAGAAAATACAGAAATGCCAAAGGTGAAGGTGTCGCCGTTTATATTCAAAACCACATTCCTGTAAAGGTTAGAGAGGATCTCATGTTAAATACTGTTGAAGTAATATGGCTACAGGTTCATCTGCCTCACCTAAAGCCCATTCTGGTGGGAAGATGCAATAGACCACCAAGTGCTAACAGTCAGTATCTGGATAACATGTGTGAAATGGTTGATAATGTATGTGATTTCAACAGAAAGGTATATTTTCTGGGTGATTTAAATATTGACTGGCTTTCATTAGGCTGCCCACTCAAGAGAAAGCTTCCAACTGGAACTAGTGCCTGCAACCTGGTTCAGGTTATCAGTCATCCTACCAGGGTAGTTACAAACAGAACAGTAATGAAATCATCAATATGTATTCATCACATCTTTACTGATGCTGCAGAAATGTGCTTGAAAGCAGTATCCAGATCCATCAGATGTAGTGATCACAATATAGTAGCCATATCTAGGAAAACCAAAGTTCCAAAAGCTGGGCCTAATATAGTGTATAAGAGATCATACAATACGTTTTGTAGTGATTCATGTTGTTGATGTAAAGAATATTTGTTGGTCCATGGTGTGTAATGAGAAGCAACCAGACGCTGCACTTGACACATTTATGAAATTGCTTATCCTAGTTACTAATAAGCATGCACCCATTAAGAAAATGTCTGTAAAAACTGTTAAATCCCTGTGGATTAATGAGGAATTGAAAAATTGTATGGTTGAGAGGGATGAGGCAAAAGAAATGGCAAATAAGTCTGTCTGCACAACTGATTGGCAAACATACTGCAAATTGAGAAATCATGTGACTAACCTGAAAAAAAGAAGAATTAACTACACTTTGAAACAAAGATAAATGACTGGAGCATCTTAAATTACATTTTGGGAAAAAAGGCAAACTCCGCTCCATCATTCATTGAATCAGATGGCTCATTCATCATTAAACCACTGATACTGCCAAATACTATAATGTTTTTTTATTGGCAAGATAAGCAAATGTAGGCATGACATGCCAGCAACAAACGCTGACACGACACATCCAAGTATATCTGACCAAATTATGAAAGACAAGCATTGTAATTTTGAATTCCGTAATGTGAGTGTGGAAGAGGTGAAAACATTATTGTTGTCTATCAACAATGACAAGCCACCGGGCTCTGACAACTTGGATAGAAAATGACTTAAGATAATAGCGGACTATATTGCCACATCTTCAATTTAAGCCTACTAGAATTTGTGTGCCCTAAAGCCTGGAGGGAAGCAAAAGTCATTCCCCTACCTAAGAATAGTAAAGCCCCCTTAACTGGCTCAAATAGCCGACCAATCAGCCTGTTTCCAACCCTTAGTAAATTTTTGGGGAAAATTGTGTTTGACCAGATACAATGCTATTTTACAGTTAACAAATTGACAACACACTTTCAGCACACTTACAGGGAAGAACATTTCACAAGCACAGCAGTTACACAAACGACTGATGATTGGCTGAGAAATTGATAATAAAAGGATTGTGTGGGTTGTTTTGTTATGCTTAAGTGCAGCTTTTCACATTATCGATCATGGTCTGCTGCTGGACAAACCTATGTGTTATGGCTTTACACCCCGTGCTATATTGTGGATAAATAGCTGTCTAGGCCCCTTTGTTTTTCAATCTTTACTAACATCATGCCACTGACTTTGACTAAAGCCAGTGTGTCTATGTATGCGGATGACTCAACACGATACACGTCAGCTACTACAACGACTGAAATGACTGCAACACTTAACAAAGAGCTGCAGTTAGTTCCAGAATGGGTGGCAAGGAATGAGATATTCTTAAATATTTCAAAAACTAAAAGCATTGTATTTGGGACAAATCATTCACTAAAACTCAACTAAATCTTGTCATGAATAATGTGGAAATTGAGCTTGTTGAGGTGACAAAACTGCTTGGAGTAACCCTGGATTTTAAACTGTCATGGTCAAAACATATTGGTAAAACAGTAGCTAAGATGGGGAGAAGTCTGTCCATAATAAAGACCTGCTCTGCCTTCTTAACAACACTATCAACAAGGCTGTTCCTACATGCCCTAGTTTTGTCGCACCTAGACTACTATTCAGTTGTGTGGTCAGGTGCCACAAAGAGGGACCTAGGAAAATTGCAATTGGCTCAGAACAGGCCAGCTGGGCTGGCCCTTAGATGTACAAAGAGAGCTAAGATTAATAATATGCATGTCAATCTCTCCTCGCTCAAAGTGGATGAGAGATTGACTTCATCATTACTTGTATTTGTCTGTTTGAACTACTGGCACACAGCTCAGACACCCATGCATACCCCACAAGACATGTCATCTCTTCACAGTCCCCAAGTCCAGAACAGACTATGGGAGGTGCACAGGACTACATAGAGCCATGACTACATGGAACTCTATTGCACAACAAGTAACTCATGCAAGCAGTAAAATCTGATTTTAAAAAACAGATAAAAATACATCTTATGTGAAGCAACATAAACACAGGCACAGACATAAACATACACACCCATAATAACAGAAGCGCTATACAAACACGTAGACATGGATTTTGTGAAATCGGTTGTGAATGTATTGTAATGTTTAAAAAAATTTACAACTGCCTTAATTTCGCTGGACCCCAGGAAGAGCTAGTGGGGATCCATAATAAATACAAATATACACGTGGACACACACACACGTGTTTAAATGTCTGTGTGTATCTTAATTAAGATGATGAGGACTTTGTATCATTAGGAAATTGTTTCTGTGTAATACAACATGCCAGCATAAACACTACTAACAGACATTGTGTGTGTGTGTGTGTATCTGCTTACCTACTGAGGAGCATAGGTGAACATTGGGCCCTGTCCATGGAGATGGAACAAGCTGATACTCCATCTGACCCCCCGTCACATTGGATCAGGGAGCGTATCACTCATACGTCTTAGACTTAATTAGCCTTGCCTGGGAAAAGCTGCCCTTGGGAAGCCAGTTTTCTTTCCTGTTAATTGGCGCATTAATTAGGATGGAAAAACCACATTGTGTTTGCCCACCCAGAATGCATGACACTGTTGTCAAAGCGTCTTTCATCTGTGTGTGTGTGTGTGTGTGTGTGTGTGTGTGTGTGGGTGTGGGTGTGTGTGTGTGTGTGTGTGTGTGTGAGGTTGGATGAGTTTGTGTATGAGTGCATGCAAGTAAAAAACGAATTGAACATTAAGAAGGAACAGACAGCCGAGTGGTTGGCGGTGAATCAATGATTACGTTTACATTTGAGTCATTGGGAGATGCTCTTATCCAGAGTGACTTACAGTAGAGAGTGCATACATTTTTAAACTGGTCCCCGTGTGAATCGAACCCACCACATTGGCATTGCAAGCGCCATGCTCTACCAACATCCCACCCCTCCCTTTGCTCTATCTGGCACCCCATAATGAGTGGGCATCGCCTTGACGACAGGACGCTCCACGTGACAGTAGTACAACAGGTCACAGGGAACACCATCTCTCTGCCACTTAAAGAGGAGAAGATGATGTTACATTCTAACTGTCATTTATACAAGGAGTGTTCTTTGCACGCACACACATACACACACACACGCACACACGCACACACACTCATAGACACATACATGACAGTGTGTAACTTGAGACAGCATAGTGAATGGACCGCTTGCAATAGGAAGTAATTTGTGTGAGAGTGTGACTCTCATCAGAACTGTGATTACGTACTGAGCAGAGCTCTCTGATTGTTCCCTGTACGGGGCAGAGCTCTCTGATTGTTCCCTGGAGGGGCGGAAATCAAGCAAACAATCAAGCCTGGAAAATGTGCAAACAGACAAACGTGACACTGTTTGTGTTGACCCAAACTGTGTTGTGCCTAGAATGATAGACCAGTCTAAATAATGTGCTTAACACACACACACACAATCTTGAGCTGCCCTGTCTGGTGGATTGTTATAGTGGTGACTGACACTTCTCATGTCTTCTTCTGTGTAAAATGTAATCCACAGGCCATCAGAAACAGGAGCAGGGTGTCAATGTGTTGATTGTGTGCTGTGTGCGAGTGTGCGTGTGTATCTGTGAGCTTTATTGCCCTGCAGAAAGCCTTCAAACTGAAATTGGTACTTAAAAACAAGTTTATATATCTTTCCAAATCACTTAAAAATGTATCTGATGATTTATGCATACTTACTTTGGATGGCGCCCTCATTGACCGTGTCCCTAATAATCTGTATTGCACTTTATTACGGGCAATAGGTTCAGTACACATCATTGCATTTTGTATCAGGAAGTAGGCTGGCCCTTTATTGAAGTATCATAGATCGATTCATTGCACTCTTTTTGTCTATAAAGGCATCTTGCATAAACTCCCGCAATACCTTACCTCATTGTTAACATTCAGACGTATAAGTTACCAGACCCGGACTCAGATGTTCAATCTCCACCGATTTAAGGAAATCTGCATTTAGTTTTTTCTCATGTGGAATGATCTCCAAAACTCGGTGCCTCTAGAGCAATTCAGGCGGATGTTATAAGGCCTTTTCACCGAAGAATGGGTGTATGTGTTTTGCTTTTCATGTTCTGTGTTTGCTTGTTCATGTATTGTGTAATTCAGGTCAACTATAAGTGCTGTTATTGTGAAGTGGAAATGTCTAGGAGAAACAACGGCTCAGCCGCGAAATGGTAGGCCACACAAGCTCACAGAACGGGACCACCGAGTGCTGGAGCGTTTAGCACATACAAATCGTCTGTCTTCGGTTGCAACACTCACTACCGAGTTCCAAACTGCCTCTGGAAGCAATGTCAGCACAAGAACTGTTCGTCGGGAGCTTCATGAAATGGGTCTCCATAGCCGAGCAGCCGCGCACAAGCCTAAGATCGCTTGGCATTGCGCATGGTGTCGGCTGGAGTGGTGTAAAGCTCGTCGCCAATGGACTCTGAAGCATTGGAAACGCGTTCTCTGGAGAGATGAATCACGCCTCACCATCTGGCAGTCCAACGGACTAATCTGGGTTTGGTGGATGCCAGGAGAAAACTACCTGCCCCAATGCATAGTGCCAACTGTAAGGTTTGGTGGAGGAGGATTAATGGTCTGGGGCTGTTTTTCATGGTTCCGGCTAGGCTCCTTAGTTCAGGTGAAGGGAAATCTTAATACTACAGCATACAATGACATTCTAGAGGATTCTGTGCTTCCAAATTTGTGGCAACAGTTAACGCCCTTTCCTCTTCCAGCATGACAATGCACCCGTGCACAAAGCGAGGTCCATAAATAAACGGTTTGTCGAGATCGGTGGGGAAGAACTTGACTGGCCTACACAGAGCCCTGACTTCAACCCCATCAAACACCTGGGATGAATTGGATCTCCAACTGCGAGCCAGGCCTAATCGCCCAACATCAGTACCCAACCTCACTAATGCACTTGTGGCTGAATGGAAGCAAGTCCCCGCAGCAATGTTCAGACATGTAGTGTAAAGCCTTCCCAGAAGAGTGGAGGCTGTTATAGCAGCAAAGGGGGGACCAACTCCATATCAATGCCCATGGTTTTGGAATGAGATGTTTGACGAGCATACTTTTGGTCATGTAGACTATGTTGAGTATAATTGTTGTTTATTGATTTGTTCATGCAGGGCTCATCTGTACAACAGACTGGGGTCTCAGCATGACTGCCTGGCTAAATAAATATAGTTAAAATGTGTGTGTTTATGATTGCCTCTTAATAATACAACTCACATTAACAGTTTCCACATGCACGAACTAGTACTTAAATGACTGGTTTTCTTATACTCCAACTAACTGAGTGAATGGCTTAACCACTTATAGTTGCCTTGAACAGGTCTATAACATACTGTATTTATGTGCACATATTTATTCCTCTAGATCAAAGGACTCAAGGTGTCTTCAGGAGAAGCAAGGAAAACATGTTCTCAATTTCACCTCAACATCATATCAAATTGTATTGGTCACATACACATATTTACAGATGTTATTGCGGGTGTAGCGAAATGCTTGTGTTCCTTTTCTTCAACAGCGCAGTAGTATCTAACAATTCACAACAATACACACATCTAAAAGTAAAAGAATGGAATTAAGTATATACATATGTGGACGAGCAATGATGGAGTGGTATTGACTAAATACAGTAGAATAGAATACAGTATATACATATGAGATGAGTAAAGTAGTATGTAAACATTATTAAAGTGACTAGTGTTCCATTATTAAAGTGGCCAGATCAAAAGAAAGAGAGAACATCCACTTATACTGTTATGACAAGTTGAAACAAAGAAGAGGCTCATGAAAAACATCATACTGTTTGTTTTCTTTTTTCCATTTTCGGCCTGTCATCATAAGCCTACTTTTATTGAATTAAATTAAATTCTCTTGAAGCTACAATATGATACTTTTTGGGCGACCTGACCAAAATCACATAGAAATGTAGATATATAGATCTTTTATTCCCGTTGATGGCAAGTCTAAGAAGCGGTAGATCTGTTCTATGTGTGTTATTTCTATACTTCCCATTCTAAAGTTTCAATTTTGCGTTTTTTACTTTCGGTTTTGTACACCAGCTTCAAGCAACTGAATATTCAATATTTTTGGTTATGGGAAAATATATTTCACATTGGTTTCAAAATTAGGTGAACTATTCGAATTTTAGCAACCAGGAAATGGAGGAGCGATTTCTGCATAGGGCATTTTAAATTCTCCCCCTTTGTTTTCTTCTTTGTCTCCCCACCTCTTCTCCTTCCTCTCCTGTCTCATCTCTCTCCCCATCTCTCTCCACTGTCTCCCCACCTCTCCCCTCTCCTGTTTCCCTCTCTCTCCTCTTTCTCCCCACCTCTCTCTCCTCTCCCCTCTACGCTGTCATTTACGCTGTCTTTTCCCTGTCTTCTCTCTTCTCTCCCCAGCCCCCTCCCTTCTCTCCCCTCTCTACCCCTCTTTCCTCCCCTCTGTGTTGAATATAGTGGAAATAGGGGAGGAGAAAGGGGGAGAGATGAGAGAAGAAAGAGGCAGAGGAGAGAGGGGAAAGACAGGATAGAGGAGAGAGGTGGGGAGAGAGAGGAGGGAGGGGAGGTGAGGAGACAAAGGAGAAGATATATGGCTCACTGCCTCCAAACAGACAGTCTTATTACTGGTCCCGGAGACAATTAGAAACACTAGAATCCTTTAGTGTGGTGGGGTCTATTGGTGTCTATGGGGGATCTCAAGGTTCCCTTCAGGAGGAACAGGGATACTTCATCTCCCATCTGCAAGTCCTGGTTGGTTACCCTCTGACTGCAGGAACACAATGAGAGTTACCGGAGTTACCGTGGTTTGGTGACCACGCTTGCATGATAAGTAACTTTGCCTGAGACCATCTAGAAATGTAGAACGTCCATCACATAGACTTTTCAGGTAGCAAGTTCATCGATGTAACCCCTTCAGACACACCACATAATGTTTGAGGGTTACTTACACTGTCCTGTTTGCCTGGCTTCATCTTCACACAAAGAGGCTACTAATTAGATTCAATTAGTCGAGTGCACTGACCCAATTCTACTCCCTCCGGAAAGCAGGAAAAATATGCTCAAGTTATTCCAGCAAAACTTCTGCCCGCCCACGAAGCCCTGGCTGCCTGAGAAACTGGCAAGAAATTAGTCCCAGCGCTCCGATCAAACTCCTGCTCAGCTGGAGAGAGAAAAGTGAAAATCCAACAGCCTTGTCATGTTTCATCTTTAAGCTTTACAGACACACACACACATACCACCCCCCCCTTCCTTTAATACTGTGGCTCATTTAAAATTCTAACAACTTGTAGCTGTCTAATGCAATGCTTCATTATGTAATATTGCCCACAATGCCTCTGTCTGGGCTACAGCTGCTCTGCTGGTTTATAACTCACACAGCAGGATCCACCCAGACGTACACGTACACGCACACACAGACACACAAACACACACACACACAGGCACAGCGTACTCCACCTAAATACTTAGAGAATCTCTCTCTCTTTAGGATGTCTAATTTGTGAAATGTGACATGAAATCTGTTCTGAATATCTGTGTGGTAAATGAGGTTACGCCTGTTTGGCTTGTGAGCACAAAGTATCGTGCACACTTTCCCATACACACAGATGGCATGGGAAGACACACATATACACACATATACACACAAAGACACATACAAGTGCACACACACACACACCAAGAGGGAACATTTCTATTGCATTTCCTTAATAGCTCTTGTTCTCGCCTCCCTCTCAAAACCCATTGGATCAGAAGATCAGAAGTCCCTCCTGCATCATCTGAGCCTACCCCTTTCTATTCCTTTCTACTATTGTTCTGTTGACTAAATCCAGTCAAGTCCCTGTTAACCCTTCTGCGTCGTCACCACAGTAAAGATGGTAGTTGTGTGAGGGTCCAACATGGCACGCCAGTCACAGTTTAGTGCACTACTTGTGACCAACTCCCATAGGGCTGTGGTCAAAAGTGGTGCACTATGTAGGAGATTTGGAGTGCAGGTTAGAGAATTCCCCAGAAAGATAATTTTTTTAAATTTTCAACCTTTCTTTAACTAGTCAAGTCAGTAAAGAAACAAAATATATATTTACAATGACGGCCTACCCCTGCCACCCTGTCGACGATGCGCCAATTGTGCGCCGCCCTAAAGGACTCCTGATCACAGCCGGTGATACAGCCCAGGATCAAACCAGGGTCTGTAGTGATGCCTCTAGCACTGAGATGCAGTGCCTTAGACCGCTGTGCCACTCGGGAGCGCTCAAAGTTACCTAAAATACCAGCACAATACACAGACACAGTTAGCTACCTGAGGCACTTTACAGACAAGCAGCTAGCTAGCGCCGCAGTCATCTATAGCCCGAAGGTGCACACTGTGGGCTAGAGCATCAGGGAAGACAATATTTACTCTAGGAACACTCATACTCCAGGAAAACAAACATAGACTGTACTAGGAAACACTGATAATAGGTCCCCAGGAATACTCAAGAAGGAATACTCAAGCAACACTCAAGCAGCAACACCGAGCAACAGGGAAGAGAATATTTGTTTTACCCAACTCCCTGATGCATACTTAACGTCTGCGTCCTACATGGCACCCTATTCCCTTTATATCAATTAGGGTGCCATTTGGGACGTAGCCTAGGACTACAAGCATAAACTCTGATTGTGTTCAGGACACCTGTCTATGTAAGGTTGACACAGTTGACCACAGTTGACAGTGCATGTCAGAGCAAAAACCAAGCCATGAGATTGAAGGAATTGTCCGTAGAGCTCCGAGACAGGATTGTGTCGAGGCACAGATCTGGGGAAGGGTACCAAAAAATGTCTGCAGCACTGAAGGTCCCCAGGAACACAGTGGCCTCTATCATTCTTAAATGGAAGAAGTTTGGAACCACCAAGACTCTTCCCAGAGCTGTCCGCCCAGCCAAACTGAGCAATTGAGGGAGGAGGGCCTTGGTCAGGCAGGTGACCAAAAACCCAATGGTCATCCTGACAGAGCTCTAGAGTTCCTCTGTGGAGGTGGTAGAATCTTCCAGAAGAACAACCATCTCTGCAGCACTCCACCAATCAGGCCTTTATGGTAGAGTGGCCAGACGGAAGCCACTCCTCAGTAAAAGGCACATGACAGCCCGCTTGGAGTTTGCCAAAAGGCACCTAAAGACTCTCAGACCATGAAAAACAAGATTCTCTGGTCTGATGAAACCAAGATTGAACTCTTTGGCCTGAATGTCAGCCGTCACCCCGTGGTGGAAACCTGGCACCATCCTTATGGTAAAGCATGGTGGTGGCAGCATCATGCTGTGGGGGTGTTTGTCAGTGGCAGGGACTGGGAGACTAGTCAGGATCGAGGCAAAGACGAACGGAGCAAAGTAGTGAGAGATCCTTGATGAAAACCTGCTCTAGAGCGCTCAGGACCTCAGACTGGGGCGAATGTTCACCTTCCAACAGGACAACGACCCTAAGCACACAGCCAAGACAACGCAGGAGTTGCTTCGGGACAAGTCTCTGAATGTCCTTGAGTGGCCCAGCCAGAGCCCGGACTTGAACCCGATCGAACAACTCTGGAGAGACCTGATAATAGCTGTGCAGCAACGCTCCCCATCCAACCTGACAGAGTTTAGATGATCTGCAGAGAAGAATGGGAGAAACTCCCCAAATACAGTTGTGTCAAGCTTGTAGCGTCATACCAAATAGGTCTCGATGCTGTAATCACTGCCAAAGGTGCTTCAACAAAGTACTGAGTAAAGGGTCTGAATACTTATGTAAATATGATATTTCAGGGGTTTTTTCAAGTCAGGGGGTCTGAATCCTTCCCGAAGGCACTGTATGTTATGTCTGAAAAGTCTGTTATGAATTCTTCTGTCCTAGCTAAAAACAAGTATTCAACCAATAGGCTTTGATTACATTTCAATATCCTTGCCCACGTGGAAATTATGCCAATTATTGGATGGTCTGACCGCATTCTGTCCTCGATCAACAGTTTTTAAACTTTTGGCGCCTCTGCCATATATCTCACTAGGTCAGGATATTTAGCCTCCATATAGGCACTAGTTCCAATATATTCATGACACCTCTAGTGGTGTGGGGGCTGTGCTTTGGCAAAGTGGGTGGGGTTATATCCTTCCTGTTTGGCCCGCCCTGTCCGGGGGTATCATCGGATGGAGCCACAGTGTCTCCTGACGCCTCCTGTCTCAGCCTCCAGTATTTATGCTGCAGTAGCTTATGTGTCGGGGGGCTAGGGTCAGTTTGTTATATCTGGAGTACTTCTCCTGTCTTATCCGGTGTCCTGTGTGAATTTAAGTATGCTATCTCTAATTCTCTCTTTCTCTCTTTCTTTCTCTCTCTCGGAGGACCTGAGCCCTAGGACCATGCCTCAGGACTACCTGGCATGATGACTCCTTGCTGTCCCCAGTCCACCTGGCCGTGCTGCTGCTCCAGTTTCAAATTTTCTGCCTGCGGCTAGGGAACACTGACCTGTTCACCGGACGTGCTACCTTGTCCTGGACCTGCTGTTTTCGACTCTCTCTCTCTCTACCGCACCTGCTGTCTCGACCTCTGAATGCTCAGCTATGAAAAGCCAACTGACATTTACTCCTGAGGTACTGACCTGTTGCACCCTCGACAACCACTGTGATTATTATTTGAAGCTGCTGGTCATCTATGAACGTTTGGAGATCATGAAGAACAATCTGGCCTTAAATGGCCATGTACTCTTATAATCTCCACCCAGCACAGCCAAAAGAGAACTGGCCACCCCTCAGAGCCTGGTTCCTCTCTAGGTTTCTTCATAGGTTCCTGCTTTTTTAGTTTTTCCTAGCCACCATCTTCTACATCTGCATTGCTTGCTGTTTGGGGTTTTAGGCTGGGTTTCTGTATAGCACTTTGTGACACCTGCTGATATAAAAAGGGCTTTAAAAATACATTTGATTAATTGCTTGATTGATTGATAGCTAATGCCAATTACTATTCTACCCAGTGGATGGATTTTCTGACTTTAATATGTCTCCTGCAGTCAATCTGATGCAATGAAGTAAAACTTTGGTTGTATTTTTGCAGGACACTGGGCAGTATATGAGAGGCTGATGTGTGATGAGTTATGTGGCCATCCGTTCCTGCTGGACTAACCCAAGGCCAAGTACGAGACACTTTTTTCCCGTCCTTTCATATGGTAAAATGTAAAGTCAATGAGAGCCATTCAATTCTAGCTTGGCATTTGTTGAACACTGTGTCTTTGTAACATTTAATAAAATCGCCTTATACAAGTCAATACCGAGAAAATTCAATGCGACACAACTAATAGCGAGCATGTTGTTGGCTCTTTTGATAGTTTGTGGAAATATGCGAGGGCAGAAAAAGGGGAGAAGGGAGGGAGGTACAAATAAATATTTCATTACATCCATCCTTTTCGTAAGTGGCTGGTATAAAACATGTTTCTATGATCTTTTAATGTTGTTTCTGTCCAACAGTCAATTGTCCTTTCATGATTCATATCTGCACCATCAAAGAGCCCTCATTTCTCCTTTCATGCTCTTTTGGAAGGAGTAAATGGGCTGTGCATGGCTGGATTTGGAGGAAAGCTCTTGAATGTGAATATGCCTAAATCAAAGATTATGAACATACTGTACATCTTCACATGACCTCCACTTTGTCCTTTTGAGGTGGTGCACTGGCAAGCTGACAAATGCATACAGAGATGTATGCACACTTCGCACATGTAGAGATGGTTTGACGATATCAGTAAGATACTGATAGATATATAATATCAAGGAGAAGGACATAATATATGGGTTGTATATGTGATATATGAATCATATGCGACGTGTGAGTATGAGTGCGTGTGTGTGTTTGTGTGCGTACCTCGGTACATGCATGCGTGTGTGCACTACAACAAATTGCTGTAGATTTAAAGCAAAAAATATTACAATTAGCTACTGTAATTCTATATGACAGTACAGTATTGCAAAGAGCAATGCATTATGGGGTCTCAATGTCATTCTGCTACACTGCTGTAAATTACAGCAAATGCTGTAATTTGTTCAATACAACTGAATAGTAAAGTACTGTATTACCTCTTTTGCTGTATATTTACAGTCGCATACAGTGAATTATGGTGCATTGTGGGAAAATGTTGTGGGCGGGGAAAGAATCTCTGGCTGATTAACATATTTTGAGGCATGCCTCGCAAAAGCTTGCACACGTTAGTGAGAATGCTGTACCAATTGAAGTAATATACGGTGTTAACACTTTAATGTGCTTAGGGAACAGAGCAAAGTGGTAGCAAATTTCAAACTGTTAAAGGTTGTGTGGTTAGCCATGAACTTTTAATATAATTTGCTCTGTAGTCACTGCAAGAAGCCTTTGGTAAGGCCAGTGATGTTACGTTTGATACTGGCACGCCAAGGCATGTTTCAAAATCAATAAGCAGATTATTTTGAAGTAGTGTGCCTATGCTTGCATCGCTTTATCAGAAGCACGTGATCAATGACATCCAAAGCTTTATTTCATTAAACAACCACCTGTTTGGTATTGGTTTCTGTAGAAGACAAAAAAGGCCACACTGTGCAGGCGCTACGGCTTGTGTGACGTTATCTATATTTCATTTGGCTGTTCTAAATTATTTTGATCACCACAGTGTACACTGTGTTGATCAAAGACTTCAAATCAAATCAAAGTTTATATGTCACATGCGCTGAATACAACAGGTGTAGACCTTACAGTGAAATGCTTACTTACAGGCTCTAACCAATAGTGCAAAAAAGGTATTAGGTGAACAATAGGTAAGTAAAGAAATAAAACAACAGTAAAAAGACAGGCTATATACAGTAGCGAGGCTATAAAAAGAGCTACATAGAGACACCGGTTAGTCAGGCTGATTGAGGTAGTATGTACATGTAGACATGGTTAAAGTGGCTACGCATATATGATGAACAGAGAGTAGCAGTAGCATAAAAGAGGGGTTGGCGGGTGGTGGGTGGCGGGACACAATGCAGATAGCCCGGTTAGCCAATGTGCGGGAGCACTGGTTGGTCGGCCCAATTGAGTTAGTATGTACATGAATGTATAGTTAAAGTGACTACGCATATATGATAAACAGAGAGTAGCCGCAGCGTAAAAGAGGGGTTGGGCGGGCTGGGGGGGGCACACAATGCAAATAGTCCAGGTAGCCATTTGATTACCTGTTCAGGAGTCTTATGGCTTGGGTGTAAAAACTGTTGAGAAGCCTTTTTGTCCTAGACTTGGCACTCCGGTACCGCTTGCCATGCGGTAGTAGAGAGAACAGTCTATGACTGGGGTGGCTGGGGTCTTTGACAATTTTTAGGGCCTTCCTCTGACACCGCCTGGTGTAGAGGTCCTGGATGGCAGGCAGCTTAGCCCCAGTGATGTACTGGGCCACACGCACTACCCCCTGTAGTGCCTTGCGGTCAGAGGCCGAGCAATTGCCGTACCAAGCAGTGATGCAACCAGTCATGATGCTCTCGATGTTGCAGCTGTAGAACCTTTTGAGGATCTCAGGACCCATGCCAAATCTTTTTAGTTTCCTGAGGGGGAATAGGATTTGTCGTGCCCTCTTCATGACTGTCTTGGTGTGCTTGGACCATTCTAGTTTGTTGTTGATGTGGACGCCAAGGAACTTGACGCTCTCAATCTGCTCCACTACAGCTCTGTTGATGAGGATGGGGGCGTGCTCGGTCCTCCTTTTCCTGTAGTCCACAATCATCTCCTTAGTCTTGGTTACGCTGAGGGATAGGTTGTTATTCTGGCACCACCCGGCCAGGTCTCTGACCTCCTTCCTATAGGCTGTCTCATCGTTGTCGGTGATCAGGCCTACCACTGTTGTGTTGTCTGCAAACTTTATGATGGTGTTGGAGTCATGCCTGGCCATGCAGTTGTGGGTGAACAGGGAGTACAGGAGGGGACTGAGCACGCACCCCTGGGAAACTCCAGTGTTGAGGATCAGCATGGCAGATGTGTTGCTACCTACCCTCACCACCTGGGGGCGGCCCGTCAGGAAGTCCAGGATCCAGTTGCAGAGGGAGGTGTTTAGTCCCAGTGCCTTAGCTTAGTGATGAGCTTTGAGGGTACTATGGTGTTGAACGCTGTGCTGTAGTCAATGAATAGAATTCTCACATAAGTGTTCCTTTTGTCGAGGTAGGAAAGGGCAGTGTGGAGTGCAATAGAGATTGCATCATCTGTGGATCTGTTTGGGCGGTATGCAAATTGGATTGGGTCTAGGGTTTCTGGGATAATGGTGTTGATGTGAGCTATTATCAACCTTTCAAAGCACTTCATGGCTAAGGACGTGAGTGCTACGGGTCTGTAGTCATTTAGGCAGGTTGCCTTTGTGTTCTTGGGCAGAGCGACTATGGTGGTCTGCTTGAAACATGTTGGTATTACAGACTCAATCAGGGACATGTTGAAAATGTCAGTGACGACACCTGCCAGTTGGTCAGCACATGCCCGGAGCACACGTCCTGGTAATCCGTCTGGCCCCGCAGCCTTGTGTATGTTGACCTGTTTAAAGGTCTTACTCACGTCGGCTACGGAGAGCGTGATCACACAGTCGTCCGAAACAGCTGATGCTCTCATGCATGCCTCAGTGTTGCTTGCCTCGAAGCGAGCATAGAAGTGATTTAGCTCGTCTGGTAGGCTTGAGTCACTCAGAATGAACGTGTCACTTGAGTAATGAACCTATTTTTGACACAATTTGCTGGAAATGCTAAATGCTTCAGGAAGCTTCTTTTCTCCATCACTAGTTAAGGTCTCTACAAGTGAAAGTGATATAAAACATCAAATATTAATTGGAATACTGTATGTGGAGTGCAATAGAGATTGCATCATCTGTGGATCTGTTTGGGCGGTATGCAAATTGGATTGGGTCTAGGGTTTCTGGGATAATGGTGTTGATGTGAGCTATTATCAACCTTTCAAAGCACTTCATGGCTAAGGACGTGAGTGCTACGGGTCTGTAGTCATTTAGGCAGGTTGCCTTTGTGTTCTTGGGCAGAGCGACTATGGTGGTCTGCTTGAAACATGTTGGTATTACAGACTCAATCAGGGACATGTTGAAAATGTCAGTGACGACACCTGCCAGTTGGTCAGCACATGCCCGGAGCACACGTCCTGGTAATCCGTCTGGCCCCGCAGCCTTGTGTATGTTGACCTGTTTAAAGGTCTTACTCACGTCGGCTACGGAGAGCGTGATCACACAGTCGTCCGAAACAGCTGATGCTCTCATGCATGCCTCAGTGTTGCTTGCCTCGAAGCGAGCATAGAAGTGATTTAGCTCGTCTGGTAGGCTTGAGTCACTCAGAATGAACGTGTCACTTGAGTAATGAACCTATTTTTGACACAATTTGCTGGAAATGCTAAATGCTTCAGGAAGCTTCTTTTCTCCATCACTAGTTAAGGTCTCTACAAGTGAAAGTGATATAAAACATCAAATATTAATTGGAATACTGTATTGTACAGTTACATATTCACCGTTAGCAATTGCTGTAATTTTATTACAATACAATTTTTTTGTGGTAGGAGAAAGAATCGCTGTGTCATTAATATATTTCGAGGCATGCCTTGTAAGTGTTCTTATGTGTTGCACCCGTTAGAGAGAGTGCTGTACCAATTGAACTGATATCTGGTAGTAGTGCCCTGACAACTAATTGTGTTTCAGAAAGCTACTGGCAAAAAATGCTAAAGTTGTTGTTTGGAAGGAACACACAACACTATGTGTGAAGAAAAAAAGGCACAGCTCACAAACATCAAAACCTCATCCCAACTGTAAAGTATGGTGGAGGGAGCATCATGGTTTCGGGCTGCTTTGCTGCCTCAGGGCCTGGACAGCTTGCTATCATCGACAGAAAAATGTATTTCCGTGTTTATCAAGAAATTTTGCAGGAGAATGACCGTTCTGTCCTAACAACAGCAGTCACGCAACCAAGCTAACTGGCTAAGAGTTGTCGCGGTGACATTCTATTGAAATGGATACTTGCATAGTGGAGTCTTTGTTAAGACATGTAGCTAGCTAATTTACCATCATCTCAACTCATGACGTTACTACCCTGCATGAATATGCAGGTAGCTAACCAACCAGGTTCAATGTTAGCGAGCTAACATTAGGCTAAAACTAGCCAAGCAAATGGCTCTGAGATACAAATAATAAGATCATACACGTAATGTTAGCTAGTGAGCCAGCCAGCTAACATTAGCTAGCTAGCTAAGAGTGTACTTTAACTTGAAATGAAAAGGACTTTGTCAAAATTAGAAACGTGTAATATCTGAAAATGTTGCTAGTTAGACTATCTTACCCATTTACATTATATGGCAGACCAATCCAAACTCATCTCTCGGCATGGCCAGCCCACTCGCTATCTCAGACAATCATGACTAGCGGGAAGGTTGCTCACCTTTTCTGTGATTAACCAACTAGGCTCGTAATTTAACAATTTTATACATGTTTACAGATGGCACATGAAAGTTCACATGTTCCAGAAGGCATTTCTGCCACAAAACGCTTTTTGATAAAAAAAACAACATATTATGTTCAAATGGCCCTCGTGTGAAGTAGTGACCCACGACATACGCATAGATTCCTCAAACGGGTCAGATATATGTAGTGTTGCATTATGTTTTGTTGTCTTCATTTTTTCCCCACTCCAATGTACAAAGGCCGTTCCCTTAGAACCTGCCCCCCGTTTAGAAACCATCTGAAACACATGTTTGTTTCTTTAAACCCAGATTACTAAATGTTTCCATATATATCTGTCTGGATGATAGAAAAAAACTGCCCCTACGTCAATGAATGTTAGTTAATGTAGTCCCTGCCTTGTTGTATGACTGTCTGCAAGTATGTAAATGTTTAATGCTTTGAAAAGTGAAATCAAATAAAATAGATTTACTGGTTAAATGTTTTGCAAAGTTATTTTGTTCTCTTATGCCCTGTAATCACAGCTAGTTTGGAAGTATTTGTTTAACCCTCTAGAAGTGCAAGTGATATAAAACACAAAATATTCATAAATACTGCATGCTGTAAAATACAAATATCTTACAACCAACCTGCTTGCATCAATCCTATGGAATATCAAAATATCAATATTATAATTAGTGCATTTACTTTATTACAGTATAGTAGGCTAATTTTACAGTATTGTATCATTGCTCTGATATTACAGTAACATACCTGACACTAGCCAGAAACGGGCAAAGATACATAAAAAGGTATCTTGTTACAAATACAAAACACCTTGATGACCAACATATCCTTAAAACCTCTCAAGGATCTGCCCTATATTTTCAATTGTCGCCTAAAATGACATACCCAAATCTTTAATAAATGGTACACTAGTAACTTTAATAATGTCACTTTAATAATGTTTCCATATCTCGCATTTCTCATCTCATGTGTATACTCTATCCTTCACTATCTATTCTTTAGTATCTATTCTTTAGTATCTATTGCATCTTAGCCACTCTGCCACTGCTCATCCATATATTTTATACTTATATATTCTCATCCCATTCCTTTACTAGATTATGTGTATTAGGTTTTGTTGCGGAATTGTTAGATATTACCTGTTAAATACTGCTGCACTGTCGGATCTAAAAGCATAAGCATTTCGCTACACTTACAATAAAATCTGCTAACCATGTGTATGTGACCAATAACATTTGATTTGATTTGATTTGAACTTCTGTATGAACTTCAACATCCCATGTTAGGCAATATATTTTCCCCAGAACCCCCTTAGTAACCAATACAAAGATCAATACAGTAGAGTTGTATATCGACTGGTCTGGGGTCAGTAGATGTTTTATTGTCACATACACCGAAGAGGTGCAGTGAAATGTTTGTTTTACAGGGTCCCCCATAGTAGTACGCTGTGACATGTATTCATGAATGCCAAAGGAGCCAGGCTTCCCCCCCAAAATTACAATGTATGTGTAGGCCATCTATCTGATGCTTTCTGGTCAAAAATAGTATGACATTGTTGCCGCCCGTAGCATCGATTGCAAAGGAAGCCATCTAGCAGTCAGTCAACGTTGAGCTAAACTGAGCGAGCTCAACTGTGAATGGTCCTGGCGCATCAAAAAAAGTGTCAAGGGAAGCCAGTTTGGATTTGGCCTCACTCCTATCACATCGTATCGAGAGAAATACATAATTGACAGAAACAACTTGAATTGTTGCATCTTGTTGTGTTCTTGTCCTCTGGTGGCTAGCTAGCTAGCTACAATTGTCCCTTTCCTAAATTAGCCATGGATGGAGACAGGGATTTTGACTTGTGGTTTTACTTCATTTTCCATACTGGCCAATTAATATAACAACGATTCTGATCCAACTGTAAATTCATACGTTGTGCCCCTGGACTGAGAGGATAGAAGTTCAATATGTAGCTAGATCTAGAAGGATAATGTTAACTAGCTAACGTTGCCCATGAAAGGAAGTTAGGCTAGCGAGCAAACATTTTAGCCAGGTGGCCTAGGACAACAGAAAATAAAAGTGTGTACTGTATGACGAGAGAGAGAGGAGGGAGAGAGAGAGAGGAGGGAGAGAGAGAGAGAGAGGAGGAAGAGAGAGGCGCTTGTTCCTTGTTGTTGTTGCTCAATCATAAGTCATCAAAGCGGCAATACGCTATCAATGGAAGATGGTATTAAAATGACGGAATTAAAAGTTTAAGAGTTTAAGTTTACAACGACCAAGAGCCAATAGTTAGGCTGCTGAATGGAATTGTTGTTATTTGCAACTGTAGGATGAGAATGCGCATGCTAACACTAGCTATCTGAACTAGCTTCTCCCGTTTTGATTCAGTCAAGACAGCTATTACGTAATCATATTTGATGATAAATAACCTAGCTAGGGCAGCTATTAGTCTACTATAGCGCGAGTCGGCTTGGTTGGTTGCTGTTTCTTGTCTCTACCTCCCTCCTCCCTGCTCCATGTGTCACTCGCTATGGTAACCGGAGTGATGGGTTAGTTTTAGATGGAGTTGTAGATGTGGCCGTAAGGGACTCAACGCTGTAAAACAGGAAATAAAGCAGTTCAGATTTACCTTGAGAGGGAGAACAAAAGTAATCCGTTTGATGATTCGTGGTTACAACTTCCGATTACCAGACCTTTTGGAGGCGGAGTCACAGTTATGATGGCTAGCTAGCGAGTTTGTGATTGAAGTAAACAAAGCTAGGTTAGCTGGGCCTGATGCACACAGTGTTGAGTAGTGCAGAGAGCAAACGGAACATGAAGAAAGCACTGAAAGCTAAGTATCGCTTGTTAGACTGAAGTACACTGCTAATGGAGTCCCATAGGTGAACTAAAAAAAAATATATTAAAAAAATCACTGTAACCGGAGAAGTTCTGGCATATTTTGGTAAAGTGGATGTGTTTGATCCCAATTCTGAGACATGGTCCAGATACACTGAGAGACTTGAATTTTACTTTGAGGCAAATAATGTGAATGAGGACAAGACAAAAAAGACAATATTCCTATCAGCACGTTGAAAGTACAATGTATGGATTAGTGATGGACTTGATAGCACCACAAAAACCCACTCAAGTAACTTATACAGACCTGATACAATGTGTTGGAGAACACTTTGATCCATAACCCAACATGATAGTAGAGACGTTTAATAAGTATCAGTCCTGTCTCAGAAGCCCAGGTGAATCAGTTGTAGCTCATGTGGCTAGAATAAAGCATCAAGCATCACGCTGTGAGTGTAACGGCAGCCTTCCTCCTCTTCAAGAGAAGAGAGGGTGTAACAGGGATCGGACCAACACGCAGCGTAGCCAGTGCTCAACATGTTTAATAAAACGAAACAGTGAACACTTACAACGATACAAAATAACAAAATGTGGCAAACCGATACAGCCCTACCTGGTGCAGAGAAAACACAAAGACAGGAAACAACCACCCACAATCCCCAACACAAAACAAGCCACCTATATATGATTCCCAATCAGAGACAACACAAAACATCTGCCTCTGATTGAGAACCATATTAGGCCAAACATAGAAACGGACAAACAAGACACACAACATAGAATGCCCACCCAGCTCACGTCCTGACCAACACTAAAACAAGCAAAACACACAAGAACTATGGTCAGAACGTGACAGTACCCCCCTCCTGAGGTGCGGACTCCGAACGCACCCCCTAAAACTCAAGGGGAGGGTCTGGGTGGGCATCTGTCCGCGGTGGCGGCACCGGCGCAGAACGAGGCCACCACTCCACCATTGTCTTTGTCCCCCTCCTTAGCGTCCTTTGAGTGGCGACCCTCGCCCCCGACCTTGGCCTAGGAATCTTCACCAAGGTCACCACTAGATTGAGGAGACAGCTCAGGACAGAGGTAGCTCAGGACAGAGAGGTAGCTCAGGACAGAGAGGTAGCTCAGGACAGAGAGGTAGCTCAGGACAGAGAGGCAGCTCCGGACAGAGAGGCAGCTCTGGACTGAAGGGCAGCTCCGGACTGAGGGGCAGCTCCGGACTGAGGGGCAGCTCCGGACTGAGGGGCAGCTCCGGACTGAGGGGCAGCTCCGGGCTGAAGGGCAGCTCATGACTGGAGGGCAGCTCATGACTGGAGGGCAGCTCATGACTGGCGGGCGGCTCCTGACTGGCGGGCGGCTCTGGCGGCTCCTGACTGGCGGGCGGCTCTGGCGGCTCCTGACTGGCGGGCGGCTCTGGCGGCTCCTGACTGGCGGGCGGCTCTGGCGGCTCCTGACTGGCGGGCGGCTCTGGCGGCTCCTGACTGGCGGGCGGCTCTGGCGGCTCCTGACTGGCGGGCGGCTCTGGCGGCTCCTGACTGGCGGGCGGCTCTGGCGGCTCCTGACTGACGGACGGCTCTAGCGGCTCCTGACTGACGGACGGCTCTAACGGCTCGGGACAGACGGGCGGCTCTGACGGCTCGGGACAGACGGGCGGCTCAGATGGCGCTGGGCAGGCAGGCAGCTCCGACGGCGCTGGGCAGGCAGGCAGCTCAGATGGCGCTGGACAGGCAGGCAGCACAGACGGCGCTGGGCAGGCAGGCAGTGCAGGCGGCGTTGGACAGACGGCCGACTCTGACCTGCTGAGGTGCACAGTAGGCCTGGTGCGTGGTGCCGGAACTGGTGGTACCGGACTGGAGACACGCACCTCAAGGCTAGTGCGGGGTGCAGGAACAGGGCACACTGGACTCTCGAGGTGCACTATAGGCCTGGTGCGTGGTACCAGCACTGGTGGTACCGGGCTGAGGGCACGCACCTCAGGGCGAGTGCGGGGAGAAGGAACAGTGCGTACAGGGCTCTGGATACGCACAGTAGGCTTGGTGCGTGGTGCCGGAACTGGAGGTACTGGGCTGGAGACACGCACCTCAAGGCTAGTGCGGGGAGCAGGGACAGGGCACACTGGACTCTCGAGGCGCACTATAGGCCTGGTGCGTGGTACCGGCACTGGTGGTACCGGGCTGAGGGCACGCACCTCAGGGCGAGTGCGGGGAGAAGGAACAGTGCGTACAGGGCTCTGGATACGCACAGTAGGCTTGGTGCCGGAACTGGTGGTACTGGGCTGGGGCGGGGAGGTGGAGCCGGATAGACCGGACCGTGAAGGCGTACAGGAGCTCTTAAGCACCGAGCCTGCCCAACCTTACCTGGTTTAATGCTCCCCGTAGCCCGACCAATGCGGGGAAGTGGAATAACCCGCACTGGGCTGTGTTGGCGAACCGGGGCCACCATACGTAAGGCTGGTGCCATGTACACCGGCCCGAGGAGGCGCACTGGAGACCAGATGTGTTGAGCCGGCTTCATGGCACCTGGCTCGATGCCCACTCTAGCCCGGCCGATACGTGGAGCTGGAATGTACCGCACCGGGCTAAGCACACGTACAGGAGACACCGTGCGCTTTTCCGCATAACACGGTGTCTGCCCGTACTCCCGCTCTCCACGGTAAGCACAGGAAGTGGGCGCAGGTTTCCTACCTACCTTCGCCACACTCCTCTTTAGACCCCCCCAAGACATTTTTGGGGTTTCTTCTCGGGCTTCCAGCCACGCTTCCGTGCTGCCTCCTCATACCACCGCTCCTGGGCTTTAGCTGCCTCCATCTCTACACGAGAGCGGCGATATTGTCCAATGTTAGCCCAGTGTCCTTTACCCTCCAGAATTTCCTCCCATGTCCAGGAGTCCTGTGTAGTGGGCCGCTGCTGCTGCTGTCGCTGCTGCCCGTTGCTACGCTGCTTGGTCCGAGATTGGTGGGTGGTTCTGTAACGGCAGCCTTCCTCCTCTTCAAGAGAAGAGAGGGTGTAACAGGGATCGGACCAACACGCAGCGTAGCCAGTGCTCAACATGTTTAATAAAACGAAACAGTGAACACTTACAACGATACAAAATAACAAAATGTGGCAAACCGATACAGCCCTATCTGGTGCAGAGAAAACACAAAGACAGGAAACAACCACCCACAATCCCCAACACAAAACAAGCCACCTATATATGATTCCCAATCAGAGACAACACAAAACATCTGCCTCTGATTGAGAACCATATTAGGCCAAACATAGAAACGGACAAACAAGACACACAACATAGAATGCCCACCCAGCTCACGTCCTGACCAACACTAAAACAAGCAAAACACACAAGAACTATGGTCAGAACGTGACAGTGAGTTTGGAGAGACACTAGAGGAGCATCTCAGAAATCAGCTAGTATGGGGCATAGGATGTGAGCAGACACAACATCGCCTACTAGCTAATGCAGAGTTATCATGGAAAACAGCCCTGGAAAAGGCAATAGCACGAGAGGTATCAGTCCAGGGGACACAGATCCTACAAAGTACGTTCTTGGGAGGGAAAATGCACATTTTATGTAACTGTTTGTTACCGTAGCAAAGCTAACCACTCACCTGATAATTGCCGCTTTTACCCCTTAAATTTAAAGTCCCCATATTTGGGGACACTATTAGATTTGTTTTATTCAATTCAGTCTGGTATGAGAACGGTAGCCACTATCTGGAAAAGAAAACATAGAATGCCCACCCAAATCACACCCTGACCTAACCAAATAGAGAAATAAAACGTCTCTCTAAGGTCAGGGCGTGACAGTACCCCCCCCCCCCCCCCCCCCCCCCCAAAGGTGCGGACTCCGGCCGCAAAACCTGACTCTATAGGGGAGGGTCCGGGTGGGCATCTATTCTCGGTGGCGGCTCCGGTTCGGGACGTAGCCTCCGTTCCGCACGCTGATCCCTCCGCTTCCGTGGAACCGGACCGCGGATTGTCGCCGGAGACTCTGGACAGCGAATCGTCGCCGGAGGAACCGGACCGCGAATCTTCGCCAGGGGCTCCGGACCGCGGACTGCCGCCGCAGGCTCCGGGCCGGGGACCGTCGCCAGAGGCTCCGGACCGGGGACCGTCGCCAGAGGCTTCGGGCCATGGATCGTCACTGGAGGCTTAATACGTGGAGCTGGAACAGGTCTCACCGGACTGAGGAGATGTACTGGCAGCCTAATGAGTGGAGCTGCCACAACACGTCCTGGCTGAAACGCACCGGAGGCCAGGAGCGCTGAGCCGGCACAATCCCTCCTGGCTGAATGCCCACTCTAGCACGTCAACTGCGGGGCGCTGGAACAGAGCGCACCGGGCTATGAATGCGTACTGGAGACACCGTGCGCATCACTGCATAACATGGTGCCTGACCAGTCACACGCTCCCCACGGTAAGCACGGGGAGTTGGCTCAGGTCTAAACGCTGACTCTGCCATTCTTCCTGTGTCCCCTCCCAAACATTTTTGAGGGGCTTCCTCTCGTGCTTGCCTCGATGGTTTAACGCCTCGTAACGTCGCCGTTCTGCTCTCGCTGCTTCTATCTGCTCCTTCGGACGGCGATACTCCCCGGCCTGCCTCCAGGGTCCTTTCCCGTCTAGGATTTCCTCCCAGGTCCAGTCCTCCTGACCACGCTGCTTGGTCCTTTGGTGGTGGGTAATTCTGTAACGGCTCTCGTCGGAATGAGTGGACCAAAGTGCAGTGTAGAGAGTGTTCATGATTTTATTGATCAAAGAAACACTCGAACAAAGTAACAAAACGAAAGCGAAGAGTTCTGTCAGGTAAACAAATACTAAACAGAAAATAACTACCCACAAAACACAGATGGGAAAAGGCTGCCTAAGTATGATTCCCAATCAGAACCACACTCGGCCAAAAACAAAAAAATAGAAAACATAGAATGCCCACCCAAATCACACCCTGACCTAACCAAATAGAGAAATAAAACGGCTCTCTAAGGTCAGGGCGTGACAGGCTTGGTGTTTTTACTTCACAGTAATGTCGTTTGTAAATTTAGTCAACTGTAATTCTGTCTTACATCAATATATATGGGCTCCCAAGTATTGCAGTGGTCTAAGTCACTGCATCTCAGTGCTAGAGGCGTCACTACAGACAACCTGGCTCGAATCCAGGCTGTATCACAACCGGCCGTGATTGGGAGTCCCATATGGCGGCGCAAAATTGGCCCAGCGTCGTCCGAGTTTGGCCGGTGTAGGCCGTCATTGTAAATAAGAATTAGTTCTTGACTGACTTGCCTAGTTAAATAAAGGTTAACAACATATCCCTTTATTTTATTCACCAATGACTGTGGCCTATTGCCGCTTTGATGACTTATGATTGATCAACAACAACAAGGTGATTTGGATGATGACTTTGGGAGCCACCCCTCCCCACCAAGCGCACCCGCCGGTCAAGGTCTTCACCCCCCACTGCTATGTCAATCACCCTATCTGATGGTTCTACATCCACTTTTCATAGACCTCTTGAAAAAGAAAATAGAGGCTTGTGGCACAATTCATCCTTACTGAATAAGTTTCTCCAAGACCAAGGTAAACGACATGGCAAACACAGTAAAGTTGGGTGACCATACTTTGGATCAGGACTAACACACTGCTTTTTGTGAAATGGAAGGACATTAGGGAAGTAACCATGCTCACCACACAGCATAAGGCATTCAATAACAACCATGTCTCAAGGAGGCTGAAAAAGGAAGAATGTCCCTGTTTCTGTGAAGGACTACAGTGCCAGCATGAGGGGTGTTGTCACGTTCCTGACCTGTTTTCTGTTGTTTGGTATGTGTTTAATTGGTCAGGGCGTGAGTTTTGGGTGGGTAGTCTATGTTATGTGTTTTCTATGTTGGGTTAATGGGTTGCCTGGTATGGCTCTCAATTAGAGGCAGGTGTTTGGCGTTTCCTCTGATTGAGAGTCATATTAAGGTAGGTTGTTTCACATTGTTTGTTGTGGGTGGTTGTCTTCCGTGTCAGTAGATGTTACCACACGGGACTGTTTCGGTTTGTCTGTTCCTGTTCGTGTGTGCTTCATTTCATGTAAGTTCGTAAGTTTAGGTCTGTTTAGTTCGTTTTGTTATTTTGTATTTCTAAAGTGTTATTTCGTGTTTCGTCGTTTTTGTTTAATAAATCATTATGAATTCACACCCCGCTGCGTGTTGGTCTGATCCATGCTCCTCCTCATCCGAGGAGGAGGAATATGACGACGATCGTTACAGGTGTCGACCTATCTGATAGGCTACTACCAGGTCCTCCATAAGACCAGGAAGTGGATATTGCTACAGTAAATGCTTTCATTCTCCACAAGCAGATGGCCAAAGTTAAAGGTCAAACCCCTCTCTCCCAGTTGGCCTTCCGAGAGCAGCTGGTGTTGGAAATTACTGAATTGGGGGCCCAAAGCAACCTCACAACCATCACAAGACAAGACCCCCCATTCAAGGAGAGTGCCACTATCCTACACACATGCCAAAAGACAAAAGGAAGAACTGCAAGCATTGCACAAAACACGGGGAAAAGGGTGAAATTCCAGATCTTCTGTCCGAAATGCCAGTTCACTTTTTGTTTCCTGGTTGAGAGGGACTGCTTCACGACATGCACAAGATATGGTGAAATCTAATCCTACACCTGGGATGTAAAACGAACACGAATGCCATTTGAAAAATGTTCAGTTTATTTATATTTTTGCATCTTTTTTAGTGAATGACACATGTGTAACCAAGTTAGTGTTTGGTAAGACATTTTAATATATATTTTTTGTATATATTTTTGTTGCTTTTATATATTTTTTGTAAACAATTAATTAGTGTGTGGGACCAATACATTGGATATGCCTAGGATAAACTTTCAGGCACTTTGGAGAGGTTGAAAAAACACTTGGATATCCCCTGTATGTCACCCAACACCACCACAACGTTTGAGAGAGGTTGATGTTGTAGAAATGTAGTTGTTATAGTGAACAATAACTATTAGGCACATCCAGTGTGCAAAAACAGTGCAATTACCACATTCGGACACTTCGGAGAAGTTGAAAGGATGCTTGAATGTACCCTGGATACCCCAAAACACCACCACAATGTTTGAGTGAGGACGATATGGTAGAAATTGTGTTTTTATACTGAACAAATATCATTTAGTGATTGCAAATATGTAATAGCACTGGAATTATCTAATTTACAGACATGTGCCACTTTGGAGAGGTTTAGGGACACTTGGAAATGTCCAGTGACTGCACCTGACACCACTTACTAAAACATCTTCCCATTTCTAGTTGTTAGGTCTGTCAATCACATTTTTTTTCCTGATACTGTTCACCTGTTTTGGGAGCCATCGGATGTGTTTCCAGCTCTGGGGCTTCAATAATTTAGGTATAGCTTGTCAATGAAAGATTATTTTCAAAATAACATTAAAAACGGTTATTTTGTGTGTGCTTGAGGTCAGCGGCTCAATCTGCTGGGAAGAGATTGGATGCTACAACTGGACTGGCAAGGGATGTTCAAAACAATCATGAAGGTTGACAAGCAGATAGCGATTTGACATGCACACAAAACATGCACCAGATGTTTTCAAATTCAGGTGGACCCATCCTTTCGACCGTGCTTCTGCAAAGCCTGCCAAGTGCCGTTTGCACTACAACAGAAGGTCGAGGCAGAGCTGGATAGGCTCCAGACTACTTACTCTGAGTGGGCTGCCCCCATTGTCCCAGTAATGAAGTCTGATGGAAATATCAGGATTTGTGGAGATTACAAGCTAACTGCCAATGTAGCTTCCAGGCTGCCCACTGACAAGGATAGAGGAGCTATTCACAAAGCTATCTGGTGGGACATGCTTTTCCAAGCTGGACATGTCTCACGCATACCAGCAGTTGGTGCTGGCTGAAGAATCCAGCAAAGTGGTTACAATAAACACCCAGGGGCTGTTTCAGAACACACACCTTCTGTTTAGAGATCTTTCAGAGAATAGTGGAGAATCTGTTGGCGGCATCGACCACACTGCTGTATACCTGGATGATATCCTTCTCACTGGTGTCACTGAGGAAGACCATCTAAAAAAAACTCATAACAGTGCTGTCAAGACTGGAGAGCGCAGGGCTTCGCTTGAATAAATCCAAGTGTGTTTTCCTGGCCCCCGAAGTGGAGTATATGGGGCGGAAAATCACATCCAAAGGGCTTCAACTCCTGGACAAGAAAGTGAGAGCAATCAAAGAGGCCCCTGAACCCAAGGATGTGAGTGAGCTACATGCCTACCTTGGGATGTTAAATTACTATTGCCGCTTTCTTCCTGACCTGGCCTCTGTCCTGACCCCACTGCATCTCCTCCTGAAAGCTGGAGCAAAATGGAAGTGGCATACCCCCCCAGAAAAGAGTTTTCCAGAAATCCAAGGACTTGCTGTCATCTTCAGCCCTGCTCGAATTGGACTGTAAGATACCCTCTTCTCTCCAAAGTCAGCTGCTTTGTCTAGGAGTGGTGGCCGGCCAAATGTCCTACGGAGGAGTTGCAGCCATATTTTTAAAGGAGAAACAAACTGTCGGTGGTGGACGGCATCCTGCTTAGGGGCCTTTGAGTAATGGTATTTGTATGTTGTATTTATTAGGGATCCCCATTAGCTGCTGCCAAGGCTACTCTTCCTGGGGTCCAAACACACTAAAGCACCCACATTGCATATAAAACAAAAGATAAAACAGTGAACTATGTTTGTACTGAATGAGCTAAAGATTAAACAGTACATCACGACATCCCTACACCACCACATATCCACAACACAAAATGTTCAATTCCACCATACAACAATATCACAATGTGTGCATATGCATGTGTCTTCACAGTCCCCATTGTTCAATAGGGTCTGTTTTTACCTGCTTTTTAAATCTGATTCTACTGCTTGCATTAGTTAACTGGTGTGGAATAGAGTTCAACATAATCACGGCTCTATGTAGTCCTGTGCGCCTCCCATAGTCTGTTCTGGACTTGGACTATGAAGAGACCTCTGGTGGGGTGTGCATGGTGTCAGAGCTGTGTGCTAGTATTTTAAACAGACATCTTGGTACATTCAGCTTCAGTCAATCTCTCTTCCACTAGGAGCCATGAGAGATAAATATGCAGCCATTAATGTTAGCTCACCATGTACTTTTAAGGGCCAGTCAATGCTTCCCTGTTCTGAGCCAACTAAAATTTTCCCAAGACCCTCTTTGTGGCACCTGACCACACGACTGAACAGTAGTCTAGGTGCGACAAAACCAGGACCTGTATGACCTGCCTTGTTGATAGTGTTGTTAAGGCAGAGCAACGCCTTATTATAGACAAACTTCTCATCTTAGCTACTGTTGTATCAATATGTTTTGACCATGACAGTTTACAATCCAGCGTTACTCCAAGCAGTTTAGTCACCTCAACACGCTCAATTTCCACATTATTCATTAAGAGATGTAGTTGAGGCTCAGGGTTTAGTGAATTATTTATCCCAAATATAATGCTTTTAGTTTTGGAAATATTTAGGACTAACTTATTCCTTGTTAGCCATTCCGAATCTAACTGCAGCTCTTTGTTAAGTGTTGCAGTCATTTCAGGAGCTGTAGTAGCAGACCTGTATAGTGTTTAGTCATCCGCATACATAGACACGCTGGCCTTACTCAAAGCCAGTGGAATGTTGTTAGCAAAGATTGAAAAAAGCAAGGGGCCTAACTAAACAACTACCCTGAGGTTCCTGATTCAACCTGGATTATGTTTGAGAGGCTTCCATTAAAGAACAACCTCTGTGTTCTGTTAGACAAGTAACTCTTTTCCTAAATATAGCAGGGGCTGTAAAGCCATAACACACACATTTTTCCAGCAGTAGACTATGATCGATCATGTCAAAAGCTGCACTGAAGTCTAACACAAGGACATCGGACTTTACTGGAGAAACTCAAGTCCCACCCAGGATTATTCAGAATGAAAGTCACAGCAAGAGCCCACATGTGGTGTCTGGGAATGGACAAAGTGGTGGAAGAGCAAGTCCAGACATGTGCTACTTGCCAGCAGGTATGAAATGCTCCAGCACAAGCTCTTTTCAGCCCTTGAGAGTGGCCTGGAAAACCCATTGACTATGCAGGGCCTTTCCTTGGGGAGATGTTCTTGTTGGTTTTGAATGCTCACTCCAAATGGCTTGAAATGTTCCCAGTCTGCACTGCAAACTCAGCAACAACAATTGAGCATCTCAGGGAAGTGTTCAGTACTCATGGTCTTCCCCTTACAGTTGTATCAGACAATGCAGCCATCTTCATTTGGAGTTCAAGGCCTTTCTGGTAACCAATGGTATTCGCCATATCACCTCAATTCACTTCTACCCCTCCACGAATGGCTTAGTGGAGAGGGAAGTCCAGACAATGATAGGGCCTTGAAAAAGGCAACAGGAGGCATATTGAAAGTCAGAGTTTTCTGATTCCTGGCAGCTTTACCGCTTTACACCTATTCAAGAGTTCAAGAGTTCTCCACAGTCAGGAATGGATGGACACAACTGGAAAACCATCAAACCGGCCAGGTCGCTGGAGGCAGGATCACCCGTCTAGTTCAGGGACTTCTCAGGGAATGGCAAATAGCACCAGGAGCGGTGGTCACCACTACAGGCTCTCTCTCATACGGAGTGGATGTTGCTGGGAAGGTGATGAGGCGTCACGTGGATCACCTGCTGGTGAGGGGGGGAAGTGATCCAGACAGTCTCAGGTCAGCCTCCCAGCTGAGACGATGATAGAGTGGCAGCAGAGCAGCCCCAGATACCCGTTGCCGTCCCACGGGCAGCTCAAGTGCCTGCCGTGAGGCACATAGAGGCAGTCCTTGTCCGACGTTCAGACAGATCCCATAACCCCACAGAAATATTGGACTTATAGTTAGTTACTGGGCAGTACACTGCTGCCCAATTTCTACCAGAACTGGTTAGTTCCCCTCTTTTAACTCTGATTAGCTAAAAAGGTATCCCCCACCGGGTTTATGTTTCTTTGTCCATCCAGGTACCCATGAAGTCGGGAGATGCCTTCAAAACTAGCCACTAGGGGCAATGGTGAGGGCTATTACCATCAGGCTGTAAACTTCGAAGATCACATGTTCAATCCCAGTGATAGGCACTTGTTTTTTGTTTTAATCATTAACTTAAACATTCAAAATTAAGGCCTCATCTTAACCGTGGAGTTGTTTTTGTTTTAACCCTGTCCCGAACCTTAACATTTAACTTAACCATTCAGAATGAATTTCTAAACGTACCCAGCCCAGAGGCACCGGTGACAGCAGTGGTACAACCCAGGGTGCAGCTGCAGCAGGAGGAGCAACCCAGGGTGTCCCAAAAAATTCTAAATGTGACTTTTGGAGCAACTTCGAAATTTGACATTTGTGAAAACCTGAACAGACGTCGGAAGTGAAATTGGTCAAACTGTGAGATCTTGTTATACTTGTGCTTTATCAAGAACACATGCAAGCACACACCTACACACATCACACCAACAGTACCTCACCCGCCACCTTATCCTCCCAGGGTTACATGTCTAAAGCCAGCCTCAAAAACAACATGGAGGCGTTGAAGAACGCATGAACATGAAACAGAGGAACACCTGTTTCTGAAGCTCACCAAATGTAATGTGTCACACTGCAAATGCTTTACTAAGAAATTGAAAAAATAGCAACTACTTAAAAGCATCCATTCTATTGATTCTATTCCATTTACAATGTGGAATTCAAAGAAATACACGTTGCAGAATTCATAGAAATATACGTTTCCAACACAAAATTGTATTCTGTACTGTGTTTTTGTATAACCCACAATGTACTCTCTGAAAGAACACACTGTACATACATTCTGTTTTGATTTTGAGTGTTCTAGACCTGGGTTCAAATACTATTTCAAATAGCTCAATTACTTTCACATACATTTGAAGTAAGTATTCAGATATATTTTATTTGAAAAGACAAGTAGTAATATATTTTGGAAATACACATGGAAAGTATTTTGAAATACAAGTACAGTGACTCAAACTCCCATAACCCAGGTGTTTGAAAATAGTGTTTGAAAAAACTCTCAAATACAATTTGGTATATTCGTATATTTAAAATGAATTTTATTTGACAAAAAAAACATTTGAATACTCAAATAAAAGGCTTGTTTTCGGCTGTGTTTTTGAAAACGCTCAAATACACAGAAAAAAGTATTTGAAATACCAGATAGTCAAATACACATGTACAGGTCTGTAGTGTTCTAGGCACAGCTTTTACTCTTCATGTGGATGTGTGGTCTTGTTCTGACAGGCTTGATAGTGGAGGCATCATCACCCTGCCACTAAACATAGACGTGATGGGGAGGAGATCTTCAGCAACAGTTACTGTCACACAGTAAAAGCTCTCTCTAATTGGGGTAACATTAGTGGTGATGTTGTCGTTGATGCAGGAGGAAAACTTAGCTTGTATGCTGTGAGTTTCATCCAGGTGTAAATGGTTGACACCACTAGGTACCCTGCATCACAGAAATCATACAGCTTTTCTAAAATAACATCTGAAAGCCTGAATACACAGCTAATGTCGTTGGTATTGTGCTGCTGGGCAATTCAGTGATGTACAATGCATGTCAGGGAAGGGCGGTATGAAGCCTCTGTAGAAATCTACTAAAGCTTTTTTCCTCACTCAGTTTGGGAACATATGCCTGCTGTGAAGACAAGAGGCGCGAGGAAAGAGTGCCATACACACTTATACACATAAAAATGCACAACATTCCTCAAAGGCTTATTGCGTGAACTTGGTGTGCATGCGTGTGTGTGGCAACATGCGTGTGTGTGTGCGTGCATGTATTTCTGTGTGTGTGTGTGTGTGTGTGTGCATTCATGTATACATAAAGTATGTGTCCATGCTTTAAAAGCTGTATAGCAAAACGGTAGCTTCATGTACAGATTAAATGCTGCATAAACTTAACAGTAAGCATGGTAGGATTAATTGTGTGGTGAAAGAGAAGCAGGAAAACACATCTTCTATACATCTTTCAAAATGTCTCCTATTGTCCCAATGAATGGAAAAGCAATTCAGAACACAAAACGGGGAATTGAAGCGATAGTAGGTTGGCACGCTGTTAACATCAACCTACATATCGACTTATTTTCTATACAGGACCGAACCAACATGGTGGTCTGTTAATGTACATCTATTGATGTAGTATGCTAATTTGTTGTATTTAAAACATGTCATGGCAAAATGGAACAGGAGGTGTACCAGAGAACCAGATTTGAATTAAATCAATAGTGATCCCCACACAACACAGAGAGTGTATTCCCATCCCTCCCATTGTAGGAGCCACAGCAGCAGTGGTTTTGCTTGACGGACTCTGGCATTTAACTACAGGAAGTGATCCAAATTCATTAGCCAGTTTCCCTATGCAAGGGAGCGAAATCCATACAGAAATTCGCCTTTCTTCAGATGGGGCTGTTTCTTGCCTGAATGATTTTGATTGATGTATATGTTTTGGTAGGGTTCACACATGAAATGCTTCCTGAACTGTCCCGTAATGGATGCTGTCCCGTAGTGGAGAACCACATGACAAATTTACCCTTTTACTTGAATGTAATTCATTTAGATAGTACCAGGCTACTGACTACATGACAGAGTGCTTCTTCTGAACAGCAAGACCGAGGCTGCGTCCAAAATTATATCATACTCCCTATATAGTGCACTACTATTGACCAGAGACCTATTAGCCCTGGTCAAAACTAGTGCACTACATAGACAAAATGTAAAGAAATGCAAACAAATGTAAAAGGTAATGAACAGTCAAAATCATGTTTTTCATGAAATTGGGTGATATTTGGATGAAACTAGATCAAAGTATGATAAACAAAGTATGAAAAATATCTGTTGTTTCCACATTGCTAAAGTTTGATCATAAAGTTACTGGTCCCCTCCCCCATGTCAAACACTTGGATTCAGGAGGCAGGATTATTAAGGGGATGGGGTGACGTCACCCTAACTCTCTCATTTGAATACACCAATGGTAACATGATATTCTCTTACCTAATTTGAATAAGTATCACCTAATTTGAATAAGTATCACCTTGTAACCAACATCGGAGAAGGTGTGTTTTTGCAGAGGAGCGTGGTTTAAATTGCTAGATAGCTACTCTACTGGTGCCAAAATATGACTGTAGGGTGTCAACAAATATAATAAAAAGTTGACCCTATTCATCTATGATACAAAGATACTTCTATGTTTCTCCTTTCATCTGTGTCTGGTGTTAGCTAGCTACTAAGTAGCTAGGTCTTCAGCCTGCATGGATAAAAGGGGGGGAGGGTCGTTGAAAACTCTGACGCAGTGTTACAGAAGACACATGCCAAACGGTATATGTATAAAACATTTTTGACAACAGCGTTAATGCAATTTCAATGTTTGAGTTGCTTTGTGTATCACCAAATTTGCTTGAGATGATTTTACTCCAACACTGCTCACTGCATCCAAATTGCTTGACATGGGTGTTTCAACGAGCTGTCAGTCAAGGTGAGCTCATGAATTTAATGTCCCCGCCCACTCAACCTGTCTTTTTAAACTTCCTGGTGGTTAGCCATGAAAGAAAGTCATTTTCAATATTTTTGAGGATTTCTATCCTAAACAAATATTATGGGTGATATTTTAGTCACTCAAAAGGCTATTTTATATGGGAATCAGAATGATTGTTAAGGACATTTTAAATGAGTAATGATATTCATGAGCACCTTTTCCTTTATCTGCTAATTTGTCTTGATTATTAAGTTGGAGCCATCGGCTAAACGAATAGGATCGTGACTAATTCCTCAGATTAAGTTCATTGGGATGATGCTAATGATGCCTTATGACACTAGTGTGTGTGTGATCTGTGCATCTCTCTGTGTGTGTGCCTGTGTGTGCCTGCAGGGTTGAGGAGTAACTGATTACATGTTATGCGTTACATGTAGTCTGATTACATAAAAACAAAACTGTAATCAAGTATGTTACCAGCAAATCTATTATAATCAGATTACCGATTATTTAGAAAAACTAGATGAATACTAATTGGATTATTTTTAAATTCAAAGGCTGTTTGCAAAAACATACATTATGACAACTTTCTGTTTTCTCAATGACATTCAATTCAGCATTGAAATAAAGCACACGTTTTTAAGTTTGTTCCACCTGAGCAAGTCTGACCACATATCAGAGACCACTATGATGACACATGAAATGCATTTGCTGGATCTTTTTTGTCTTCTTCTAATGCCTCTTAAGGGGCAAAAGTCACTGAAAGTAATCAGATTATGTTACTGAGTCTGGGTAATCCAAAAGTGATATTAATGATTATAGTTTTGGACAGGTAACTAGTAACTGATTACATTTAGAAAGTCAGCTACTCAACCCTGTGTGTGTGTGTGTGTGTGTGTGTGTGTGTGTGTGGTTCCACAGTGGTTATTAATTTGAATGGTTTATGAAATGCACCCTCAGATTAGTTTCAAGTCTTCTGAAATCAGCTATGATATTACATCCTGAGGTGATTTGAGCTCTAATTTTAATTCAACACTTCTTCATATCTTTAAGCCATATAACAATGAGTGGTGCAGTGGTCTAAGGCACTGCATCTCAGTGCTAGAGGTGTCACTACAGACCCTGGTTCGTTTCCAGGCTGTATCACAATCGGCTGTGATTGGGACTCCCATAGTTGGTCCAGCCGCGTCCGGATCAGGGTTTGGCCGGGGTAGGCCATCATTGTAAATAACAATTTGTTCTTAACTGACTTGCCTAGTTAAAGAAAGGTTTATATAATATATATATATATATATATATATATATATATATATATATATATATACAGTTGAAGTCGGAAGTTTACATACATCTTAGTCAAATTCATTTAAACTCAGTTTTTCACAATTCCTGACATTTAATCAGAGTAAAAATGTATTAAACCTTCAAAAAAGGGTTCATTCTAGTATCAAAAAGGGTTCCACTATGGTTACAAGATAATAAAAAAAGGATCTGGTACTATTTAGAAAAATGTGTTCTTTTGTGGATCACGTATTGTGGCCCCCTTTCACCCTGCGTTGGTATCAGAAGTCTGATAGTAGCACAGTGGAAGTCGGAAGTTTACATACACCTCAGCCAAATATATTGAAACTCACTTCACAATTCCTGACATTTAATCCAAGTAAAAATTCCCTGTTTTAGGTCAGTTAGGATCAACCACTTTATTTTAAGAATGTGAAATGTCAGAATAATAGTAGAGAGAATTATTTATTTCAGCTTTTATTTCTTTCATCACATTCCCAGAGCGTCAGAAGTTAACATACACTCAATTAGTATTTGGTAGCATTGCCTTTAAATTGTTTAACTTGGGTCAAACGTTTTGGGTAGCCTTCCACAAGCTTCCCAAAATAAGTTGGGTGAATTTTGGCCCATTCCTCCTGACAGAGCCGGTGTAACTGAGTCAGGTTTGTAGGCCTCCTTGCTCGCACACACTTTTACAGTTCTGCCCAAAACATTTCTATAGGATTGAGGTCAGGGCTTTGTGATGGCCACTCAAATACCTTGACATTGTTGTCCTTAAGCCATTTTGCCACAACTTTGGAAGTATGCTTGGAGTCATTGTCCAGTTGGAAGACCCATTTGCGAACAAGCTTTAACTTCCTGACTGATGTCTTGAGATGTTACTTCAATATATGAACATAATTTTTCTTCCTCATGATGCCATCTATTTTGTGAAGTGCACCAGTCCCTCCTGCAGCAAAGCACCCCCTGAACATGATGCTGCCACACCCGTGCTTCACGACTGGGATGGTGTTCTTCGGCTTGCAAGCCTCCCCCTTTTTCCTCCAAACATAACGTCATTATGGCCAAACAGTTCTATTTTTGTTTCATCAGACCAGAGGACATTTCTTCAAAAAGTACGATATTTGTCGCCATGTGCAGTTGCAAACCGTAGTCTGGATTTTTTATGGTGGTTTTGGAGCAGTGACTTCTTCCTTTCTGAGCGGCCTTTCAGGTTATGTTGATATAGGACTGTTGATATAGATACTTTGTACCTGTTTCCTCCAGCATCTTCACAAGGTCCTTTGCTGTTGTTCTGGGATTGATTTTCACTTTTCGCACCAAAGTACGTTCATCTCTAGGAGACAGAACGCGTCTCCTTCCTGAACGGTATGATAGCTGCGTGATCCCATGGTGTTTATACTTGCGTACTATTGTTTGTACAGAAGAACATGGTACCTTCAAGCGTTTGGAAATTGCTCCCAAGGATGAACCAGACTTGTGGAGGTCTACAATTTTTTTCTGACGTCTTGGCTGATTATTTTTGATTTTCCCAGGATGTCAAGGAAAGAGGCACTGAGTTTGAAGGTAGGCCTTGAAATACATCAACAGGTACACCTCCAATTCACTCAAATGATGTCAATTAGCCTATCAGAAGCTTCTAAAGCCATTACATAATTTTCTGGAATTTTCCAAGCTGTTTAAAGGCACAGTCAACTTAGTGTATGTAAACTTCTGACCCACTGGAATTGTGATACAGTGAATTACTGTAATGGCAGATTTCCTCCTCTTCGTCTGAAGAGGAGGTGTAGCAGGGATCGGACCAAGACGCAGCGTGGTAAGTGTCCATGTTTTAATAGAACAAACTGAACAAGACACAAATACAAAGTAAACCTAACCGAAAACAGTCCCGTGTGGCACAAACACTGACACAGGAAACAAACACCCACAAACCAACAGTGAAAACAGGCTACCTAAATATGGTTCCCAATCAGAGACAATGAAAAACACCTGCCTCTGATTGAGAACCATATCAGGCCAAATGACAAACCTAAACATAGAAACACAGAACATAGACTGCCCACCCCAACTCACGCCCTGACCATACTAACTAAAGACAAAACAAAGGAAAATAAAGGAAATAAGGTCAGATACGTGACAATTACAAGTGAAATAATCTGTCTGAAAACAATTGTTGGAAAAATTGCTTGTGTCATGCACAAAGTAGATGCAGTTTGTTAACAAGAAATTTGTGGAGTGGTTGAAAATCGAGTTTTAATGACTCCAACCTAAGTGTATGTTAACTTCCGACTTCAACTGCATATACACATCTGCTCTGTACACAATGTTTCAATCTTTCAGATCTGATATTTAGAGATTTTGCAAAGTGACAGTGCACACAACCGTTTCTCCATCTCCCTATCAGTCTACAGCTAGAGACAAGCATTTATTTTAATCCCAACCTTGACCCTCTGTATCAGAGTGGGGTTGTGGGGACAGAGCTGTGTCAACTAATTAGATTGAGTGCTCCTAACGCACAGGAGAATACCTGGAAAAACAATCGCTCCATATTTTTGTTTTTCCTGTCAAATTGTGTGTGTTCTCTAAAATGGCTGAATGAGGAGGAGAACATGAGGAGATGGAAAGAGAAGAGATTGTGGAAGGAGAGCTGGACAGAGACAAGGGAAGAATGATATAGGTCTCAAATAACAGACTTCCACAGAGGGAGCACTGAGAAAATTAAACTGATACAGGAGGATAAGCGATTAGACCAGAGAGAGGAGAGAGAGAGAGAGCGTGCATTCGTGTGTGTACACTGAGTATACCAAACATTAGGAACACCTTCCTAATCGTCGGGGCATGTAAAGGTTTCGAAAGTGTTCCACAAGGATGCTGGCCCATGTTGGCTCCAATGCTTCCCAAAGTTGTCAAGTTGGCTGGATGTCCATTGGGTAGTAGACCATTCTTGAAACACACGGGAAACTGTTGAGCGTGAAAAACCCAGCAGTGTTGCAGGTCTTGACACAAACCGGTGCACCTGGCACCTACTACCATACCCCGTTCAAAGGCACTTCAATCTTTTGTCTTGCCCATTCAGCTTCTGAATGGCACACACACACAATTCATGTCTCAATTGTCTGAAGGCTGAAATATCTTTCTTTAACCTGTCTCCTCCCCTTCATATATACTTATTGACGTGACATCAGTAAGGGATCATAGCTTTCACCTGGATTCACCTGGTCAGTCTGTCATGGAAAGATCTTAATGTTTTGTATACTCAGTGTATGTTTGTATGTGTGTGCCTCAGAGAGGGAGAGTGTGTGTGTAAGTGAGAGAGTGTAAACAGACATGAGATGGGCCTCTATTTGATTGCACTAGCCAGGACTCTCTATGACGCGCCCAGCCTGCCTCCCTGTGCCCTGCTCTCACCTTCTCTCGTGCCTGTCTCTAACTTTGATGAATTGCTTTTTTTTGGCTTATCCTCTGTTCAGCAGATACGATTTCACACTGCAAAACGCTGCAAGGAGTGAAGGGGGCTATGGGAAGAGGAATAGGGGAAAGAGACAAAGAGGAGGAGGCTCATGCAGAAGCCATTGAGGAACGTTCCTATTATGATGAAGATGGAGTGAGGGCTCAGGGGCAAGGCGGGGCACTGCACTTCGAAGATGAGGAAGCGGAGGAAGAAGAGGGAAAGGCGGGCTGCTGCACTAGGAGGATGAGGAAGAGGAGGAGGGAAAGGTGGGGCACTGTACTAGAAGGATGAGGAAGAGGGGAAAGAGGAGGATGAGATGGGTGCACTGCACTGGGAGGATGAGGAAGAGGAGGAGGGAAAGGTGGGGCACTGCACTGGGAGGATGACGAAGATGGGAAAGAGGAGTGAGTGTTGAGGGGCAAGTCAGGAAACTGTGCTGCCGCAGGCAATTGGCCACTGGGGATGTCTCCTCGCCCTGACTTCCCCCTGAGCCCTGAAGCACTGCCTTTGACATCCAGCATGAGCATGCATAGCATGAAGATGCCCCATAAATTCCATGTCCATAGACAAGAGACGGTACATTTGTAGTTTGGTGAACCATCCCTTTCATTGGCATATAACGATGATCTGGAGTTGCTTTCTTGGGAAGGTGAGAACTACATATAGCTACACGATATATACATACCTCTGAAAAGCTCAATTTGCTACCACAACAGCTATCAACCACTATTATTAACATTAATTCTACAACTTCCCCAATCCAAGTTCTACCAACAGACTACAGCCTCTCAATTTCACTTCCAATTTAAAACAAAGCAGTCTGCAATCTGAATCAGGGGAAACCATTACAGATCCTGATGATAAGAGAACAGTATGAATTAAAACAAATTACTGCAAAGCCCCTAAAGCTCCCTGAGGCTGGTACAGCTCTGCAGGTTGGTGTGACTCATTGGCTCATGGCTTATTGCAGATGTTGGCTTTACAGAGCATCGTCAGACATGAATGCACTCCATTAATGGAGAGTCACGTCCCCTAATGCAACGTACATGTCTGGCGAATGCTGACCATACCAACCTTGTACGTACACGCACACACACACACACACACACACACACACACACATATACTCACAAATACTTGCACACACACACACAATTTTGCGCACACATTTGTTTAAATCCCTGTTAGTGAGCATTTCTCCTTTGCCAAGTTAATCCATCCACCTGACAGGTGTGGCATATCAAGAAGCTGATTAAACAGCATGATCATTACACGGGTACACCTTGTGTTGGGGACAACAAAAGGCCACTCTAAAATGTGCAGTTTTGTCACATAATACAATTCCACAGATGTTTCAAGTTTTGAGGGACCGTGCAATTGGAATGCTGACTGCAGGAATGTCCACCAGAGCTGTTGCCAGAGAAGTATGTTCATTTCTCTACCATAAGCCACCGCCAACGTTGTTTTAGAGAATTTGGCAGTACATCCAACCGGCATAACAACCGCAGACCATGTGTAACCACGCCAACCAAGGACCTCCACATCCAGCTTCTTCGCCTGCGGGGTCATCTGAGACCAGCCACCCGGACAGCTGATGAGTATTTCTGCATTAAATCCCTTTTGTAGGGGATAACTCATTGTGATTGGCTGGGTCTGGCTCCCATGTGAGTGGGCCTATGGCCTCCCATGCCCACCCATGGCTGCGCCCCTAATCCACAAATTAGGTCCTAATTTACTTATTTTATTTGACTGATTTTCTTATATGAAATGTGACTCAGTAAAATCGCATGTTGTATTCTAAACTTTTGTTCAGTAAATAAAATTTCTTCCACCTTAGCCAAATTTCTCATCTGCTCGTGTGCGCCTCTCCTATCAAATTGTTTTGGTATGTATGTTATGCACTATGCTTTTCCACAGGTCAATATACTGTGTTCTGTCTGTCTATCCTGCCCTCTATCCGTCATTCATAATGAAAATACTGGTAGGTGGATCTGCAATAGACACACACAATGATGGTTCTAAATAGTACCTGATAGGGGATGTTCGGCTTGTAACCATAGCGTGACCCTTTTTGGTGCTATGTAGAACCTTTTTTAAGTTGAAATAAAGACCCATGCTCTTGAGGTTCTAAATGGAACCTGTATGGTGCTTTAAACAACTCTTCCCTAAGGTCCTATAACGAACCATTAAAAAAGGTTCTATATAGCACCAAAAAAAACGGTTCCACTATCATGGTTACAACCCTTTTTGGGGCCATATAGAACCCTTTTTATGTTTTGTTTATAGAACCTTTATGAAGAATGGTTCCATAAAGACATTTTCGCAATCTGAAAGGTTCATTGTAGATCCTTTTGAAAAAAAAATTTTTTTAAATTCTGGTCAGCCAAATTATGTTGTTTCAATTCCACAAGTTACATTATTGTTTTAATTTAATTTAACCAATTGAGATACATTTGGAACAGCTGGGGGTCCCTGAGAACAAATGACTTATTTCATCAAACATTCTCAGAGGACATAAGGCCATTTGCGCATCTTTCAAAAGATGGTACAATATCTTGGTTTAACACAACACATTAGATAAACTGGAATGACACTCTCACTCACGGTTACAGAAATAAAAAAGTTGTGCAAACCACACCCCCAAATAATATAATCAACCGCCTCCACCTATATTTTAATTAATATTAAAAGAGCAAATTAACCTTTTGTGAACTGTAAAGAACCATTGAAGAGTCCAAGGGTTATATAAGTCATTATGGAACCCTCATTTTTTTGTGTGTATGCTCCCAGGAATCCCAGTTATTCAGGAAAGCTTAATGAACGCTCTGCCTCCTCTCTGATCCGAACACCTATTCCTTCCGCACCTAGAGCTTAACGCTTCAATATAGCCTAAATATTTGTCATTTCACATTTAAAATGTATTACACTTTTATGTGTAGCATAAAAACATAAATCGCAATGTTTGAATCTCATTAGGCTACTTCAAAAGTCTCCTGTAGGCTGTCTGCCCGAGTTCGTCCAAAATATAATTCCAGCATCCAAACTGTGCACCAACCATTTGATGAATGGAAAAATACATATTTTACAAAAAACACCAACAAGTAATGACATTCCGAGATTGTCAAACCAAGCCTTCAATACTGGGTACAAGGTCAGGAAGAATGTGTTTTCTGTTGAGATTGACATAGTCTTTTTGATGATTGTGTTGTTGAAAACGCAACCATGATGTTGAAACGCCCGAAATTGCTCTGCTTTGCCTATTGGTTGTGTGGTGCATTGGAACAGGAACATGTTGGTGGAAAATTCACTGCATATATTTTATGCATTTCCCCATAGCTAATAATTGTCTGCTGTCAGCTATGATCATAGTGTAATGAAACAGGAGAGTGAACTCAACAGTGGTGGTTGGCGAAACAGTGTAGTGGTGCCTGGAGAAGGAGGTATACTCAAATTTTGCCCCAAATTTTACAACCAGCCTTTCTGGCAGAGGACAGATGCCCTGTGTGAAAAGAATCTATGAGAAACAGTGACATACACTCTGAATTACTTTAACCTATCAATCCCATATTGGTCTTTAGAAGTCGGGCCAACCGAAGTTGTTCAGTGAAAGTAGAATAATAGTAGGCCTACTATTGAAACAGATAAACGAGGCTGGCCAACTGTGTCAGAAATTCTGTTTTTTTTTGTTGAAAAACAATGGTGGATGTTTTAAATCCATAACAATGCTTAACCAAATCAGGAGACCACTTTTTAGGTCTGGGAAAAATCTAAGAAATTCATATTTTTTAATTCAAGTGTGCAGGGACCTAGCACTGTTGTTTGGTTAGCGGTGTTCCTGTAGCACATGAGATGAATTTTGCAAAACAAATTTCCAAAGGATAGTTGCAAATAATCATGTTATAATTCTGCCAGGTAGGCTACTTTGTAACTGTCACGTTCGTTATAGTGATGAGACCAAAGCGCAGCGTTATTTCAATACATCTTCTTTAACCTGTTTGGGCTGCAGGGGGCGTATTGAGTAGCCAGATAAAATGTGCCCATTTCAAACGGCCTCGTACTCAATTCTTGCTCGTACAATATGCATATTATTATTACTATTGGATAGAAAACACTCTAGTTTCTAAAACCGTTTGAATTATTTCTCTGAGTGAAACAGAAGTCATTCTGCAGCACACTTCCTGACCAGGAAGTGGAATGTCTGAAACCGAGGCTCTCTTCTACTCCCTGCCTATACATGGGCATGATACGTAAGAGTCTACGTGCACTTCATACACCTTCCCCTGGGTGTCAAGAGGCGGTGAGAGAAGAAATTTCGTGTTTATCTTGGTCTGAGGTGGAATAACAGCTCTTTGTATGACGTGACCGTCCATTTTCTGTTTTCTGGAGCGCGCGAAAGGGACATGGATTTGCCTTCTGTTTAGCTGTCGTTATGGACGACTAATATCTCCGGCTATGATTTTATTTGATACATGTGACCATATCATCGTAAAGTATGTTTTTTTCAATATAGTTTCATCAGATTATTGAACATTTTTCGGGAGTTTTGCCCTGTTCCGTTCTCTTCCGTTTGTTGACTTGGAGAGCTTTGTGCCACTTGGCAAGTGTGCGTGCTAAATCGAGAGGGAAAATGAACGTTCTGAATCCAAACAACGACTGTTCTTGACAAAGGACACCTTGTCCAACATTCTGACGGAAGATCAGCAAAAGTAAGAAACATTTTATGATGCTAATTCATATATCTGTCGTGCATGTGAATTAGTCGTGGGCGCCCAACTTTGGGGTACTCAGCTATACCGAAGCTGGATGTCGTAATGAAGTTATTTTTTAGAATTCTAACACTGCGATTTCATTAAGAACTAATGGATCTATCATTTCCTATACAACATGTATTTTTTACTTATGTTTATGAATAGCTATTTGGTCAGAATATGTGTGTCAGAAAACGTGTCAGAAAAATATCGTTGCTGTTTAGACGTTGTGGGAAAAAGATGCTACGTTAGCACAATGTGTAACCACTGATTTCAGCTCTAAATATGCACATTTTCGAACAAAACATAAGTGTATGTATAACCTGATGTTATAGGACTGTCATCTGATGAAGAAAATCAAGGTTAGTCAAAAATTATATATCTTTTGCTTGTTTGTTACGATCGCTAACTTTTGCTAATGGGAAATTGCTTGTGTTTTTGGCTATTGTGGTACGCTAATATAACGCTCTATTGTGTTTGCTGTAAAACACTTGATAAATCGGAAATATTGTCTGGAATCACAAGATGCCTGTCTTTCAATTGCTGTACACTATGTATTTTTCAGAAATGTTTTATGATGAGTAATTAGGTATTTGACGTTGGTGTCTGTAAATATTATGGCTGCTTTCGGTGCAATTTCTGATTGTAGCTGAAATGTAAACTATGATTTATACCTGAAATATGCACATTTTTCTAACAAAACATATGCTATACAATAAATATGTTATCAGACTGTCATCTGATGAAGTTGTTTCTTGGTTAGTGGCTATTTATATCTTTATTTGGTCGAATTTGTGATAGCTACTGATGGAGTAAAAAACTGTTGGAGTAAAAAAAGTGGTGTCTTTTGCTAACGCGGTTAGCTAATAGATTTACATAGTGTCTTCCCTGTAAAACATTTTAAAAATCGGACATGTTGGCTGGATTCACAAGATGTGTACCTTTCATATGCTGTATTGGACTTGTTAATGTGTGAAAGTTAAATATTTAAAAAATATATATTTTGAATTTCGCGCCCTGCACTTTGAGCTGGCTGTTGTCATAAGTGTACCGACGTCGGGCTGCAGCCATAAGTTAATGAAGAAAGAACACTGAACGAACTATACAAAAACAACAAAACGAACGTGAAGCTATATAATAATAGTGCTGACACAGGCAACTAACCATAGACAATCACCCACGAAATTCTCAAGGAATATGGCTGCCTAAATATGGTTCCCAATCAGAGACAACGATAAACAGCTGCCTTTAATTGAGAACCAATCTAGGCAACCATAGACATACAAAACACCTAAACTAGTAACAACCCCATAAACCTACAAAAACACTGGACAGGACAAAAACCATATATCACCCTTGTCACACTCTGACCTAGCCAAGAATAATAAAGAAAACAAAGAATACTAAGGTCAGGGCGTGACAGTACCCCCCCCAAAGGTGCGGACTCCCGGCCGCACACCTAAGCCTATATGGGAGGGTCTGGGTGGGCATAACTCCGCGGTGGCGGTTCTGGTGAGGGACGTGGACCCCGCTCCACTTCTGACTCGGCCCACTTACGTAATGTCTCTGGAGCGGGAACCCTCACCACCGACCCCGGGACTAGAGGACGCCACTGGATTGATGGTTGAGTCTGGAGTGAGTGGGGCCTCTGGACTGACAGGCGGCTCTGGCAGATCCGGACTGGAGGGAGACTCTGGCGGATCCGGACTGGAGGGAGACTCTGGCGGATCCGGACTGGAGGGAGACTCTGGCGGATCCGGACTGGAGGGAGACTCTGGCGGATCCGGACTGGAGGGAGACTCTGGCGGATCCGGACTGGAGGGAGACTCTGGCGGATCCGGACTGGAGGGAGACTCTGGCGGATCCGGACTGGAGGGAGACTCTGGCGGATCCGGACTGGAGGGAGACTCTGGCGGATCCGGACTGGAGGGAGACTCTGGCGGATCCGGACTGGAGGGAGGCTCTGGCGGATCCGGACTGGAGGGAGGCTCAGGCGGCTCAGGACAGACGGGCGGCTCAGGCGGCTCAGGACAGACGGGCGGCTCAGGCGGCTCAGGACAGAAGGGGCGGCTCAGGACAGACGGGCGGCTCAGGACAGACGGGCGGCTCAGGACAGACGGGCGGCTCGGGCGGCTCAGGACAGACGGGCGGCTCAGGACAGACGGGCGGCTCGGGCGGCTCAGGACAGACGGGCGGCTCGGGCGGCTCAGGACAGACGGGCGGCTCCGGACAGACGGGCGGCTCAGGATCGACGGGCGGCTCGGGCTGCTCAGGACAGACGGGCGGCTCGGGCGGCTCAGGACAGACGGGCGGCTCAGGACAGACGGGCGGCTCAGGACAGACGGGCGGCTCAGGACAGACGGGAGGCTCAGGACAGACGGGCGGCTCGGGCGGCTCAGGACAGACGGGCGGCTCGGGCGGCTCAGGACAGACGGGCGGCTCGGGCGGCTCAGGACAGACGGGCGGCTCGGGCGGCTCAGGACAGACGGGCGGCTCAGGCCAGACGGGCGGCTCGGGCGGCTCAGGCCAGACGGGCGGCTCGGGCGGCTCAGGCCAGACGGGCGGCTCAGGCCAGACGGGCGGCTCAGGCCAGACGGGCGGCTCAGGCCAGACGGGCGGCTCAGGCCAGACGGGCGGCTCTGGCCTGGAGAGAGAACCTGGAGGGAGGAGACATATCACCCTTGTCACACCCTGACCTAACCAAAAATAAAGAAAACAAAGAATACTAAGGTCAGGGCGTGACAGTAACTAGTTAACATTTAATTGATGGTTTTTGGGAAACCCTTTCCATCTACCAGAATAAGTTAGGCCTATTTTCCTGTTCCTTAATTGTTTGAAACCTGGACGTTTTATCTTACCTTGATTTATAGTAGCATGCAGCCAAAATCCCACCAGAGAAACGTGGAGGCAATTCTTTTATTAAGACTTCCTCATACAGTAAGCATTCTCCTGTGGTATTGGTTCTTTCAATTTTCCTTCATTGTCTAGTAGCCAAAGGCATTATCCTAGTCATTAGCAACTCATAATAGTTGCATCTTTAGATCTCTCCTCTTTCTAATTTTTTTAAAACGGATATATCTATCTCTGTCTGCAATTCTTCTTACAGTACAGGTGGAGGGTCATGTGAAAATATTTTTGACATTGGAGGGGAAGGTGCACTTTTTTTATGACAAAAGAATAAAAACAATTCAGATGTCATATGTCTATATACAGTGTACCTTACATCCCAAAAACATTCAAATAATGTTTTCAATTAAATGTCCTTGGGAATGTTCTCCTAACAACCACCGCGGAACATTCCCCTAAGGTTCTTATTAGGTTTCTAGATAATGTAATAACAAAATATATTTGGGGAACGTTCTTACCAATGTCAGCCGAAGGTTTTATACAAAAATCATCAGCGCAACTTGACAGATTTTGTGTTATTAGAACTTTTGGCTTAACCTAATGAATGTTTTGGGAATGTTCAAATAACCAATGTTGGTTTGCTGAGAATATGCTGTTTCTGAAAAACAATTTCCCCCTATATATTAGTGCATTAAAGAGGGATTCAATGTTGGCTAATAGTCTTGCATTTTAACTGTATTTTAAATCAAAAGCTTTGCGATGTTTCCACACATGCTGTGCCATCGATGTCTGCATGCATCTGCTTTCTGTCATCATCAGTCACATTCCCAGTCTCAGCATCATCACAGCAGTCACTTATACAGGACGTGTCGTCTCCCTGTGTTTCACAGAGGGGGGAGGGGGGGGGGGCAGGATGTGACTGTATGCTCTACAAAGTCCTCATGTCTTTTGGATGTCTGATTGTAAATCGGATGTATTTCCTGCGCTGGAGGGGAGAGACGGACCGAGAAGGGGAGTGAGAGGGAGAGAAGGGGAGTAAGAGGGAGAGAAGGGGAGTGAGAGAGAGACGGAGTGAGAGAGAGAGAAAGAGAAGTGAGAGAGAGATGGAGAGAAAGAGAGCGAGACAGAGCGAGTGAGAGAGCGAGAGAAGGCGCACAGGAGCGAGAGACGGCGCACAGGAGCGAGAGACGGCGCACAGGAGCGAGAGACGATGCGCGAGAGATGGCGCACAGGAGCGAGAGACGGCGCACAGGAGCGAGAGACGGCGCACAGGAGCGAGAGACGGCGCACAGGAGCGAGAGACGGCGCGCTAGAGACGATGCGCGAGAGATGGCGCACAGGAGCGAGAGAAGGCGCACGGGAGCGAGAGAAGGCGCACGGGAGCGAGAGAAGGCGCACGGGAGCGAGAGAAGGCGCACGGGAGCGAGAGAAGGCGCACGGGAGCGAGAGAAGGCGCACGGGAGCGAGAGAAGGCGCACGGGAGCGAGAGAAGGCGCACGGGAGCGAGAGAAGGCGCACGAGGGAGCGGGAGACGGCACGAGGGAGCGGGAGACGGCACGAGGGAGCGGGAGACGGCACGAGGGAGCGGGAGACGGCACGAGGGAGCGGGAGACGGCACGAGGGAGCGGGAGACAGCGAGAGACGGAGTCAGGGAATGAGAGATTGAGTTAGAGAGTGAGAGATGGAGTGAGGGAGCGAGAGAGTGAGAAACGGAGTGAGGGAGCGAGAAACGGAGCGAGTTTGAGTTTTTATAAAACCTTTATTATATACTCAAGTATTAACACATTATGGCACACTGTGCCTTTTCAGAAATTAATCAACAAATGTGTCATTCTTAAATATAAAATTGAAATAAAGAATTTATATTCAACTAATTTCATTTTAATAAATCCCCCTCCTCCACAAAACATACCGCTCCTTCGTAAGTGCACTTTTCCTCAAACAATGGAAGATCTTTTACAGCCGAGACTGGAACCAAATAAAGAGAGTATAACATGGTCTTGATATCTCACAGCCCCTGATGTAAAATAAAAGCAAACCGACAGACATTTGTTTAGAGATAGCTGGGAGGGAATGAGAAGTAGATGAGGTGAGAGAATCAGAGAACGAGACCCTGTCACCCACTACACATGGCCCACAGCAGAGTCTGGACATGCTAGAGCAGTACTGCCAGACCCAGGCCCTGGCAGTAAACCCCAAAAATACTAAAATAATGATTTTCCAGAGAAGATCCAGATCTCAGGGAATTAGACCAAAGTTCTCAATTGTTACAAAATATATAGAGTACTGCACACACTACAATTACTTAGGTTTAAAAATAAGCTCAACTGGACACCTTAATGATGCAGTGAATGAACTGAGAGAGAAAGCACGCTGGGCATTCTACAACATAAAAAACAAATTCATATTGAAATACCTAAAATACCTAATTAAAATTTGGCTAAAACTAATTGAATGTATCATTGAACCAATTGCACTTTATGGCAGCGAGATGTGGGGTCCACTTGCAAAACAAGATTTTTCCAAATGGGACAAACACCACATTGAAACCCTGCACGCAGAGTTCTGTAAGATTCTCCTACATGTCCAGAGGAAAACTACAAACAATGCATGCAGGGCAGAATTAGGTCAATATCCACGAATAATAAAAACTCAAAAAAGAGCAATTAAGTTTTGGAAAAATCTAAAATACAGTGATCCCCTCTCAAAGTATTACCAAGCCCTGCAATGTCAAGAGCTGAGCAAAGAAAATAGTCCTCTCATCCAGCTGGTCCTGGGGCTGAGTTCACAAACCTGTTTTACTAATACACTGAAGCCTCAGGACCAGAACATCCAATCAGAATAAATCAAATTACAACAGTCAAAACAAAGCTACATTGCTTATTGGGAAACACAAGCACAAGCATAAAGCAAGATACACTGCGATCTGGCCCTAAATCGACAGTACACCATGGCTAACTATTTGACCATGGTTACTAATCAAAACCTTAGAAAAACCTTGACAAAGTACAGGCTCAGTGAGCACAGCCTTGCCATTGAGAAGGGTAGACACAGGAAAACCTGGCTCCCTGTAGAGGAAAGGCTATGCAACCACTGCACAACAGCAGAACCTGAGACAGAGCTGCATTTCCTGACAAAATGTCAAAATTATAAAACAATTAGAGTGTGTCATTTCCCAAAATTTGAAACCCTTATTCAAGGTGTCAAAGAACTCTCTGATGAGAATAGGCTACCCGTCCTGTTGGGGGAGGACGCCGAGAGCTGTGGGTTGGCACCGCACTACATTACTGCCTGCCATAAGATGAGGGACAGTGTCTGACAGACCAATCAACACGCACATGTCCTCTACTGTATGCTTATTGTTTTTGTTCAATGTATGAATATTTTGACTCTTGGTTATTGTTGTTACTGTTGATCAGTTGGCAATTTTGATTGGATATTTACAATATTAAAATAATAACAAAGTAAGCTTTGGCAATATGTACATTGCTAGGTCATGCATATAAAGCAAACTTAATTGAATTGAGAGAGAGAGATAGACCGAGACAGAGAGACGGAGAGAGAGACGGAGAGAGAGACAGAGAGAGACGGAGCGAGAGAGGCAGAGAGACGGAGCGAGAGAGGCAGAGACGGATCGAGAGGAAGAGAAGGGGAGTGAGAGAGAGAGACGGAGCGAGAGAGGGAGACGGAGCGAGAGACGGACCGTGAGAAAGACGGGGAGTGAGAGAGAGACGGAGAGTAGTGAGAAACGGAGTGAGAGAGAGATGGAGAATAGTGAGAGAGAGAGAGAGCGAAAAAGAGTGAGAGAGAGAGACGGAGCGAGAGAAGGGGATTGGGAGAAGGAATGGGAGTGAGAGAGAGACGGGGAATGAGAGAGTGACGGAGAGAGAGACGGAGCGAGAGAGAGAGACGGAGCGAGAGAGCGAGCAAAAGACAGCATGAGGGAGAGACAGACGGAGTAAGGGAGCGAGAGACGGAGTGAGGGAGAGACAGAGTGAGGGACAGACAGAGTGAGGGACAGACAGACAGAGTGAGGGAGAGGGACGGAGAGAGAGAGACTGAGCACACGAGAGGAAGATGGGGAGTGAGAAAGATGGGGAGTGAGAGAGAGACAGGGTGAGAGGGAGAGATGGAGAGAGAAGGAGAGACGGAGCGAGAAGGAGAGATGGAGCGAGAGGGAGAGATGGAGCGAGAGACGAGTGAGAGGGGTGCGAGAGGGAGAGACGGAGCGAAGGGGACCGAGAGAGTGAAGGGGACCGAGAGAGTGAAGGGGACCGAGAGAGTGAAGGGGAGTGAGAGAGAGAGTGTGAAAGAAGACGGAGAGACCGAGTGAGAGAGAGAGAAAGACAGAGAGAAAGACAGAGATAACGAGAGATGGAGTGAGAGAAATGGAGTGAGAGACGGAGCGCCCGAGAGCGAGAGACGGCGTGAGGGAGCGAGAGACGGCGTGAGGGAGGGGGCGCGAGAGATGGAGTGAGAGCAAGAAAAATATAGAATTTTTGAGTTTTTATAAATGTAACGGCAGCCTTCCTCCTCTTCGTCTGAAGAGGAGGTGTAGCAGGGATCGGACCAAGACGCAGCGTAGCGCGTGTTCAACATGATTTAATAATGACGATTAAACAGTGAACACTACAAAATAACAAAAGTGGCTTACCGATACAGCCCTATCTGGTGCAGAGAAAACACAGAGACAGGAAACAACCACCCACAAACCCCAACACAAAACAAGCCACCTATATATGATTCCCAATCAGAGACAACACAAAACATCTGCCTCTGATTGAGAACCATATTAGGCCAAACATAGAAACGGACAAACAAGACCCACAACATAGAATGCCCACCCAGCTCACGTCCTGACCAACACTAAAACAAGCAAAACACATAAGAATTATGGTCAGAACGTGACAATAAAACGTTTTTATTATACTCAAGCACACTGGGCATCATGGCACACTGGGCCTTTTCAGAAATTAAACGACAAATGTGTCATTATTAAATAAACATAAAAAAAATACAAATAAAGAAAAAAGAAAAAGCATTTACATTCAACTTATTTAATTTTAAAAAATTAAAAAATCTCCCTCACGAATCATTCCGCTCCTTCGTAAGTGCACTTCTCCTCAAACAATGGAAGATCTTTTACAGCCGAGAATAACTCAAAATTCACTTTTATTCTCGCTTTGACTAATCCCTTAAAAACACTTCTTACCTCCTGCCCATATCCCGTGTCTATCTTGTGTTTCCTACTCAGATGTGACAAATGTGACATCTTAGCTTGTCCCAAAGTACAATTTAACAGTTGACATTTTCTTTTCTGTTGCTTACTATATTGAAACCCCAAAATAAAAACAGTGTAATTGAAAATCTCCCCTACAGCTGTAAACATTACTCTTGTATTTCAAATGGAGGCTTTATCCTCTCACACTCCAGAAAACAGTGAAAAATTGTTTCTCTTATATTACAAAAAAAGACATCCATCTCCAACATCTGAGTAAATGACAGATACAAAAGCATTAACTGCAATGATGCCATGCAAAATCCTCCATTGCATATCAAATTAAATCAAAGTTTATTTGTCACGTGCGCCGAATACAACAGGTGTAGACCGTACAGTGAAATGCTTACTTACAGGCCCTAACCAACATTGTGATTTTTAAGTAAAAAATAGGTATTAAGTGAACAATAGATCAATGAATAAATAAAACAACAGTAAAAAGACAGTGAAAAATAACAGTAGCTAGGCTATATACAGGCACCGGTTAGTCTGACAAGTTGAGGTAGTATGAACATGAATATATAGTTAAAGTGACTGTGCATATATGATAAACAGAAGCAGAAGGGTAAAAGAGGGGTTGGGGAGGGGGGCGGGACAATGCAAATAGTCCGGGTAGCCATTTGCTTACTTGTTCAGGATTCTTATGGCTTGGGCGTAAAGACTGTTGAAAAGCCTTTTGGTCCTAGACTTGACGCTCCGGGTACCGCCTGAGTGCCATGCGGTAGTAGAGAGAACATTCTGTGAATGGGGTGGCTGGGGTCTTTGACAATTTTTAGGGCCTTCCTCTGACACCGCCTGGTGTAGAGGTCCTGGATGGCAGGCAGCTCAGCCCCAGTGATGTACTGGGCCGTACACACTACTCTCTGTAGTGCCTTGTGGTCGGAGGCCGAGCAGTTGCCATACCAGGCAGTGATTCAACCAGTCAGGATGCTCTCGATGTTGCAGCCATAGAACCTTTTGAGGATCTGAGGACCCATGGCAAATCTTTTTCATTTCCTGAGGGGGGATAACAAAGCCTTGTTGTGTCCTCTTCACGACTATCTTGGTGTGTTTGGACCATTCTAGTTTGTTGGTGATGTGGACACCAAGGAACTTGAAATTCTCTAGCTGCTCCACTACAGCTCAGCCCCGTCGATGAGAATGGTCCTCTTTTTCCTGTAGTAGTACCACTAGTACCCTTTTGTAACGGTAGCTTGTACAGTGCTCTCCATGCTGGTTTAACCTTGTCATCAAGGCCCAGTTTTACACTCCAAGGAGTGTATTTTCTATTTTTCAATGTATCTTTATTCAAAACCTTGACACACCCCCTATATAAATCCTTCCCATTCACCTCATCCAAACCCACTTCCAACCCTCTCAAATCCAGTAATAATGCCTTTCTTTCTGACTCTGAGATATTGGGTGTAATCCCTAGTCTTGGAAGTGGGATGTTTTCATCTTGTACCTTTTTCTTGTGACTGTTGAGCATAATCCACTATCTGCTGACAGAGCCTTCCTGCAGCTTCCCGGTCGTTGTCTGACAATCCTTTCCTATCTCACCCCAAATGTTCAGCCACCTGTCCTCCATCCATTAAGGTGGGCCCAGTCATGTCCGTTAACTGTTTTAGGGTGATGATTTTGCCCTTCACCAGAATCTTGGAGAAATGTGGAACAGCTACAGTTGTACAATCCAGTCTTGCCCCATACAGCAGAGGTTCCTCCAGCAGCCAATGCACTGAATCCGTTGTAGTGCTTCTGGACACCTTCATTATTCTCCAAACCCTAAGAAGGCCTCTGTAAAATGGAGGTAATCCCTCCCTAGAATTCTGGCTACTATCAACTAAAAATAAAGCTTTATTTAAACCTAATCCCCCTACCTGCTGTAATACAAGACCTGCCACCCTTCTCCAAACCACATTTTCCGGTCCATAAAGCAACCTTTGAATAAACTGGAACCGGAAGGAAAGCAGCAGCCCTACTAGCCAGATGTACAAGACCTTGTCCCCCCTCCTCTTTTGACAAATACACAACACTTTGTGGAACCCAATGATATTTATACCAAAAGAAATTTACAATAATTGCCTGTATCTTAGCCAGAAGGACAGATGGTGGCTCTAAACATGACAACTGATGCCACAGTGCAGAAGCAACCATATTGTTAAGAATAATAGTGCGCATGACATACGAGATACCAACCAACGCCATCTCCTCATCCTCCAGTCCACCATTTCAACCACGCCATTCCAATTTTTTTCAATAGTGCCCTCATCTCCTAGCTACACTCCAAGATACTTAAAACCTCCCTTACACCATTCCAGCCCCCCTGGCAAAGCCATGATCCCTCCAGAACATATCCCAATCTGTAAAGCACAACTTTTTTCCCAGTTTACCTTTGCAGAGGATATTCCTCTAAACCGATCAATAATGTGAGTCAAGCTATCCACCTCCGCTTGATTTTCACGCAAATACCAAGCAAATACCATCATCATCATACACTGAGAGATGAATAGGAGGAAAATACTCTGAAAGGTACACCCCTTCAATGCGACTTCTAATGCTATTTAGTAGTGCTCTATAGCGATGGCATATTACATTCCCGACAACGAACACCCCTGCCTAGTACCTCTACACACTTTAAAAGGAGCACTCAAGCCACCGTTAACCTCTAATTCCTCCCAAACCCGGATCCGGGAGCACCCCCATCAGTAAAAAAGCTGACTAGCATAGCCTAGCATAGCGTCACAAGTAAATACTAGTATCTAAATATCATTAAATCACAAGTCCAAGACACCAGATGAAAGATACACATCTTGTGAATCCAGCCATCGTTTCTGATTTTTAAAATGTTTTACAGGGAAGACACAATATGTAGATCTATTAGCTAACCACGTTAGCAAAAGACACCACTTTCTTACTCCACCATTTTTTTACTCCATCAGTAGCTATCACAAATTCGACCAAATAAAGATATAAATAGCCACTAACCAAGAAACAACTTCATCAGATGACAGTCTGATAACATATTTATTGTATAGCATATGTTTTGTTAGAAAAGGGACTTATAAACTGACCCTGGAACAGAGCCTTCGATTTCAGATTTCTCACTTCCTCATAGGAAAATTGCTCCAACTCGAGTTCTGTTTTACTCACAGAAATAATTCAAACGGTTTTAGAAACTAGAGAGTGTTTTCTATCCAATAGTAATAATAATATGCATATTGTACGAGCAAGAATTGAGTACGAGGCAGTTTAATTTGGGAACGTAATTATTACAAAGTGCAAATAGCACCCCCTTTTGCCAAGAGGTTTTAACTTTCAATACACTTTCCATGTTAACATTTATCAACCTGATCATGGCAATAAAACCAGAAAAAAAAACTAAAAAGTGTGCCATAAGCGTGGATGTTCAACTCGGTGAAATGCCTTTTCCTGATCAATTGAAATTAGACCAGCATCCAACCCAAAAGCCCTAGAGACGTACAAAAAAATCCAGAATCAGGGAGATATTATCTCCTATCTGCCTGCTAGGAACACAGTAGGACTGGTCTGTGTGTATGATTTGCCCCATCACCTCCCCAAGCCTGTTGGATAACGCCTTGGACAGGATCTTATAATCAGTGCACAATAAGGCCACCGGCCTCCAGTTCTTCACCTCCCTAGGGTCACCCATTTTTGGCAGTAGGGTGACGACAGCCCTCCTGCAGCTTATCGGCAATAACCCTCCGGTCAAAATATCATTAACTACTGCTAGCCAATCCTCTCCCAACATAGCCCAAAAACACTTAATAAAGTCAACGGGAAGCCCATCAATGCCTGGAGCCCTTCCATTTCCCATGCCTTTTAATGCAGCTCCTGCAAAGACAGTGATTGTTCTAGAACTGAGCTTCTGCAGCCATCTATGGGAGCCCATCAAAGAACTGTTGTGTCACTGTTTTATCCTCTTTGTACGCACACTTGTAGAGCTCAGCATAGAACTCTCCTGCCCTCTTTCTAATTTCACTAGGGCTAGTGAGCTTCTGTCCAACAGCTGATTTGTGGAAATGGATCATTATTCTTTGTCCATTCTTTTTCTCTAAACCAAAGAAAAATTTGGATGAGGCATCCATTTCAGAGATTCACTGAAACTTACTTCTCACCAATGCCCCCTGTGCTCTGATACCCAGCAGGTCTGCCAATGCTGCTTTTTTTCTCTTGAGGGCCTGAGTATGACCTCGATCTCAGGAGTCTCACTGTCTCAGACTCTAGGGCGTTCACTGATCTGGTGAGAACTCTGGTAACATTCATCGTGTATTGATTACAGAATTGTTGAATCTGGATTTTCCCTATATCCCACCACTGTTGAAGGGATACAAAACTGTCATTTTGAGACCTCCACCTCTCCCAGAAAAAACTAAAACATTTCCTGAAGTGAGCATCGCTCAATAAAGTTATATTAAATGTGGTGTACAGCAGGTCTGCCACCAGGGGGAGACTCGTCGAGGCCTGGTGACAGACGGAGTATACATCACGAGGCGATGGCTCCATCTGCTGGACGTGCCAGGTCTCGACGGGATCTCCGGCCAGGACTAATTGGGGCTGATTGGGGATTGGTGAGTAATCAAGGGCTGATTGCTCACCAGCTGTACAAGTCCCATAAAGCTGCCAGAAGGGCAGCACACAGGGGAGAGACTGGGGGGAGACTGGGGGAGGAAAGGACTCCTGTGTAGTTGGGGATGGTACCAGAGGTAACAGGAGGGAGTTCAGTTTCTGATTCCCACAGGATACAGCAAGACCTGGAGCCCAGAAGCCGGTATCCCGGAGATGGTCTCTTGGGGTAGACCTATTCTTTTCTTTTGGACTTTTATTTTAATAAACACCTTTGAAACTGAGCTAATCCTACTCTGTCCGTGTCTGATCTACGTAAACGTTTTGACCCAACACCCTGGTCTGCCACATAAAATTCCAGTATGCATTTTGGGGTTTTACAGCGTTAATGTACACATCCGCTGTTATTAGACAATGATCAGAAAATCCCACTGGGGTTATTACACTTGATTTACAGACCTGAGATTGATGCTCAAAACAATAAAATCTATCCAACCTGGCCAGAGAGAAGGTGTTCTCTCTCACTTGGGCCCATGTGTTTTGTCTCGTGACTCCATGTTGGCTCTGCCAAATATCACATGTGTTGCAATAAGGTGTTTATAAAAAAGTCCTTAAGGCTAAGTGAGGTTCTTTGTGGTTTCTATCTAAATCACTGACTCTGCAGTTAAAATCCCCAGCAAGAAATAAATCATCCTTCGTGTTACATTTCTCAATGGTATTTGATATTGTCTCGAAAAAACATACCCTCTCGACTACCACCACTGGGGCATGTACATTTATTAAACACATAGGAATGTTTGCATACCTCGCTCTAACTTTTAATAACCTCCCCTCAACTACCTCTTCAACCTCATGTGAACAAAGGCAAAAACCCTTCAAGAACAGGATAACCACACTATTTGAGATTTTATGACTACACCTGAACTCTTTAATTTCCTTTAGAATTTAACCTCTACTTAACACCCATCCCGGATCCGGGAGCATCCTCATCAGTAAAAGCTGACTAGCATAGCCTAGCATAGCTCCACAAGTAAATAATAGCATATAAATATCATGAAATCACAAGTCCAATACAGCAAATGAAAGATAAACATCTTGTGAATCCAGCCATCATTTCCGATTTTTAAAATGTTTTACAGCGAAAAGACAATATGTATTTCTATTAGCTAACCACAATAGCCAAAGACTCAACCGCATATTTTCACCATGTTTCTACCGCATAGGTAGCTATCACAAAACCGACCAAATATAGATATAATTAGTCACTAACCAAGAAACAACTTCATCAGATGACAGTCTTATAACATGTTATACAATAAATATATGTTTTGTTCGAAAATGTGCATATTTGAGGTATAAATCATAGTTTTACATTGCAGCTACCATCAAAAATATCACCAAAACAGCCAGAATAATTACAGAGAGCAACGTGAAATACCTAAATACTCATCATAAAACATTTATGAAAAATACATGGTGTACAGCAAATGAAAGATATACATCTTGTGAATCCAGCCAATATTTATGATTTTTTAAGTGTTTTACAGCGAAAACACAATATAGCATTATATTAGCTTACCACAATAGCCAAACACACAACAGCATTTATTCACCGCATAGATAGCATTCGCAAAAACCAGCAAAATATATAAAATTAATCACTAAACTTGACCAACTTCATCAGATGACAGTCTTATAACATCAGGTTATACAATACACTTATGTTTTGTTCGAAAATGTGCATATTTAGAGCTGCAAACCGTGGTTATACATTGTGAATATGTAGCATCGATTCACCAGAATGTCCGGAGCTATTTTGGACACTCACCTAATCTGACCAAAGAACTCATCATAAACTTTACATAAACATACTTGTTGTATGGCAAATGAAAGATACACTGGTTCTTAATAAATCACTTGTCAAATCTCCCCCCGTTATTTTTTACCACAGAGCCTTTGCTGATTCAATAAACAAATCACTTTCAGGAATAAAATCTGTTCAATTATAATCCGTTATATTTTTATTTCCTTTTGTCAATTTCAGAAATGTATGTACCTTTTCAAACCCATACCTCCCTTCCACCCCATTTCTCTCGCTATTTTGTGGTGATGCGTCAGATGACTCACTCTCACAATTCTCCCCAGAGGAAATCTCCACCATCTCTACAACCTGTTTATCCTCAACTGATTTATCAATCTCTACTTCCTGTTTATCCTCAACTGATTTATCAATCTCTACTTCCTGTTTATCCTCAACTGATTTATCAATCTCTACTTCCTGTTTATCCTCAACTGATTTATCAATCTCTACTTCTTGTTTATCCTCAACTGATTTATCAATCTCTACTTCCTGTTTATCCTCAACTGATTTATCAATCTCTACCATCCTCTTAGAATTAGAACCTTCATCACCCCTTAAATTCTCCCTCTTCATCCTCGGTACTTTGAAAACAGCTTCTTCATTTTCCATTGTTTCACTCTCCTCTTGAACTCCAATTTCCAGTACCGACTCAGAGACCCCAGTCACAGTCTCACCGGCTGTTTCCCCTCCCTTTTTGCTCTGATCCACCACAATTGCCCCGTAGTCACACCGGTCTACTTTCCTACTTTTCCAACCACATCTGCCCACCTTCTCCCTTCCCCTGAACCCTTGGCATGTTCATCCCTTTGCAGTGGTGCATTAGCTGCACCAGCGTGAGATCTGCTACCGGGCTCTGCGAGCTCGTTCTCGGGACAATAACATATCAAATGTCCCTCTCTCCCGCAACCAAAGCATTTCATTGATTCAGTAGAAGCGTAGAACACATAATCAATTCCGTCAATCTTAAAACTGAAGACTGTCACAACGTGCCTTTTTTGGGGTGAGGATCATAGCCCTCTCTCTCTCTCTCTCTCTCCCACCACAGGTTTATGACGGTCATAAAAACCTAAAACTCTTTACCCCACTAGGCCAAAAGGAAGGTTGAGAATCCCTTTGTTACCACAGAGAAAGACTTTGCAGTACGGTAATGTCAAAATGTTGAATAATTGAACAGTATTTCTGTATTCCAAGAAGTTGGAGAGGTCCGTGGACACTTAAAGAACGGTCATGTCGAGTTTTTTTCATTTGGTGACCTCGTGAAGGACAGGAAACACACATTACTGTTCCTTTGTTTGTATACACTTCTCAATTATGGGTTTTGCATCTGAATGTTGTATAAAATAAATGATTTGGCATTAGAATACTTTTGGAAAGATAACAATGTGATCTTAGTCTTCTAAATGAGAATTGTTTTTCATAGTAACTTAGGATCAGTCAGTGACCAAGCACAGACATTACACGGCGTCATGGAACGCCTCCTTTTCTACTCCAGTAGGAAAAAAAACACCTCCGACAAAATTTACATTAGAACAGAAAACATGGAAGCTATCGCTACATGTTGAAATGGTTGGCAACTCTATCAAAGGACAAGAGCAGAGAACGTGGAGATCATTCCCACGTTGAAATGGCTAAGAAATCTACAAACTAAAAGAACAATTATTCAGACTGCAGCTGTACTTTAGTCTGGTAAACGCAACCTGTCGAACGGACGAATGGTACTCTGACGTATTCATTATAACAAGCTACAAATACGAAAGATCGTTGATCTCTGGTGGACAAACCAGCGACTTTCTGTCGACTGATTATCCAGCAGATGGATCGGTGATCACAGAGATCGACAACAAAGGCATACACTCGTAAATATGTCAATTGCAATTTCTTATCGCTGTTCATGTTCAAAGTATTAGCATTTCCATGAATGTAGTTATCAACTCTGAATTTCCCGCTCTTGAGCTGTCCCCATCCCTTTCCTTTGTCTACCAAGCCGTCATATCGGTTTTATCTACTAGGGACTTTTCTTTGTGTCATGTTTGTAACCAATGTATGACCTGCTGTATGTGTGTGTTAATGTAATTCTGTGATTGATTAGTTAGTTAGTAAATAAATAATTAAGCCAATTTGTATATCGCTGATTCATAAAAATTACACGTAGAGAAATGATTTGATAATATAACAGTCTTCACATTTAATGACAGAAAACGTTACGACAACGCTAAATTCAGTTCGTCAGTATCCTTCTTTAAAATCATGTGCACTTGTCCCCTATGAGACATGACATGTTTCAGCAAAGGAGATTTGCATCCCAAAAAAAACTATTTTATTGTAGATACAAGTTGTCCATGACGAGATAACTCTCGCTCCAACACTTCCACTCTAACAAATGTTGGCACGTTAGAAAGTATAACTTTCTTCGTTGGATTCATAAGAGGAAATGCCGAGGTCTGTGTCTCCCGCAATACAACTCCACTCAACTATTGTATTCACCTTTTCAATGGAATCTAAGAATATCACTACAGTGCTATTCCTCTTTGAGGCTGATTTTATGCTATCATACCCAACGCATATATATACAAACAACAAAATCATAAAAACATTAACTACATCACAGCCGCCCAGACCCACTAGCACACCCCCATCTCCAGTGCCCGCATCCCTTTATGCCACATGGCCTCAAACTGCACCATTTTGTTTCTCTCTGTAGCCCACGTGCTTAACATTTTAAGTGATAATGTTTATTCATACTATTTCATCCTTCCACAAGATATAGTCCCGAAACAAATCTAGGGTTGCTAGACAAGCCGTCTGGTCATTTGTTCTATTGGTTCAGTTGCTAGAGACACAACCCAGTCGTTCAGTCTTTTTATTCTTTATCTATGGACGTGACCCAGTCGTTCGTTCTCAATGTTCCATTGCCATACTGGCTGGCAACGTTCTTATCCCTTGCTTGCTAGCTAGGCAACTATGGCTAACTTACAGTCACGTCAAACAGTGCAGACAGAATAACAACAGTAGCTACATTTGTTTAAGCTAGTTTTCTAGTAAAATTTAACAATGAGCTAATGTGGCACGATTTCGCCTGGCATAGAAAATGTGCTCTCTCGTCAGGACACTGTTGTTCAGAGGAGCTAGCCAACAACACAGCTAACAAATTAACTTCAAACTGAAGCTGGAAAGACTACAAACTAAATGCATTTTGTTTTGTTTGACCTTTTTTTCAATTGGCATTTCTTTGTATATATCCAGAAAAATGATGCCAGCTGATTCATGACTTCATGATTTCGGCTGAGAAACACTGCCTGCCTCTCTCTCTCGCCCCGACTCCTGAGGCCTACATGGTCATTACTATGGGACAGCTGGAGATCTAATTTGAATATTGAAACAATGTTGAAAATGTCAGAGAGACAGACAGTAAGGTTTATACAAATCTCCGCTTTTGAAATCTAAATGTTAGTCTAAAAGATGTGAGATAATGTCCAGATGCTTTTTAAAGTGGAGATCAAGTTTCTAACTTCTCTGTCTGGGCTGATGAGACAGTGGGTCAGATGGATCAGAGTAAATTGGCATTTTAACATCATAGATTTAGACGTTGGTAACTTGTGGAATGGACACCGGCTGGAATGCGTTTTTAACCAATCAGCATTCAGGATTAGACCCACCCATTGTATCATTTTAGATAATAAAGCACTTGACCTTTCCATTGTGTTAACGACGGAGGATTGGTTGATTTCCAGTTTTTAAGTATATGTTTTTTTTAAGATGATTGAAATATCGTCCAACCCATCGGGTGTCTCACTGCACCCTCATATGCCATGTCTTGAAAAATGCAGTCCGACGGATGAAAAGTACATTTACATTTGAATACTTCTGACAGTCAACTTTCGAACTCTGCCCATAACTTTTGTACTTTATAGCATTCCCAGAAGGCATGGATTATTGAGTCGTTATTCATTTTACACTTCAGACATGACTCTGCTGTTGTGCAGTAGACTTTGTGAATTGTATCTCTTGTATAATACATTCTATACATTCATTTAGTCAACTGTAATCTCGTTAGTTATGTTCCAACATTTCAATAGTTCATATTTTTTTCTAAGAGATTATCAGTTGGATAGGCTCTCTGAAGGTCTTGTATATCTTACCTATCATATGAACATCCTTTTCTGACTCAAATATGATTCCCTCAAGATTGCTCTGATGTCCAAAATTGACATTTTGTGATATAACATTTTGAAGTTGCGTGTCTTTGAACATATCCACATTGGTCAATCTGAAATGGCTTTTTAAAGCTGTCATGGAATGCATTTCATATTACCAAGTAATTAACGGTTTCCATGCCTTTAGTTTTACGTGGACCAATTTATCTGTGAATTCTGAAAATATATCAAAGGATTGTTCCATAGGGTTGTGTTTTGAGGGAGTGATATTGATTATTGTAGAATACGTTTCATTTTCCTCCATATTGTTACTGTGGTCTTAACTATGAAATTATTCATGTTAGCTTTATCCTTTGAAAAATAGACACATAAAAAAGATTCTGGGGGAGCCAATCTCAGCTGCGACAGACATGTGGAGTGCCGCAGTGTTGGTGCGGTATAGAAGGAGCTCCTTCAGCAGGGCCTTATCTGGAGGAACGCTCCTCTTCAGACTGATTCAATTACTAATCTCCTGTTCTGACAGCATAACAAGGGACAGAGGACACAGAGACACACAGAGATGGAGAGAGCCGGCCGACCAGGGGACGCCGCAGGCGATTTAGCCTTGGCGTTCAGAAAGAGAAGACAGAAGAGGGGGAGGAGCTGAGAAAATAGAAAAATAAGAGGAGAGAGGATGAAAGAGTATAAAATAAGAGAGCAACAGAACCAGCACGCGATCAGATAACTAAAATCCTATTTATTTTTTTATCCCTGCGGGAGTGTAAATGATGGACATTAGTTTAGATCATGCATTTCCCAGTGGACGTCCACCTGAGATGCTGCTGAACACTCTCCTGCCTCCTTGCTACCTCTGTATGATGCTTCTGCTGCTACTGCTCTCCTCATCCAGCCCAAGCTAGGCAACATTGATAATTACGCTCCGTTATGAGCATTCCTCATTAACTTAGCTAATAGGATTCTAACTGGCAACACTTCAGTTACCTGCCCTACTTGTTTTATCTGCCTGGTATGTTGCTCAAAAACCTGTGATTGTCAACACTAGCTGTATGAGGTTGTGCTTTTAAATCTATTTTAGATGTTCTGTTGTGACTTAATGCTTAATGCTGCATGTGTGGTTGGTGTCATGGTCAGGTAGTAAGGTACCTGCACTATTCAAAGTCGATGTTTGGTTTTATATCATTCGACATCTGTGTCGGTTCAGTTTTCATCCTTTCTCAGTAAGCTATGCATGGTGGTGTAGAGTCATTCACTAACTTGGTGTCACGTTCCTGACCTGTTTTCTGTTAATTTTGTATGTGTTTAGTTGGTCAGGGCGTGAGTTGGGGTGGGCATTCTATGTTTTGTGTTTCTATGTTTAGGTTAGTGGTAATTAGCCTTATATGGTTCTCAATCAGGGACAGGTGTTTGACGTTTCCTCTGATTGAGAACCATATAAAGGTAGGCTGTTCACACTGTTTGTTTGTGGGTGATTGTCTTCTGTGTCTGTGTATGTTGCACCACACGGGACTGTTTCGGTTTGTTCGTTCGTTTGTTGTAGTCTGTACCTGTTCGTGCGTTCTTCGTGTTATATGTAAGTTCTCAGGTCCAGGTCTGTCTACATCATTTATTTGTTTTGTAGTTGTTACAGAGTTTTCGTGTTTTCGTGTTTTCTTTAATAAATCATTATGTCAAATTATCACGCTGCGCTTTGGTCCAATCCCTACTCCTCCTCTTCTTCCAAAGAGGAGGAGGACAACCGTTACACTTGGTTACTGTGCATTTCTAAGTTGGCTAACAGCAGTGGCGTACAAATAAATGATTCACTCTGGAGATCTCCTGCGCGTAGACACACATTATTAAGGATGAAAATGCAGTGGTTTTGATTGCACACACACAAATAATATATCTGCTTAAATATACAGTACCTACCCACACACGCACACTCCTTCTCCCTTGTCTTCTGAGGTTTAATTACAACGCCATACATAGTCCCGTTCGTTATTAGAGTAGTGGGAGGCAATTAGTGAACTGTGTTTAAAAGGAAACGATCAGAATAACAGCACAAGTACATGCATATTTAATCTCCAGTTGTCATTCATTACACCCTGTAAGAGCATGAAAACACATTCAGCCGCCTGATTAATATGAAATGCCTCTATCCTGTTCTACATAGCAGGAAGACAGCTCTACGTGGCAATAGCATGGCATGGGGTGCTGCTGTACTGTATCACTCACGCAGCGCGGCACGCATGGAACTGACATGACAAATGTTCACTGTGTAATTAGGTAGAAATACATACTGTATGTCTGAGGTTCTCTCACATTCTCTCTCTACCTTTCTACCTCTCAATTCAATTAAATCATCTTTCTCTCTTTCTGTCTTTCTCCATTTCTCTCTCTCTCGTGATCTATTTCTCTCTCTCGCTTGTCTCACTTTCTCTCTCTCAATCTCCTCTCATTTGAGTCTTTCAAGGAGATAAAGGAGATAAAAAAAAAGTGAACGCCGAGATAAAAAGAGAGTGGAAAAGAGAAAGGGTCAGAGTCAGAGACGAGTGAGAGAGAGAGTGACAGTGTGAGATCGAGATCGAACCAAATTCAGACATAAAGAATGAAAAAGAAAGAGTGGAAAAAAGAAAGGAGAGGAAGTGATTCAACTCGTACCCCCTCTGGCCCTCTACCCCCGGCCGGGCCCTTCCTACTCCCCACAGAGTTCTACCCAGACCCAATGAGGAATAATGAGCTTTAGAAATCCACAAAGGTCACCACTGCAAAGCTCTGCCTCCTCTGTCTCCTCTGTCTTCTCGTTGAATCAGAAATGCCACTTCCAAGCTGGAATCAAAGACTGAACTCTATAGTTTGGAAAAAGAGTGGAAGAATGGAGGAGAAAGAATAGGAAAAAGAAACCGAAGCCCAAAATAAATTCTCCACCTTTATCATCTGACAACCTGAGACGAAGAGGAGCAGAGGGAGGTAGGCCATAAGGGGTCGGTGGTGGGAGAGAGGGAGGGAGGGAGGGAGGGAGGGAGGGAGGGAGGAAGAGCGAGAGAGGGGGAGAATTATGGGAAAGGAAATAACATGGTACAGTGAGAGAGAAAGGTATGAGGAGAGGAGAAAGAGGTAATAATGTTAGACAGGATTACCTGGTGCTGTGCTTAATCCTGGGAGAGAGAAAGGGAGACAGAGAGTCAGAGAGAGAGATCACACCTCTACCAACACGTTTCCTGCGCCACTAGGGGCGCCACTAAAGATCACTTTTATTCTACCCACAAAAAAGCTTACAAGGCCCTCCTTCGTCCTCCCTTTGGCAAATCTGACCATGAGTCCATTCTCCTGCTTCCTGTTTACAAACAAAAGCTCAAACAGGAAATACCAGTGATGCTCTCAATATGGAAGTGGTCGGATGAAGCAGACGTGAGGCTAAAAGACTGTTTTGCTAGTTCAAACTGGGATATGTTCCGGGATTCATCCGATAGCGTTGAGGAGTTTACCACAATACTCCCGGGCTTCATCAGTAAGTGCATAGACAATGTTGTCCCCACAGTGACTATAAAAACCATGGATTACAGGCAATATCTGCCCTGGGCTAAATGCTAGAGGTACCGCTTACAAGGAACGGGACGAGCGCTTCTTCCCACTCAGGAGGCTGAAAAGATCTACAGTTGCACTTTCGAGAGCATCTTGACTGGCTGCATTACCGCTTGGTATGACAAATGCACCGCCCTTAACCGCAAAGTGCTACAGAGGGTGGTGCGGAAAGCGAAGTATATCACTGGGGCTGAGCTCCCCGCCGTCCAAGACGTCTATATCAGGCAGTGCCAGAGAAAGGCCCAAAGAATTGCTAAAGACTCCTGCCACCCAAGCCATAGACTGTTCGCTCTGCTACAATCTGGCAAATGATACTAGAGTATCGGCTCTCGGACCAACAGGCTCCGAGAAAGCTTCTAACCCCAAGCCATAAGACTGCTGAATAGCCAGACTGCTAAATAGTCAGTTAATGGTGTCCTAAATTTGTGCACTGACTCTACCTTGCGCTGACCCCACACGCACTCACTAGACTATATCTACAAACCATATAAACACTCACACACACTACATTGACACTCCCACACAAAACCCACACACATTCATATACACTACATATGCACGCGCGCACACACACACACAGATCGACACGACACAAACACACACACAGTACATACACATTACACACACGCACGCACACTTTTACACTCATCATTTGCTGCTGCTGCTCTGTTCTTTATGTTACTCCTATTATCATCTATCGTGATGCCTTTATGTACATATCTACCTCAAATACCTCACACCTCTGCACATGGATCTGGTACTCCCTGGTACAGTATACCATACGTAATGGCAACAAGATCTCATGCTATACCAATTTGACTTCAGATTCTGACGTTTATCCACGTTTCCCAAAACGCCAAATTTCGAAGTGCTTTTAACAACCTGGGTTGTCTCCTCCTGTTCATTATCCTTCAGCTTCTCCAAATGTCAAATGTCAAATTTAATGGTTAAGGTTTTGCATAGTGTTAAAACATTACATTTAGGCATTCATTCTGAATTGATAAGTTAAGGGTAACGGTTTGGGATAGTTTTTTTATTTTTTTATTATCATAATAATTACTGTCTACCACGGATTGAACACACAACCTTGAGATCTGCAGTTATTGGAGCCAATAAGCCTACTTGATGGTATTACCCCTAGTGGCCGGTTTTGAAGACATTTCCCGATGTCCTCAGGACATCAAATTAAATGTATTTATAAAGCCCTTCTTACATTTATTTATTTATTTTTTATTTATTTCACCTTTATTTAACCAGGTAGGCAAATTGAGAACACGTTCTCATTTACAATTGCGACCTGGCCAAGATAAAGCAAAGCAGTTCGACACATACAACAACACATAGTAAAACAAACATACAGTCAATAATACAGTGAAAAATAAGTCTATATACAATGTGAGCAAGTGAGGTGAGATAAGGGAGGTGAAGGCAAATAAAATATATATATAAATAAAAATATAAAAAAAGGCCATGGTGGCGAAGTAAATACAATATAGCAAGTAAAAAAACACTGGAATGGTTGGTTTGCAGTGGAAGAAGGTGCAAAGTAGAGATAGAAATAAAGGGGTGCAAAGGAGCAAAATAAATAAATACAGTAGGTAAAGAGGTAGTTGTTTGGGCTAAATTATAGATGGGCTATGTACAGGTGCAGTAATCTATGAGCTGCTCTGACAGCTGGTGCTTAAAGCTAGTGAGGGAGATAAGTGTTTCCAGTTTCAGAGATTTTTGTAGTTCGTTCCAGTCATTGGCAGCAGAGAACTGGAAGGAGAGGTGGCCAAAGGAAGAATTGGTTTTGGGGGTGACGAGAGAGATATACCTGCTGGAGCGCGTGCTACAGGTAGGTGCTGCTATGGTGACCAGCGAGCTGAGATAAGGGGGGACTTTACCTAGCAGGGTTTTGTAGATGACCTGGAGCCAGTGGGTTTGGCGACGAGTATGAAGCGAGGGCCAGCCAACGAGAGTGTACAGGTCGCAGTGGTGGGTAGTATATGGGGCTTTGGTGACAAAACGGATGGCACTGTGATAGACTGCATCCAATTTATTGAGTAGGGTTTTGGAGGCTATTTTGTAAATGACATCACCGAAGTCGAGGATTGGTAGGATGGTCAGTTTTACAAGGGTATGTTTGGCAGCATGAGTGAAGGATGCTTTGTTGCGGAATAGGAAGCCAATTCTAGATTTAACTTTGGATTGGAGATGTTTGATGTGAGTCTGGAAGGAGAGTTTACAGTCTAACCAGACACCTAGGTATTTGTAGTTGTCCACATATTCTAAGTCAGAGCCGTCCAGAGTAGTGATGTTGGACAGGCGGGCAGGTGCAGGCAGCGATCGGTTGAAGAGCATGCATTTAGTTTTACTTGTATTTAAGAGCAATTGGAGGCCACGGAAGGAGAGTTGTATGGCATTGAAGCTCGCCTGGAGGGTTGTTAACACAGTGTCAAAAGAAGGGCCAGAAGTATACAGAATAGTGTCGTCTGCGTAGAGGTGGATCAGAGACTCACCAGCAGCAAGAGCGACATCATTGATGTATACAGAGAAGAGAGTCGGTCCATCAGCTGATATCTCAAAGTGCTATACAGAAACCCAGCCTAAAACCCCAAACAGCAAGCAATGCAGATGTAGAAGCACAGTGGCTTGGAAAAACTCCCGAGAAAGGCCAGAACCTAGGAAGAAACCTAGAGAGGGACCAGGCTATGAGGGGTGGCCAGTCCTCATCTGGCTGTGCCAGGTGGAGATTATAACAGAACATGGCCGAGATGTTCAAATGTTCATAGATGACCAGCAGGGTCAAAAAATCATAATCACAGTGGTTGTCGAGGGTGCAACAGGTCAGCACCTCAGGAGTAAATGTCAGTTGGCTTTTCATAGCCGATCATTCAGAGTATCTCTACCGCTCCTGCTGTCTCTAGAGAGTTGAAAACAGCAGGTCTGGGACAGGTAGCACGTCCGGTGAACAGGTCAGGGTTCCATAGCCGCAGGCAGAACAGTTGAAACTGGAGCAGCAGCACGGCAAGGTAGACTGGGGACAGCAAGGAGTCATCAGGCCAGGTAGTCCTGAGGCATGGTCCTAGTGCTCAGGGCCCCCGAGAGAGAGAGACAGAGAGAAAGAAAGAAAGAAAGAAAGAAAGAAAGAAAGAAAGAAAGAAAGAAAGAAAGAAAGAAAGAAAGAAAGAAAGGAAGAAAGGAAGAAAGAGAGAATTGAGAGAGAGAATTAGAGAGAGTATACTTAAATTCACACAGGACACTGGATAAGACAGGAGAAATACTCCAGATATAACAGACTGACCCTAGCCCCCCGACACATAAACTACTGCAGCATAAATACTGGAGGCTGAAACAGGAGGTGTCGGGAGACACTGTGGCACCATCCGATGATACCCCCGGACAGGGCCAAACAAGCAGGATATAACCCCACCCACTTTGCCAAAGCACAGCCCCCACACCACTAGAGGGATATCTTCAACCACCAACTTACCATCCTGATACAAGGCTGAGTATAGCCCACAAAGATCTCCGCCACGGCAAAACCCAAGGGGGGGCACCAACCCAGACAGAAGTTCCAATTACAAAGTCAATGTTGAGCAATCTGCCTGCTTAATGATCCTAACATGATATGTGCTTACATCATCATAACTTTAAATGTCCTATTTTACACTTTAACAACATATACAAAATGCCACATCAAGCATTTAAAAGCTTTTTAATGGTTAAGATTGTTCAAACGATGCCGCAGGTGCTTGTGAATATCAAAGGGTACATACCCCATACAGCTTTGAAATGAGACTGCCTCCCCTTTCACCAGTTGTTTTTCCTCCCTCTGTCCTCCCTCTCTCTTCACAAATGACATGCATTCAGAGGGTGTAAATTCTGTTTACAAACAAAAGAGAGAAAGGAACTGAAAAGCTAGGTATAATCTGATACATTCAGAGCGGTATATATTCAGATCTGAGATAACGTTGGCGCCAGGGCCTGTTTGAGAAAATAATCTCCTACATTATCCCTGTTTAATGGAAAGCAACCCAATTCTCATGTACACACACACACGCCACCTCCGCTTATAGAAATGCAGGAATTAAAAGACTGATGTGTGTTGTGTGATTACAGCAGATTGTTAAAATAACTTGGGAACATCTGCATGCATTAACACCTAGGAGGTGATTCATCATCACACTGGGGGTACACACACACACACACACACACACACACACATGCACACACACGCACACACACAAGAAAAACACACAATCACAAGACAAAGTATTTCTCTGCCTTTCCCTGCATTATCCTCAACATGGAGAGGAACATTTTGAGATAAAAGGGGGAGGAATGGAGAAGAGCAGATTGACAATATGGAGAATGCCCTGAGCCGTCTGTGGTCTACCACGTACAATTACGTTTCATTGAGAGAGGGACAGAAAGAAAGAAATAGACAGAAAGAGAGAGAGAGAGAGGGAGAGAGATGGAGAGAAGAGATCCACTTCATTGCATCAAGAACCTACTCAACAGTACATCACTTGATGTTTAGCTAGTAGCTAGTTAGCTTGGACACCGCCAACTTAAGCTCGGACAATACATGCCAATATCAACCCAGAGCATATTGGACTGCTTCTCTCTACCACATCACCGGATTCCTGTCACTCTGGATCATTACACCGGCTCATCGCAGCTAGCTAGTTGCTACCGAGTGGCTACTGTTAGCTGACGCATCTGTCCCGAAGCAAGCACCAGTTAGCCTTGAGCTAGCCTCGAGCTAGGCCCATATACCAGCTAAGTCTAGGGCTACCATACCTCTTTTGCCAATTTGCCTGGACCCTGTATTGTCGACACAGAGCCTCGCCGAGTCATCACAACTGGTCTGCCAACGTAGTCGCCCGATGTGGTCTCAACAGGCTTTTCCGTTGCGATGTCGCCGAAGACCCTTCTTCTTGCCCCAGCCCCTTAACTTTCTAAACGCTGTGTCTCCCACTCGCCTAGCGTAGTAGTGACTAGAGAACGACTCCCTGACTCACCTATTGCTGCTCTTTGGACCCTATGATCACTCGGCTAAACAGCTGATGCCTCATGGACTGTTTCAATAACACGGTACCTCATTTTGTTTGTCGGCCCCAGCCTCGAACTCAGGTCCTGTATGTACCTAACTGACCCGCTCAGCCCATTCATCGCCATTTACCCGTTGTTGTCATAGCTCTCCCGATCACACCTGTGACTGCTTTATGCCTCTAATGTCAATATGCCTCTTTCTAATGTCCATATTCCTTGTCTACTACATTCCTGGCTAGTTCTTATTGTTTTATTTCACTGTAGAGCCCTCAGTCCAGCTCACCTTGCCTTAGATAGCTCTTTTGTCCCACCCCCCACAAATGCGGAGACCTCACCTGGCTTAACTGGTGCCACCAGAGACAAAACCTCTCTCATCATCACTCAACGCCTAGGTTTACCTCCACTGTACTCACATCCTACCAAACCCTTGTCTGTACATTATGCCCTGAATCTATTCTACCACGCCCAGAAATCTGCTCCTTTTTTTTCTCTGTTCCCAACGTACTAGACGACCAGTTCTTATAGCCTTTAGCCATACCCTTATCCTACTACTCCTCTGTTGATGTAGAGGTTAACCCAGACCCTGTAGACACCTGTACCACACCTTTTTCCCCGGGCGATACATGCATGTTAACATCAAAAGCCTCCAACCTAACGTTGTTTTATTCACTACTTTAGCACACTCCGCCAACCCTGATGTCCTATCCGTGTCTGAATCCTGGCTTAGGACGGCCACCAAAAACCCAGAAATGTCCATCCCCAACTACAACATTTTCCGACAAGATAGAACTGCCAAAGGGGGCGGAGTCGCAATCTACTGCAGAGATAGTCTGCAGAGTTCTGTCATGCTATCCAGGTCTGTGCCCAAACAGTTTGAGCTTCTACTTTTAAAAATCCACCTTTCCAGAAATAAGTTTCTCACTGTTGCCGCTTGTTATAGACCCCCCTCAGCCCCCAGCTGTGCCCTGGACTCCATATGTGAATTGGATGCCCTCATTTATCTTCAGAGTTTGTACTGTTCGGTGACCTAAACTGGGATATGCTTAACAACCCAGGAGTCCTACAATCTAAGCTAGATGCCCTCAATCTCACACAAATTATCAAGGAACCTACCAGGTACAACCCTAAATCCGTAAACACGGGCACCCTCATAGATATCATCCTGACCAACCTGCCCTCTCAATACAACTCTGCTGACTTCAACCAAGATCTCTGCGATCACTACCTCATTGCCTGCGTCCGTAATGGGTCCGCGGTCAAACGACCACCCCTCATCACTGTCAAACGCTCCCTCAAACTCTTCAGCGAGCAGGCCTTTCTAATTGACCTGGCCCGAGTATCCTGGAAGGATATTGACCTTATCCCGTCAGTAGAGGATGCCTGATTATTCTTTAAAAGTGCCTTTCTCACCATCTTAAATAAGTCACTCCAGACTTGACTGGCCTTGACCAGCACAAAAACCTCCTGTGGCGTACTGCATTAGCATCGAATTGCCCGCGATATGCAACTTTTCAGGGAAGTTAGGAACCAATATACACGGGCAGTTAGGAAAGCAAAGGCTAGCTTTTTCAAACAGAAATTTGCATCCTTTAGCACAAATTCCATAAAGTTTTAGGACACTGTAAAGTCCATGTAGAACAAGGGCACCTTCTCCCAGCTGCTATGAGGCTAGGAAACACTGTCACCACCAATAAAACCACGATAATCGAGAATTTCAATAAGCATTTTTCTAAGACTGGCCATGCTTTCCACCTGGCTACCCCTACCCCGGCCAACAGCTCTGCACCCCCCAAAGCAACTAACACATTAAGCATCTCCAATCCAAAATTAAATCTAGAATTGGCTTCCTATTTTGCAACAAAGTCTCCTTCACTCATGCTGCTAAACATACCCTCGTAAAACGGACTATCCTACCGATCCTTGACTTCGGCGATTTCATTTACAAAATAGCTTCAACAAATTTGACATGACAATCTTTTCTATAAATTATTGTGCTCATAATCATCATCTCTCTCCCCCTTCTCTCTCTCAATTAATTTCAAAGGGCTTTATTTGCATGGAAAACATATGATTACATTGCCAAAGCGAGTGAAATAGATAATAAACAAAAGTGAAATAATTAATAAAAAATGAACAGTAAACATTACACACAAAAGTTCCAGAGCAATAGAGACATTTCAAATGTCATATTATAGCTATAACCAGTGTTGTAACAATGTGCAAATATTTAACCTTTCTAGCCCCGGGGTTCCGCTAGCTGAACACCCACAACATTCCACTGAAAAGGCAGCACGCGAAAGTCAAAAATATTTTTTTATAAATATTTAACTTTCACACATTAACAAGTCCAATACAGCAAATGAAAGATAAACATCTTGTTAATCTACCCATGGTGTCCGATTTCAAAAATGATTTACAGTGAAAGCACAACATATGATTATGTTAGGTCAGAGCCAAGTCAAAAACACACACAGCCATTTTTTCAGCCAACAATAGAGTTAGAAAAAGCAGAAATATAGTTAAAATGAATCACTAACCTTCCAATATCTTCATCAGATGACAGTCATAGGACATCATGTTATACATGTATTGTGTGTTTTGTTCGATAATGTGCATATATATATTAAAACAAATCTCAGTTTACATTGGCGCGTTACGTGCAGTAATGTTTTGATTCCAAAACATCCGGTGATTTTGCAGAAATACTCATAATAAACATTGATAAAAGATGCAAGTGTTTTTCACAAAATTAAAGATAAACGTATCCTCTATGCAACCGCTGTGTCAGATTTCAAAATAAACTTTACGGAAAAATAATTATCTGAGAACGGCGCTCAGAGCACAATCCAGCCAAAGAAATAGTCGCCATTTTGGCATCAACAGAAGCTACAAAAACACTATAAATATGCACTTACCTTCGAATAACTTCATCAGAAGGCACTCCCAGGATTCCCAGTTCGACAGAAATGACTGAAAAGTTCCATAAAGCCCATCATTTAGCCACTTGTTGTTAGCATGTTCAGCCCACGAATCCATTTTCATGACGCACGAGCAATCCCTCCAGACAAAAACTCAAAAAGTTCCGTTACAGGTCGTAGAAACAGGTCAAATGATGTTTGCAATCCATATTTAGTATGTGTTTTACATTAATCATCAATAAGGATCCAACCGGAGAATTTCATTGTCTGAAGAAAGAGCATTGGAACGAGAGCACTCTCTCTCGCTCGCGCGCAAAACGAGACTGAGATTTCTGACGACCACTCACTAAAATAGCTCCTATGAGCCCCTCCTTTATAGTAGAATCATAAGACTAAAATCTAAAGACGGTGACATCTAGTGGAAGCCCTAGGAAGTGTTTGCTTTTCCATAACTAGAATGGGTATCATTTGGCACTGTTCGAGTTCTCACTTCCTGTGTGGAAGACTTCTCAGGTTTTTGTCTGCCAAATGAGTTCTGTTCTAATTACAGACATAATTCAAACAGTTTTAGAAACTTCAGAGTGTTTTCTATACAATAGTAATAACAATATGCATGTATTACCTTCTGGGGCAGAGTAGGAGGAAATTCCGTTTGGGTACGCAATTCATTCAAAGTGGAAACACCGACCCCTGTCCATAACAGGTTTTTAAAGTACAAAAAGGAAATTAAATAAACATAAATATGGGTTGTATTTACAATAAAACTAATTATTTATGGAAATAAATGCAAAAAACATAGGGTTTTGTCAACCCTTGTGGATTGTAGTATTACATTGAAATAAAATACATAGGCCTATATTATTTGTTAAACTCTGAAAACCAATGTAATTCGTCATAATATAACTTCAAAACATCATTCATTGGAACAGAAGAAAATGTGCACCACAATAAACAGTGCAATTAGCTAACAGAGATAAAAGAGGACCATTAGAAAACAACCCTTATTTCATTGTACTGCAGTTTTACTGTATTTTAACAGCAGTGCATTTTTGTACGGGTATCCTGTATTATTGTGCAAGTTTACCATTAATGCTGGTAGCCTAGAACAAATGTTATGGAAGTGAATGTGCACTTTTCAACTGGGTATACTGCAACTACGAAAAACACTGGCATAGCCTGCAGTAAAAGCAAAAGCATGTATAGCATCGGAGATTCTCTAAATTAGGGACCATTTCTGATAGCTATTGGACCGCAGAGACTGTCATAATGTTTTGCTTCTAATGACCTTGCAAATTCCCATGGGTTCATAGCCAACAAACACTATGCCAACAAACACACGATCGATGTATATTAATTGAGTAGTATTTAGATAACTGATCAGTAGTTCTTTCAGATTTCAAACAAAAAACAGATATCAAGCAGATATCAAATCAAAAGGACGTCTTAAGCTGGCTGTGATCTGGTTACCAGATTTCAACCAGTAAAAGACGTCTGTAACACGTCGTATGCCCACTGGGATAATACATATATCATAACCATTGCAGAATAAGTTCCTCACCTTTTCTGGACATGACAAGTTTATATTCCCGGAGTAGCCGTACACCAAATTACCATGTGCATCACTCATTTAATTGGGATAGGCTATTATAATTTAAGGTTTTTGCTCAATGCATCCGACAGGGTCCACGGTTTATAACATACAGTAGAATTTGACATGTGAACAGACAGTTGATATTTTGCATTGACGTGTGTTTGCTACCACTGTAAGTAGGAATATAGTAGTTTATATTTTTTTCAGAGTAGACAATGTTTCAGAATTCGTGGGCTGTAGCATATTTACGTTACGGGAAAAAGTGAATGTAAAACATTATTGCATCCAAACTATCTGTTTACAGGTCCACAACAATTTGCAATTGTTTTTGTCTTTCAGAAATGGTCAGATACAGCAAATATCACTGCTAACGAAAACATTCTCCAACACCTCCAAAGACATTTGATCAAGTTCGCCATTGCTATTTCCTTTAGGTAATGTCTTGGCCTAATTCCAATACTTCCAAACTATACAGCAAATAAGGCCGTTATTGTCACCATGAAAGTTGAATGATGGGCGTTTTTCAGGTGAGGCTGACAGTGCATGTCATAGCAAAAAGGTCAAAGGAATTGTCCGTAGAGCTCCGAGACAGGATTGTGTCAAGCCACAGATCTGGGGAAGGGTACGAAAACATTTCTGCATCATTGAATGTCCCCAAGAACACAGTTGCTTCCATCATTCTTAAATTAAAGAAGTTTGGAACCACCAAGACTCTTCCTAGAGCTGGCCGCCCAGCCAAACTGAGCAAAAGGGGGAGAAGAGCCTTTGTCATGGAGGTGGCCAAGAACCCAATGGTCACTCTGACAGAGCTCCAGAGTCCTGGCCAGACGGAAGCCGTTCCTCAGTAAAAGGCACATGACAGCCCGATTGGAGTTTACCAAAATGCACATAAAGGACTCTCAGACCATGAGAAACAAGATTCTCTGGTCTGATGAAACCAAGATTGAACTCTTTGGCCTGAATGCCAAGTGTTACGTCTGGAGGAAACCTGGCACCCTCCCTACAGTGAAGCATGGTGGTGGCAGCATCATGCTCTGGGGATGTTTTTAAGCGTCAGGGACTGGGAGACTAGTAAGCATCGAGGGAAAGATGAAAGGAGCAAAGTACAGAGAGATCCTTGATGAAAACCTGCTTCAGAGCACTCAGAACCTCAGACTGGGGCAAAGGTTCACCTTCCAACAGTACAACAACCCCAAGCACACAGCCAAGACAATGCAGGAGGTGCGTTAAGTTAAACTTACAATGTCTATTCCTCCCAGCCCTAGAGCCGGAAAACACTGAAGCGGATGAACAAGCCAGTGAGTCTACGAGGGACCCATCGCCTCGAAAGAGTGTTAACATCCATTCCACTTTCCCAAACCGGCTCAGTGCCTTCCTGCAGACCATGCCCAAATTTGTCAGGGTGTACATTGCAGTGTTGAAATCTCAGAGTTAAATTGAAATGTTGGGTGAGGCAGCCAGGGAAGCATGGAGCATTCTAAGGAAGCCATTCCAGAGGATTAATACACTTGGTAATTACAGGACCTCTTATTTCTCCTCCACACTCTTTTTTAATCAACAGTCAGCTAATTACTAAAGCAAGAGACGGAGGGAAAAGAGAGGGATATGGAGAGAGAGAGCAAGAGACAGAGAGAGAAAGAGACCTCCATTGTGTTAAAGCTGGAATTAGAATTAGAATATGCAGTAAGGGTAGTAATTTACACAGAGAACAGTTTAGGTTAATAATATATCTGTGAGAATATCCAAGAGGCTTTTATATAATTCAAAATTATTAATAATAATAATAATCACTTTGTTTAAAAAAAATATATAGTATTTTGGAGATGATTTCGTTTTCAAATAACGTAAAATGAGCGAGGAAAAAGGCCAGTCTTAAACATGGGGTGAGACATTGTTACTCATTTGTAAATAAATCCAGTTTGTTATTTAGAATAATTTATTTCTGTTTTTACAGTCAACCTACAGTCATTTCATGGGTCTCCTAGTCGAGGCCAGCACAGGTACTGAACCAGCATCATAGGCAACACAGCTTGCACTGCTATGCAGTGTCTTAGAGCGTTGTGCCACTCAGGCGCTGTACAACATGACTGGTCGGGAGTGGGCTACACTACTACAGTAAGAGCAAAATAATCCTAACAAAATAAAATCATAAAAACCTTAGTGTAACAACAGTTTTAGCAAGTAATACTGAAGTCGTGCACAATTATCAGTTTCTATTTAGATTTATTTCGCTCATTCATTGTCAGATAGAGACACAGTAGGACCCAAAAGCATAATCAGTGCTCTGACTCCCCCTTGTGGAGGTCTGGAGCAATTAATTGGTGATGCAGGGTACCGTACTAAACCACAAACTACCTCTAAGTACTGCAGCATAATCGCAAAACTTTTAGTGAAGCAACCAATGTAAGGTTAGAACCACTGGTGAGTGGCCATGCTCAAATATTCACTTGATACCCAATTTAGTAATACAGACCCTATCTTAGAACAAGCCCAACAATGTGTTTCAGAGCAACAGAGGGATGTTTTCTATGAAAATAAGGTTTACCTTTGAACTCTTCTGGAACAGTGTACTTGATTAATTAAGCTCTAGTAAATTGTTTTTATGGTAATTTACACCTATTTTTTGTTTATGCGTGCATGCGTCTGCGTGTGCAGAGATGGGCAGTATTTCTTGTACATGTATTTGAAATTAGCATTTTAATTACTTCTGAGTATTTTGTAATTTGAATTACACTTAACTGAACCACACCAATCTATTTTATAATAAAAAATAAAAAAAAGCATCTGCTAAATGAACTAAATATAAAAACATGTTGATAAATACTTCGTTGAGGGAAATTTACTTGATACAATTGTGATATGTTGTTGTCTCACTTACCTATCTTAAAATGAATGCACTAATTATAGGTTGCTCTGGATAAGAGCATCTGCTAAATGACTAAAATGTAAATGTAGAAATGAACAATTGCAAAGCATGCTGAGTATTCTTCTAATGAGCTCCATCCTGAAACAAGGACAATAATAATACTCAGTGTGCTTTGCAGTTCATGTTGGTATGTTCGTTTTCACATATACATTTACATTTAGGTCATTTAGCAGACACTCTTATCCAGAGTGACTTCTTCAACTAAGTTAGATAAACAACAACATATCACAGTCATAGCAATAAAAACTATTTTGTAATCGTTACTGAAAATGTTATTGTTGCTGTTCGGGCTAGCTACTTGCAAATTAATTTTTGTATTTTAAAATAGCTGATACATGTATTTTAATTACATACATTGCGAAATATAAGTATACAAATATTTAGTAGTTGATTTAGATACATTGATCTTCATGGTATTTTGTGTGTGTTTACAGACTCATGAGCTTCCAGTCCAGAGAGCCGATTACCAAAATTACCAAACTGTTAGCAGCATATTGCCCATCTCTGCACGCAGACGCGCACACACACAGCATGTGAGAGTAACGCTAGCTAGGTTTCCATGCAGTTGGCAACAGATTTTCACGCAAATATTGTAAAATCCGCATTGTATTGTATATTGTAAAACAATATGCGCATTTTCCCACCAGAGATGTGTTTCAGTCAACTTGACTTGTTGCAGACTTGTTGTGCAGTGCACATAAAAATCACTTTTGCGTTTAAATTCCCATATACAGAAGTTAAATGGGTTTCCATCCCAGTTTCAACTCTAATGATTGTTTTGTCACAAAAAATGTTGTGCTATATAATGGTCTTGGCATGTGATCTCTAGCCAACAGCTCGCAGATCCAGTGCAGGTAGCCTACGAGGGAAAGGGAAATGGGATACCTAGTCAGTTGCACAACTGAATGCATTCAACCGAAAATGTGTCTGAATCAGAGCTGTGTGGAGTACTAAATGATGACATTATTATTGACAAAAGAGCAAATGGGAGCCAAGCATCGATCATCATGTCACCAGAATAAGACCCTGCATATTTATTGGAAAGGAGTATCAAGTTCATCACCTTGCGCTTTCACCACCCTGTGAAGTTCATCATAAATTATTTCATCTGTAGCCTAATAAACTGCATGCTTTCCCGAGTTGTAGCAGGAGGACAGCACAACATGGCATCGCGTGACTGCAAGTTTACGTCGATATGATGGTTATTATATCAATATTTGCATATTCATGCATTTCCACCTCCATTTCTCGCATTATTCATTGTACAGACACAAAATGATCCCACTTTGTCTAGCGTATTTAGTTTTGCCGACATTTGGAAAGTTGACAGAGAAATGTCCTGTTTCCATCAGGCCTGCCGTGAAATGTTTCATCCAAAGTACTTCTTTGTGATGGGGGCAGTATTTTCACATCCGGATGAAAAGCTTGCCCAGAGTAAACTGCCTGCTACTCAGGCCCAGAAGCTAGGATATGCATATTATTAGTAGAATTGGATAGAAAACACTCTGAAGTTTCTGAAACTGTTTGAATGATATCTGTGAGTATAACAGAACTCCTATGGCAGGCAAAAACCTGAGAAATATCCAACCAGGAAGTGGGAAATCTGAGGTTTGTAGTTTTTCAAGTGATTGCCTATCCAATATACAGTGTAAATGGGGTCAGATTGCACTTCCTAAGGCTTCCACTGGATGTCAACAGTATTTAGAACTTTGTTTCAGGCTTCTATTGTGAAAGGGGAGCGAATAAGACCAGTCACAGTAGATGGCTCAGCTGAAAGCCTCTAGTTGTTGATCGCGCGCGGCTGTGAGCACAAGCTCCATTCCCTTTTCTTTCTGAAGACAAAGGAATTGTCCGGTTGGAATATTATTGAAGATTTATGATAAAAACATCCTAAAGATTGATTCTATACATCGTTTGACATGTTTCTACGAACTGTAATGGAACTTTTTTGACTTTTCATTTGGACTTAGTGCCCGCGACTTGTGCTTTTGGATTAGTGAACTAAACGCGCGAACAAAAAGGAGGTATTTGGACATAAGGATGAACTTTATCGAACAAAACAAACATTTATTGTGGAACTGGGATTCTTGGGAGTGCATTCCGATGAAGATCATCAAAGGTAAGTGAATATTTATAATGCTATTTCTGACTTTTGTTGACTCCACAACATGGCGGGTATCTGTATGGCTTGTTTTGGTGGCTGAGCGCTGTTCTCAGATTATTGCATGGTGTGCTTTCGCTGTAAAGCTTTTTTGAAATCTGACACAGCGGTTGCATTAAGGAGAAGTATATCTTTAAATCTATGTATAACACTTGTATCTTTCATTGAAGTTTATGAGTATTTCTGTAAATTGATGTGGCTCTCTGCAAAACCACCGGATGTTTGGAGGTAAAACATGACATAACGCGCCAATATAAATTGAGATGTTTGGATATAAATATGAACTTTATCGAACAAAACATACATGTATTGTGTAACATAAAGTCCTATGAGTGCCATCTGATGTAGATCATCAAAGGTTTGTGATTCATTTTATCTATATTTCTGCTTTTTGTGACTCCTCTCTTTGGCTGGAAAATGGCTGTATGTTTTTTGTGACTAGGCGCTGACCTAACATAATCGCATGGTATGCTTTCGCAGTAAAGCCTGTTTGAAATCGGACACTGTGGTTGGATTAACAAGAAGTTTATCTTTAAAATGGTGTGTAATACTTGTATGTTTGAGGAATTTTAATTATGAGATTTCTGTTGTTTGAATTTGGCGCCCTGCAATTTCACTGGCTGTTAGCTGCAATTTCACTGGCTGTTAGCTCCAATTTCACTGGATGCTAGCGTCCCACAAATCCCAGAGAGGGTAATCACAATAAAAGGTTGGATAGAAACCTGGTTATAGTCACACATCGTCACACACTGCCACATTGGAAACGGCATGACACTTCAATACAAAACAAAGTAAAGCCCTATCTCTGCAGTAACTGCATTTAGTGAGCACTTGTGCATAGTACAGTGTTGTGAAGGTGTAGAACACATTGTGACAGTGTAGTATAGTTTTCTGTCTGTAGAGTGTGAGATGGTGTGGTAGAGGATTGTGTAATGGTACATTGTGACAAAGTTGTGTCGGTCGGTGTATTAGACATGTATGATAGTGTTGTATAGCTTTGCATGGGTCGGTGTAGACTTGTGTGATAGTGGAGTATAGTTTTTTTGTGGGTGGATGTAGTATTAGACTTGTGTGACGTTCATTAGTTTGTTGGATATCTAGCCTAATGTATTCCCTGTGGGGGAGGTGGCAGCAGCAGCAGCAGCTTCCTGCATGGCTAAGTGAAGCGGTGACAGCCATGACATCAAATACCAAGCCAAGCCACCGCCCAGTAGAGACCTCCCTGCCTGCGAATCTGTAGGAACTACGAGAGCATCACCAGACAGGAGAAATAGAGAGAGAAGAGACGGGAGATAGAGAGAGGAAGAAGGGGATAGATAGAGGTAGGGAGAGAGAGAGACAGAGAGGGTGAGAGGAATAATGAGAGATGGCCTATTGAGGTTATTTCACATTTACATTTGAGTCATTTAGCAGATGCTCTTATCCAAAACACATTTAAATAAGCACATTCAAATAATGCACATGTGTATATTAAAGACCCACATACACTATCACGATCATTGCAAGTAATGCAGTGATTCATCTTTCATGAACCTACTTCATTGTGAATGTGTCTCTACAGTATGAGCTGTGAGATGGAACAGTAGCAGTGTCTAGTGCCTTCAGTGTCTGCCTCTTCATCGTCATCACCAGCATGAGTCTCTCTGTCTCAGGTGTGCTGGTGTGCTGTTCTACAAAGTATGTCTTCCCCCATCATCATGAAAAAAGAGTATGGGTTGTTTGGATGACCCAACTGCTGTGTCGCAGGCATTGGGTCACTTAGCTGGGTTGTTTTCTTTAAAAGCTGCTGGGTTACGGATGCTGGGTTTTTGAGATATAACCCAGTAGGTCAGACCAGAAGACTTGCACATCCCAACAGTCTATCTCAATGTTGGAATTAATAATGCATATCCCAACAGTGTACAGTTGCTTGCAAATGTATTCACCCCCCTTGGCATTTTTCCTATTTTGTTGCCTTACAACCTGGAAATAAAATTGATTTACACAACATGCCTACCACTTTGAAGATGCAAAATATTTTTTCTTGTTAAACAAACAAGAAATAAGACAAAAAAAACTGAAATCTTGTGTGTATAACTATTCACCCCCCAAAGTCAATACTTTGTAGAGCCACATTTTGCAGCAATTACAGCTGCAAGTCTCTTGGGGTATGTCTCTATAAGCTTGGCACATCTAGCCACTGGGATTTTTGCCCATTTTCAAGGCAAAACTGCTCCAGCTCCTTCAAATTGGAAAGGTTCCGCTGGTGTACAGCAATCTTTAAGTCATACCACAGATTCTCAATTGGATTGAGGTCTGGGCTTTGACTAGGCCATTCCAAGACATTTAAATGGTTCCCCTTAAACCACTCGAGTGTTGCTTTATCAGTATGCTTAGGGTCATTGTCCTGCTGGAAGGTGAACCTCCGTCCCAGTCTCATAAATTTGGAAGACTGAAACAGGTTTCCCGCAAGGATTTCTCTGTATTTAGCGCCATCCATCATTCCTTCATTCTGTATAGTTTCCCAGTCCCTGCCGGTGAAAAACATGGTGTTGGTGGTGTTCTCGGGGTGATGAGAGGTGTTGGGTTTGCACCAGACGCAACATTTTCCTTGATGGCCAAAAAGCTACATTTTAGTCTCATCTGACCAGAGTACCTTCTTCCATATGTTTGGGGAGTCTCCCACATGCCTTTTGGCGAACACCAAACTTGTTTGCTTTTTTTTTCTGTAAGCAATGGCATTTTTCTGGCCACTCTTCCATAAAGCCCAGCTCTGTGGACTGTATGGCTTAAAGTGGTCTTATGGACAGATACTCCAATCTCTGCTGTGGAGCTTTGCAGCTCCTTCAGGGTTGTCTTTGGTCTCTTTGTTGCCTCTCTGATTAATGCCCTCCTTGCCTGGTCTGTGAGTTTTGGTGGGCGGCCCTCTATTGGCAGGTTTGTTGTGGTGCCATATTCTTTCCATTTTTTAATAATGGATTTAATGGTGCTCCGTGGGATGTTCAAAGTTTCATTTTTTTATAACCCAACCATGATCTGTACTTCTCCACAACTTTGTCCCTGATCTGTTTGGAGAGCTCATTGGTCTTCATAGTTCCACTTGCTTGATGGTGCCCCTTGCTTAGTGGTGTTGCAGTCTCTGGGGCATTTCAGAACAGGTGTATATATACTGAGATCATGTGATGGATCATGTGACACTTAGATTGCACACAGGTGGACTTTATTTAACTAATTATGTGACTTCTGAATGTAATTGGTTGCACCAGATCTTATTTAGGGGCTTCATAGCAAATGGGGTGATTACATATTCACCACCACTTTTCCGTTTTCTTCTTTAAAACATTTTTTTAAACAAGTTATTTTTTTAATTTCACTTCACCAATTTGGACTATTTTGTGTATGTCCATTAAATGAGGTCCAAATAAAAATCAATTTAAATTACAGACTGTAATGCAAAATACAAAAAAGGAAAAACACCATGGGGATGAATACTTTTGCAAGGCACTGTATCTTAATGTTGGGATATGTACAAAATAATGTTCTGAATTTGATATTTGTTTGTGTAATGTGCAAACATATTAAAATACATTTTTAGTTTGTAGATTACAAACTTAACATGATGAACAGGAATGGCATTTACTGTAATGGGTTGCCAAAAATAACTACATGAAAGACACGCTCCTAATAGGCCACACCTCCTTAAAATAACCTATACATTACATTAAAAAAAAGACTCAGCTGCTGGTTCAACCCAACCGATGTAAAAAAATGCAAGTGATGATTCAATTTACTCATGTTTGCGTAATTGTCACGTTCTGACCTTTATTTCCTTTGTTTTGTCTTTATTTTAGTATGGTCAGGGCGTGAGTTGGGGTGGGCAGTCTATGTTTGTATTTTCTATGTTTTCCTATTTCTGTGTTTGGCCTGATATGGTTCTCAATCAGAGGCAGGCGTTTTGTGTTGTCTCTGATTGGGAACCATATTTAGGTAGCCTGTTTTGTGTTGGGGTTTGTGGGTGGTTGTCTTCAGTCTTCGTGTGTCTGCACCAGACAGAACTGTTTCGTTTTTTTCACATTTGTTGTTTTTTATTTTGTCGTGTTCACGTTTATTTTCTTTAATTAAACATTATGGACAATTACCACGCTGCGCATTGGTCCTCCGATCCTTCAAACTTCTCCTCCTCTAACGAGGAGGAAGACGAATGCCGTTACAGTAATCCCCAATAACCCAACTTGTTGGGTTATTCAAGCAACCCAATTGGGTCAAAATAACCCAGGGTGTGTTATATCCACTATTTAACCAGCACTGGGTTAACAAATAACTGAAATTGAGTTGTTTCTAGCCCATCATTTTTTTGAGTGTGCTGTGTTATGGAATATGAGAGTAGTGCTTCCAGAGCAGTAGGTGGCAGCAGTACTACCCTGCAGGCCTCTCAAGTGCTTTAATTTACTCTTACCTCTATTGCATGCTGTTTGCATGCTGTATTCAATTAGAACATACACGTGCAAGTACGGACACACATACAGGCACAAATTCCCACACACACACATACATGAACAGACTTGTCATAGTTGAGTAAAAGTGTAGATACCTTAATAGAACGTTACTCAAGTGAAAGTCAGCCAGTAAAATACTACTCGAGTTTAAGTCAAAAAGTGTTTGGTTTTAAATATACTTAAGTATCAAAAGAAAATACAATTAAATCATCGAAATGGATTTGTCACATGCACCGATTAAAACAGGTGCAGACCTTTCTGTGAAATGTTTACTTACAAAGCCAGATCTAACACACACACACACACACACACACACACACACACACACACACACACACACACACACACACACACACACACACAGGTCTGATTCAGTATGTATGGACAGGTAAGCCTTTACTCAAACACAGATGCAAGTAATGACGTGCACTATGCACATACAGTAAGCTGAATATATCTAAACACATGGTCAACCTTCTAATCAATTCACTTCAGTTAATAATCATCTACACCCAGATGTGTAAACTACACACATACACCAGTGGAGGTTGGTTGGGTGAGTAATAGGAGGATGGGCTCATTGTAATGGATGGAATGGAAAGAATATATGGAAACCACATTTGACCCTATTACATTTATTCCATTCCAACCATTACAATGAGCTGGTCCTCCTATAGCTCCTCCCTCCAACCTCCACTGACATAAACACACGGCTCCACACACAGTCACGCACTCACACAGGCACACACACTGGCACGCACGCACACACACACCATATGTAACCCCTGTCGAATGTAAAGCCTGCTTGAAGAAGCACTACTCTCTCTCATCGTTCCGTTTTTCCCTGACCCTCACGCTCCACCTCGGTCTCTCTTTCCATCTCTCTCTCTCCCTTTCCCAATCCATCTCTCCCTCCCCTTCTACTTCCATCTCTCTCCCTCCCTCCCTCTTCCTCCTTCTCCGCCTCTCAGCCGGCAGTCAGCAGAGGATTTCACTGCAAATGGATGTGGTCCCCTTTACAACGTCCCTAGCTGAGTGGTGCAAGAGCTGTAATAAATCAGATCAATCACAAGGAGATATGGTAGAGGCGAAGCAGTAAATCCCCAAGGATCATAAATCTACAACACACTCCAAACACCTCCCTCTGTCCACAACTCCTACCCTGACTCCCCCTTCACCTCTCTATCTCCCTGTCCGTCTTTCTCTCGCTCTCTCTCCTTCATCCACACACACACACACACACACACACACACACACACACACACACACACACACACACACACACACACACACACTGAATCCTTCTCTACCTACCTACTTACCTACCTCTTTTACGCTCTCCTTTTCTTCCCCTCCGTCTTTCTGTCTTTTCTCTTCCTCTCTGTATCTCACTCTGCTCACCTGTTCACTCATTTCTCATTCACTTTCTTATGCCCTCTCTCTTTCTCCTTTAGGCACATGTATATCCTCAAATGTTTTGTCTTCTGACCATGACATCAGTGCAAGCCTATTGTTAGTTTAAATACTTCAACAGTCAACCACACAACATTGCCAACACATTCACTGTTAGATTGTCATCACTCCACTGTCGTAGCCTCACAGTTTCCACCTGACTTCTGCATCACCCACCTGTACACCTGCCTGATTCACAACCTGCTCATGCCGTCACTTCCCCTGACTTACATTGTCAAACACGACAATCTGTGTAAATTTTGCAGATGATATACACTTCTCCTCCCACTGCATTTTAAAGTATATCCAAGCCATTAACAATATGTATTTTTTTTTCAGAGCCGCCATAAGTCTCAAGCAACATAACAGGTTGCACACATTCCACTCTGTCTTCTGTATTTCTGTCTCTATGTTACAGGTAGGTTCTGTAGTCCTTCTGAAGAGGCTCACTGTAGTCAGCACTTACCAGAATCCCCATTGGGATGCTAACCACCAACACATTCATCACCATAATCATCATACTGCATTTCTCCATCAGTGGTATAGGCACCCTGTGTACTCATAGACTCTCTAGTATAATACAGAGTGTGCAATGGAAAGGTTTTTAACAGTCTCAATCACGGCTGTGACATTATTCAAACGTGTAATGGTAGGCAGTTTCTACCACCTGGGCTATGTCGGTGGACAACTTTTAGAAATGGAGTCAAACAGGGAGGGAAGAGCCTGAAATATTCCAATTAAAGCACAAATACGTTTTGCCACAGTGTGCCATAATGAACATCACCATGGTTTTACTGTGAATCTGCATCTTTATACTGGGGACCGTAGTACTTGCTGTGGCCAGCAGGAGGGGGAGTGTACATGCCCCCTCTTCCCTCTCTTTCTTATCCCTCTGTCTGTCCCTCCCTCCCATGTCTCTCTCCTCCTATCCCTGGTGAGAGGGGTTCCCCCAGTAACTTCACTTAGTTCCCAGAGGGAGAACATATGTTGGAGAAGAAAGCGAGAACAAGAGAGAGAAGGACATAGATGAAGAGAGGGGGAAAACAGAAGAACATAGACCTCTCTGAGACATCTGCGGCATTACTCTACCAGTGTGTTTAGGAGTGTGTGAGTGTTACATTTTAACTGACCTTGTGTGTGTGTCTCTGTATGTGACTTTCCCTGGTCATGGATATACCACTGACCACCCCACTCCTCCTCGCCCTCCTTCTCTGCTCCCTCTCCTTCGTTCACGGGGCCATGGACTCCTGCTACGATGACGACGAGGGCGTCCCTAGCCGTTGCATGCCCAAGTTCGAGAACGCAGCCTTTAACCGCACGATCATGGCTTCCAATGTGTGCGGTTCACCGCCAGAGGATTACTGCATGCAGACGAGCTCGACGCGCTCCTGCCACCACTGTAGTGTGTCGGACATGGGCCTCAGCCACAACGCCAGCCTGCTGACGGACTTACACACGGATGAGGAACCCACCTGGTGGCAGAGCCAGTCCATGTTCTACAGAGTCCAGCACCCTAACTCTGTTAATCTCACCCTGCGCCTCGGTAAGAACAACTCACTCTCTCGCTCTGCACCTTGGTAAGACCCACATTCACTCTCTCACCCCTCCTCTGTTAACCTCACCCTGCACCTTGGTAAGAAGAACAACATTCAGTTTCATAAGGTTATGTTCACAATTAGTTGAGTTTGATGAGTCCTGCTCCAGCTGTGACTATGCAACCTCACCCTGCAACAGATCTGGACAGAATTTTGGGGTATTGTGTAGTTTCTTTGAAAATACCAACTTTTCAAATACTCAAAGTAGTTGAATATAGAGAAACAGCTAAAGTCAAAATCTGGCAACAATTACCTTTGATGTTCAAATATAGGTCTCAGAAAAGCAAATCATATTTGAAGGTATTTGAATATATGCAAGTTATTTGAAATATTTATTTGATGCCTGCTATATATTTGATGAAGAACCAAAAACATAACAGTGCATTTAATTAGTCAAAATATATTATCATTTGCATATTGTTTGGAGGGCTTTCATATATTAATATCAATTTAGCCTAGAATGAAATACTTAGTGATTGAAGACCATTTTTTAACATGCTAAACATTAACATCTATCGATCTAAATAATGGAAAGTAATAAAATATAAACCAAACAGATGTTGTTTTATTGTTTAAGATTTTTTTTCCCGATTTTTGTTTTTACATCGTGCATTAAACTACTCTTTACGTCATTGTCATAACCTATTGTTCTTTAATGGTCATGTTAGATCTTGGTTAATAATTTAAGATGGCAATTGCATTTGATGAACATCAGGGTATCAAAATTGACTTTTTGTAAAAAAATATATATATATTTGTGATAATTAACACTGAGAGTGTTAAATCAACACTGAATGTGTGGAGTCTGTGGACACATATAGACACTGGAAAAGTGTTAAATGAACACACTGCTTAGTGTAAAGCCTTCAACAAATATTTCCCAGAGTGCCTTTCGAGTAAATGTGACCGATCGGCTCGATTCGGTCTTATGTAGCAACATTTGAAATAGTGTTTTTTACATTGGACAAAAGTAGAAACTCAGGGCTAGAAAATGGTATATCATACACTACAGTTGAGGAACAATGGGAAAGTAATTCTGCTTTGAAAGTTGATAAAAAAAGAAAGTCTGATCATAACAACAGCAGTCAAGCACCCAAGCTAACTGGCAAACATTGGCTAGCTTGCTAGCTACTTCCAGACACAAATGTTTTATTTATTTTATTTTATTCACCTTTATTTAAGCTAGTTGAGAACAAGTTCCCACTTACAACTGCGACCTGGCCAAGATAAAGCAAAGCAGTGCGACACAAACAACACAGAGTTACAAATGGAATAAACAAGCGTACAGTCAATAACACAATAGAAAAAAATGAGAGAACAGCTCACTCTGACCATTTTACTCACCCTAGCAGAGCTGGCTAGCTAGCTAACAGTACACTTTAACATGAAATGAAAACAACTTCCTGACAAAATTAGAAATGTGCAACATCTGAAAATGTAGCTAGCTAGACTATCTTACCCATATACATGGATGGACGCTTCTCCCTCTAGGTGACGGATGCAATGGTTGCCCTTTGTTTGAAGTTGTAATACGGAGACAGGTGTTTTATACAACAGCCTTCTGTGTGTTCTCTTTTCGACTCCATCTGGATATTTGCAATCAAACGGCAGAATTTTCTCTATCTCCTTAGCTATCATATTGTAATTCCACTTATTTCAAAACTTGGTCCTTCAGAAGGTGGCGAGCAACACTTATGCAGTTCTACTACATGCTATCTTTCAAAAAAGCGTGCTACGTGCCAGACCAATCCGAACTCATCCCTCGGCATGCCGAGTCCACTCATTATCTCAGCAAATCGTGGCTAAGATGCTGTTTTTTTATGTGGCAAACCAACTAGGCTTGTTATCGAACAATGTTATTCGTATTTACAGATGGCATACAAGTTTGTTATTAAGGCACATGAAAGTTCACATGTTCCAGAAGGCATTTCTGCCCAAACATTTTACGTTCAAATGGCTCTCCTTTGAAGTAGTGATGCGCGACATACGCCTAGTTTCCTGAAATGAGTCATAAATGTTTAAGTTATCAGAAAATTACTGTATTTGCCAACGACAGAGACATGTTTGTTGCATTTATCCATTTTCAGTTCTGTCGACTTCACCAAATGAAATCCTAAGTGAATATGTTAAGCCAGGGGAAGAGGGGAAGTTCTACTAAGCTATACGGAAGATCATACCAAGGATAATTTAGGCATTTGATTTTGAATTTTAAGACCCCTTAATTAAAGTATCAAAAATATATATGACATTTTTGGCCTTACTGCTGTTAGCTCATACAAATGCACTGCATAACAGATTCATGACATGTAACAACAGATAAAAAATCTATCTAAAGGAAGTTTGTTCTGAAGTGTCTGTTCTGTGTCTGAGATATATAGGTAGTCTAGTGGTTAGAGCATTGGGCCAGTAATTTAGAGGTTGCTAGATTGAATCCCCGAGGTGACAAGGTAAAAATCTGTCGTTCTGCCCCTGAACAAGGCAGATAACCCACTGTTTCTAGGCTGTCATTGTAAATAAGAATTTGTTCTTTAACTGACTTGCCTAGTTAAATTACAAAAAAAGTATATAAGGGAGAACAGGAAACATTTGATATTTTTTTTACATGTATTAACCGCTTCATTTTGGCACTAAACTATCTCATTATACAGTACTGTATACTTTCATAAATTTTTTCACTGATACCAAGGACCGTCAGATGAGGCTTCTGGGCATCCTAGAGCAAAATGGAGAACTTTCAGTAGAGTGGTAATAATACTTTTGTAGACCAAACAAATGTTTGGGTTCTACCGAAGTTTTTGTGAGAAGACCGATTTTCGGGATATCTCATGGTCTGACAAACACCACTCTAGCTCTGCCACCTTTCACTGCAGATGCGGAAGGGCGATATCAGTGGATGGAGTAGATTGAGACGCAGCCCATGCAAAAATATATCTTTAGCTTAAACAGACAGCTTTTATGGGGATTTTTGTATTATGTTAATTAGATTTCTGCTAGATCTCGGAAATTGTAGGCTAAGGGTTAACAATTCACAGAGAGAACTTCACAACTTCACGAGTCAAATCACCGACTGTAAAACATAATCCTATGAAGTGCCAATCACCCTGGGGGAAATAAATCAAAATCAGAACATTTGTCCCTCAAAATCTCAGCATTTTGTCTTCTTCCACTAATGACACACACACACACAGACACACACACTTATTTTCCTCCGATAATGACTCAAAGCTTCTCTTCAGAAACCGCCATCCCGCCCATCAACTGTCACACTCAGACATGGCTTAAAGTTACATTGTTGGAGTAATTGCAAGCATACAGCCGTGAGGCTCAGGCTCTGTCTGGGAACCTTTTAATTAAGTGGTCCAGGGAGGAATCCACCATGAGAACACACAGATACATCCAATAGAACACATCCTAGAACACAAAATAGAGAACACTATATTCATATTTAAAGGCCTAGTGCAGTCAAAACAGGATTTTTCTGTGTTTTATATAAAGTACCGGTAAAAAGTTTGGACACACCTACCCATGCAAGGGTTTTTCTTTATTCTTACTGTTTTCTACAAAACTATGAAATAAGCCATATGGAATCATGTAGTAAACAAAAAAGTATGAAACAAATCTAAATATATTTTAGATTTTAGATTCTTCAAAGTAGCCACCCTTTGCCTTGATGACAGATTTGCACACTCTTGGCATTCTCTCAACCAGCTTCACCTGGAATGCACCTGAAGGAGTTCCCACATATGCTGAGCACTTGTTGGCTGCTTTTCCTTCACTCTGTGGTCCAAATCATCCCAAACCATCTCAATTATGTTGAGGTCGGGTGATTGTGGAGGCCAGGTCATCTGATGCAGCACTCCATCACTCTCATTCTTGGTCAAGTAGTCCTTACACAGACTGGATGTGTGTTGGGTCATTGTCCTTTTGAAAAACAAATGATAGTCCCACTAAGCATAAACCAGATGAGATGGCATTTTACTGCAGAATGCTGTGGTAGCCATGCTGGTTAAGGTTGACTTGAATTCTAAATAAATCACTGGCAATGTCACCAGCAAAGCACCCCCACACAATCACACCTCCTCCATGCTTCACAGTGGGAACCACACATGCAGAGATCATCCGTTCACCTACTCTGCGTCTCACAAAGACATTGCGGCTGGATACAAAAATCTCAAATTTGGACTCATCAGACCAAAGGACAGATTTCCACCAGTCTAATGTCCATTTCTCGTGTTTCTTGGCCCAAGCAAGTCCCTTCTTATTATTTATGTCCTTTAGTAGTGGTTTCTTTGCAGCAATTCAATCATGAAGGCCTGATTCACGTCGTCTCCACTGAACAGTTGATGTTGAGATGTGTCTGTTACTTGAATTCTGTGAAACCTTTATTTGGGGTGTAATTTCTGAGGCTGGTAACTCTAATTAATTTATCCTCTAAAGCAGAAGTAGCTCTGGGTCTTCCTTTCCTGTGGCGGTCCTCGTGAGAGATAGTTTCATCATAGCGCTGGATGGTTTTTGCGACTGCACTTGAAGTTCTTGAAATGTTCCAGATTGACTGACAACCTCTTGTCAATATAGGGGGTGCTGTTTCAACTTGGTAAAATATCGTTCTCAAATTAAACTGCCTCGTACTCAATTCTTGCTCGTACAATATGCATATTATTATTACTATTGGATAGAAAACACTCTCTAGTTTCTAAAACCGTTTGAATTATTTCTCTGAGTGAAACAGAACTCATTCTGCAGCACTTTTCCTGTCAGGGAGTGAGATTTCAGAAATCGAGGTCCCTGTTCTGAGGTCAGTTCATAAGTCCCCATGTAAGCCATCGGGCTACATGCACTGCATACGTCTTCCTCTAGATGTCAGTAAGCGGGGAGAATTTGAATGGAGTGGATTGCGGAATCTGGGGCCCTTAATAAGACCGTGGAACGGAAGTACCGTCCTTTTCAACGGTGCGCCTGGCGCAAGAAGACATCACAATGGCGTCCTGCAAACGCTTTCGTTTTAGTAGTTCTATATCTCCGGTCATGTTTTTATTCGTTATAGTTGTTAAAGACATCATAAGGTAGTTAATTTAAACCGACTTATAGCAGTTTATAGCAGTTCATTGCGATTTTCTGGGATTTCTTTGTCATGCGCTTTCACGAGTTGGACACGTCTCCAGTTGGTGGCTAACATTAGCGGCTATTTCGATCGGACAAGAGGACATCTTTCAACCCAAAGACGATTGTTCTGGAGAAAGGACACCTTGCCCAAGATTCTGATGGAAGCTCAGCTAATAGTAAGCAGTCTTTATGCTGTTAATTCGTACTTATGTTGACAAATGTAAAATAATAATTCCGCCATGAATTATGGGGCGGTCTTGCTTTAGCACACGCTGTATTGCGCAGTAACGTTAATTTTAAAAATCTAACTCAGCGATTGCATTAAGAACTAATTTATCTTTCATTTGCTGTCCAACTTGTATTTTTTAGTCAAGTTTATGAATAGTTTTCGATTAGAATAGGTGCCTTTCCCAAGATTTCTCCTGACATTTTCTTTGCAGCTTGGCTACTTTTCTCATTGTATAACCACGATTTGTGGCGCTAAATATGCACATTTTCGAACAAACTCTATATGCATTGTGTAATATGATGTTATAGGACTGTCATCTGAAGAATTCTGAGAAGGTTAGTGAAAAAATTAATATATTTTGGTGGTTTATACGTTATTGCTATGTTTGGCTTGAATCAATGCTGTTGTGATGTTTGCTATTGTGGTAAGCTAATATAACGCTATATTGTGTTTTCGCTGTAAAACACTTAGAAAATCTGAAATATTGTCTGGATTCACAAGATCTGTGTCTTTCAATTGCTGTACGCTGTGTATTTTTAAGAAATGTTTTATGATGAGTAATTAGGTAATACACGTTGCTCTCTGTAGTTATTCTAGTCGCTTCGGTGAGAGTTGTGATGGTGGCTGCAATGGTAAACTATGATTTATACCTGAAATATGCACATTTTTCTAACAAAACATATGCTATACAATAAATATGTTATCAGACTGTCATCTGATGAAGTTGTTTCTTGGTTAGTGGCTATTTATATCTTTATTTGGTCGAATTTGTGATAGCTACTGATGGAGTAAAAAAATGGTGGAGTAAAAAAAGTGGTGTCTTTTGCTAACGTGGTTAGCTAATAGATTTACATATTGTGTCTTCCCTGTAAAACATTTTAAAAATCAGAAATGATGGCTGGATTCACAAGATGTGTATCTTTCATCTGGTGTCTTGGACTTGTGATTTAATGATATTTAGATGCTACTATTTACTTGTGACGCTATGCTAGGCTATGCTAGTCAGCTTTTTTACTAATGGGGGTGCTCCCGGATCCGGGTTTGGGAGGAACTAGAAGTTAAAGTAATGATGGACAGTCGTTTCTCTTTGCTTATTTGAGCTGTTCTTGCCAGAATATGGACTTGGTCTTTTACCAAATAGGGCTATCTTCTGTATACCAATCACACCTTGTCACAACACAACTGTTTGGCTCAAACACATAAAGAAGGAAAGAAATTCCACAAAATAACTTTTAACAAGGCACTCCTGTTAATTGAAATGCATTCCAGGTGACTACCTCATGAAGCTGGTTGAGAGACTGCGAAGAGTGTGCAAAGCTGTCATCAAGGCAAAGGGTGGCTACTTTGAAGAACCTCAAATATAAAATCTATTTTGATGTGTTAAACACTTTTGTGTTTACTACATGATTCCATATGTATTAGTTCATAGTTTTGATGTCTACAATATTATTCTACAATGTAGAAAATAGTAAAAATAAAGAAAAACCCTGGAATGAGTAGGTGTCCAAACTTTTGACTGGTACTGTATATTTCCAATATGAGGTTTCAATAATTCTGTGACATTGTGAAAATTATGATAATGCCCTTTTAGCGAAAGACCGCCTAAAATTTCTGCCTGTTTGGTGGGATGGAGTTTTTGCATCACCAGGCGGTAAATTAGTTTGTAGACCAATAAGAAAGAGAGTTCGAAACCTCTCTGCCGATAACATCGAGTTTTCCGTGTTCCCCTCCCTACTCAGACGGCTCCCATAGTCCTAGCAATATTCCATATCTGGATATAGGATATTCTCCGTATTGAAACAGTTTCTACATGCATCAAATCCAGTTTTCAGAAATCTCCCTGCTACCGTATCCAGGGAGACAGTTGGGGTGAGATACATTCAAGACACGCACTTGATGAATGTGCACCTGTCACGATCGTCTTGATGCGGAAGAGTGGACCAAGGCGCAGCTTGATAGAAATACATCTTCTTTTATTATGAAGACGAAAAACGAACACTAACAACAAACAGACGACCGTGAAGCTATTCAAACAAATAGTGCTGACACTAAACACTTACACATAGACAATTACCCACAACAGCCCAATGCCTATGGCTGCCTTAAATATGGCTCCCAATCAGAGACAAATGAATGACAGCTGTCTCTGATTGAGAACCATTCAGGCAACCATAGACATACCTAGATACCTACACTCAACACAAACCCATACACTCTAACAAAACCCCTAGACACTACAACCACCCAAGACAAGACAAAAACACAAACATCCCCCCTGTCACACCCTGACCTAACCAAAATACTACAGAAAACAAAGATAACTAAGGCCAGGGCGTGACAGTACCCCCCCCCCCCCCCCAAAGGTGCGGACTCCGGCCGCAAAACCTGACACAGAAGGGGAGGGTCCGGGTGGGCCTTCCTACGGCGGCGGCTCGCATGCGGGACGTGGCCCCCACTCCACCATCGTTAATCCCCGCTTTGGTGGCTCTGGCAGATCCTGGCTGACTGGCGGCTCTGGCAGATCCTGGCTGATTGGCAGCTCTGGCAGATCCTGGCTGATTGGCGGCTCTGGCAGATCCTGGCTGATTGGCGGCTCTGGCAGATCCTGGCTGATTGGCGGCTCTGGCAGATCCTGGCTGGCTGGCGGCTCTGGCAGATCCTGGCTGGCTGGCGGCTCTGGCAGATCCTGGCTGGCTGGCGGCTCTGGCAGATCATGGCTGATTGGCGGCTCTGGCTGGTCATGGCTGATTGGCGGCCCTGGCTGGTCATGGCTGGCTGACGGCCCTGGCTGGTCATGGCTGGCTGACGGCCCTGGCTGGTCATGGCTGGCTGACGGCCCTGGCTGATCCTGTCTGGCGGACGGCTCTGGCTGATCCTGTCTGGCGGACGGCTCTGGCTGATCCTGTCTGGCGGACGGCTCTGGCTGATCCTGTCTGGCGGACGGCTCTGGCTGATCCTGTCTGGCGGAAGGCTCTGGCTGCTCCTGTCTGGCGGACGGCTCTGGCTGCTCCTGACTGGCGGACGGCTCTATCGGCTCGGGACAGACGGGCAGCTCTGACGGCTCTGGACAGACGGATAGCGCAGGCGGCTCTGGGCAGACGGACAGTGCAGGCGGCACTGGGCAGACGGCAGACTCTGGCCGGCTGAGGCGCACAGTAGGCCTGGTGCGTGGTACCGGAACTGGAGGTACCGGGCTAAGGACACGCACCTCAAGGCTAGTGCGGGGAGCAGCAACAGGACGCACAGGACTCTGGAGACGCACAGGAGGCTTGGTGCGTGGTGCCGGAACTGGTGGTACCGGGCTGGAGACACGCACCATAGGGCGAGTGCGTGGAGGAGGAACAGGGCTCTGGAGACACACTGGAAGCCTGGTGCGTGGTGTAGGCACTGGTGGTACTGGGCTGGGGCGGGGAGGTGGCGCCGGATATACCGGACCATGCAGGCGTACTGGCTCCCTTGAGCACTGAGCCTGCCCAACCTTACCTGGTTGTATGCTCCCCGTAGCCCGACCAGTGCGGGGAGGTGGAATAACCCGCACTGGGCTGTGTAGGCGAACCGGGGACACCATGCGTAAGGCTGGTGCCATGTATGCCGGCCCGAGGAGACGCACTGGAGACCAGACGCGTTGAGCCGGCTTCATGGCACCTGGCTCAATGCCCAATCTAGCCCTGCCAGTGCGGGGAGGTGGAATAACCCGCACCGGGCTATGCACACGTACAGGAGACACCATGCGCTCTACCGCATAACACGGTGTCTGCCCGTACTCTCGCACTCCACGGTAAGCATAGGGAGTTGGCGCAAGTCTCCTACCTGACATCGCCACACTCCGTTGTAGCCCCCCCCCCAAGAAAGTTTTGGGTTTTACTCGTGGGCTTCCAGCCTTGCTTCCATGCTGCCACTTCATATCGCCTCCTCTCGGCTTTAGCTGCCTCCAGCTCTTCACGAGGGAGGCGATATTCTCCCGGTTGTGCCCAAGGTCCCTTACCTTCCAGTATCTCCTCCCAAGTCCAGGAATCATTTATGCGCTGCTCCTGCTGCTGCTTATCACGCTGCTTGGTCCGAGTTTGGTGGGTAATTCTGTCACGATCGTCTTGATGCGGAAGAGTGGACCAAGGCGCAGCGTGATAGAAATACATCTTCTTTTATTATGAAGACGAAAAACGAACACTAACAACAAACAGACGACCGTGAAGCTATTCAAACAAATAGTGCTGACACTAAACACTTACACATAGACAATTACCCACAACAGCCCAATGCCTATGGCTGCCTTAAATATGGCTCCCAATCAGAGACAAATGAATGACAGCTGTCTCTGATTGAGAACCATTCAGGCAACCATAGACATACCTAGATACCTACACTCAACACAAACCCATACACTCTAACAAAACCCCCTAGACACTACAACCACCCAAGACAAGACAAAAACACAAACATCCCCCCTGTCACACCCTGACCTAACCAAAATACTACAGAAAACAAAGATAACTAAGGCCAGGGCGTGACAGCACCTGCTTACATTTTTCTAGAATATTCTAACTCCGGAAAGGGTGTCAACATGCTGACATATCGAAGCCTTTATGTTTAGGCATGAACAAATCCACATATTTTCAGCAATGTGTCATATTTGTAGTCATTACCTGATAATTTATGTATCTGTATTTCCCCCCCAAAAAATCATCAAATCGATAGATATGTTTACATGATATGTAATGATCATCCTAGTATGTCTGATCGAAAATGGGCTAAATCCAAATCATGAAATGTCCAGCGCCCAAATTATTTCATCTGTTCAGGTGCCGAAAATCATTGTCCTTCTTCACATCAACGTGACATATCTAAGTATACATACACACCATATTCAGTAGTAGGCTATACAAGGTATTTAAAGGCAAACATCGTCATATTTAATTCAAGTTTGTATTTCCAAAGCACATCTCTGCTATTTCTGTAAAAAAATCCTGAGCTCCAATCATGTTTTCTGTAAAGATGCAAATGCAGGACAATCTTTGCTCAACATTTATTTAACAGAAAACACAAGTTGCACATCCTCAATACCCCTGCCTGCGCTGTTTGTTAAGAATGATGGATGCAGATTGGGTCATCAGCGGTGGTTCCTCGCAGTCCAGACCAAATGTGGTGGTAGTGTTGGTCTGTGATCCACTCCAAACTGTGTATGCATAAATCATGAATAAAACATGTGTAGTTATTGCAAGAAAATATTGTCATTTCACATAACCATACCACAAGGTAGGTACTCTACCGGCTTCATTCATGACAAGAAAACTGGAACAAGCTAGCTAGCTAAGTTGTTAATTTGTTTACTGTGAAATAGCATTGTATCTGGTCAAACAAAATTGTTTACAAAAGTTTACTAAGGGTTGGAACAGGGTGATTGGTCGGTTGTTTGAGCCAGTAAAGGGTGCTTCGCTATTCTTGGGAAGCGGAATTACTTTTGCTTTCCTCCATGCCTGAGGGCACACACCTTCCTGTAGGCTTTGATTGAATAGCTGGCAAATAGGAGTGGCAATATACACAATCACATTATGACATTATACATTTGTTATAATGTTGTAATATTGTTGAATTGTTGTAATATCATTGTATTACGGTATTATAAATGTAGATATGTAGTAGCATAGTGGTGTAATACTGTTTTGTACATTTTTTTGTGATGTAATTGCCTTAATATTGTTTGGACCCCAGGAAGAGTAGCTGGTGCCTTGGCAAAAGCAGCTAATGGGGATCCTCAATAAACACAAAATGTATGTTTTTACATAATAATGGGGTTTGACATAAGAGGACAGAGATTATGTGTCCATCAATCATGTCAGAGTACATTGTGACTGCTGAGGAAGCAAGTTACATGATCACCTCTACCTTTCTTCCTCGAGCTCTAAGGCCAAATGCACCCTATTCCTTCTGTAGTACACTACTTTTGACCAGGGCCTATTGGGCTCTGGTCAAAAGTAGTGCACTATAGGAAAATACAGTGCAATTTGGGATGCATCCATCCAGTACATACACTTAAAGACTAGCTTTTCCTCCCATCAGTCAAACAGGATAGATCCAGCAGAGAGACCAGCCAGGGAATAATTTCTCCTGACACCTGAGTATTACTAACTTCCTATCCATTGTAGATGTAACACAAATTCCAATCGGAGAATGAAAAAAAACGAGTTTTGCTTCAATAGAGAAACCGATGACAGGTCTTTGAAATGTCAGAGAGTATTACTGACTGTCTCTGGAGGGAGGAAGCGTTTAAATCATATGGTCTGGGAGCAGGAAAGTATGGATTTTTACTAGGAGGAAGGAGGAGAGCAGTGCTCTGTGGCTTTGTTGGTCATAATCTCTGTTTAGTTCTTTCAGACAGAGAAATAGGCTGGGGAATGTGTGGTAATATGTTATTCTAATGCAACAGCCCCTGGTCTTGTATCTGTTTGAATATGTGAGCCTTTGTCCAGGAAGACCATACTACATTACACTGTAAGGTCACGTTGTTCAATCTTTAGCCTCTGGGTACTCTGTCTCTCTGTTTCTATTATTCTGAGTTGTCTCTGCCTGGACTGGAGAGAGGTTTCTGTTGTTTGTGTAAAAACATTTTTTTTTTATTCAAGTCGAAGTCCCCCAATCCTGTGTTTCTCACAAAACCAGGGTCACAGTGTTTCTTCTTCCTCCATATTGATTACAACCCAACCGTGTCCCATCTGTGGTCCGCAAGGGGGGCATGCCTGGGCTAGCCTTCCACATGCCTGTTTGTCTGTTTTCCTTTGGCCCTCCAAACAAAACAAGACCCCTCCGTCTCCGAAGGGTCGCCAGGACGATACACACAGAGAAACACACCAGTAGGACGCAGGGACACAGTGCTGCCAGGTCAGAAATGTGTCTGTGTAGAGGTAGGGGGAGGATGGGAGTGGGGTTGGAATAGCAGGGGGAGGGGGAGAGTAAACAAAACATGAAGAAGAAAAATAAGAAGAGTGCTTGGCTTTCTGGTGATACTTAATCGAGTCAGATTGTTGCACACACACACACACACACACACACACACACACACACACACACACACACACACACACACACACACACACACACACACACACACACACACACACACACACACACACACACACACACACACACACACACACACACACACACACACACACACACACACACACACACACACACACACACACACACATAAGCAAACACAGCTTTCTGTCTGCGGCTGTTTCCCATTAACTGATGTTAAAAGAAAGAAACATTGTCTCAGATGTTAGAGGATAAAAGTCTGCCTTAGTTGGCACAGTAATACTCACAGATAGTACTGCATTGTTTTATTAGAGTCTAAGAGAAAACTACACTGTAACAAATTGCTGTAGATTTACAGCAAGACTTTCACAGTTAGCTACTGTTATTCTAGATTACAGTACAGTACTGAAAAGAGCAATGCATTATGGGGGCTCGATTGTTGTCATTTTACAATACAAATTTACAGTAAAGTACTGTATTACCTGTTTTGCTGTATATTTACAGCAGCATAGTGTGAATTATGGTGCACTGTGGGAAAATGTGGGTGGCAAAATAATCTCTGTAGCATTAACATATTTTGAGGCGTGCCTTGTAGTAGGCTATATTTGTTGCACCCATTACTGAGAATGCTGTATCTAACAGAATACAGTATCATACTTTTTGTTGTTGTTGTATTTGTCATGTAAATCTGCAGTAATTTATTTGCTACTGTTCTGCCAGTAATTTACTCTAATTCAGTACCACAGAATATGGTACAATACTATGATTTGTAACTCTAAAAACCTTTTCCTGTCAATCTACAGTCATTTACTATCTACTGTACTGCCAATAATTTACTGTAATTCAGTACCACCCCCACAGAATACTGTACCATACTGTAATTTTGGAGTGCCAAAAGTATTTTGTGGTTGCGTGGTGTTATTGCGGCTCATTGACACATTTTGAGGTGTGCCTTGTAAGAGGTTATACTTGTTGCACCCATTAGTGAGAGTGCCTTCTATGTAACAGAGCAAAGTTGCAGCAATTCTCAAAAATGTATTGGTTCTGTTTTTAGCCATGTTCTTTTGATGTGTTCTGCATTGTAGTCACTGCCAGTTTAAAAGCTTTTGTTAAGGCCTCTACAAGTGTAAGTGATATAAAACAAATATTCATTGGTACGCTGTAATATATAATTACATATTCACTGTTAGCAATTGCTGTAATTGTATTACAATACAATTTAAAAATAAAGTACCTCATACAATGGGTGGGTCTAATCCTGAATGCTGATTTGTTAAAACCGCATTGCAGCAGGTGTCTGTTCCAGAAGTTTACCACTGGCTAAATCCATGAAGTTAAAATGGCTATTTACTCTGTTCCATCTGACTGCGCAATCCACTGTCCCATCAGCCCAGGCAGGTACTTTATAAACTTGATCTCCACTATGAAAAGCATCTAGACATTATCTCACGTTTCTTTTAGACTATAATTTTTTTTACACTGGAGATTTGTATAAGCCTTGCTTTGCTGTGTGTCCGACATTTGCAACATTGTTTCAATATTCAAATTCAATCTCCAACTGTCCCATGGTAATGACCGTGTTGGGAGTCGGGACGAGACAGACAGGCAGGTAACGTTTCTCAGCCAGTCGAAGTCATGAATCAGCTGGCATCATTTTTAGAAATGTCAATTGAAAAAAGGTCAAACAAAATTAAGTGCAGCTAGTTTGCAGTCTTTCCAGCTACAGTTTTAAGTGATTGTGTTACTGTAGCTGTGATGTTGGCTAGCTACTCTGAACAACAGTGTCCTGATGAGTGAGCACATTGTCTATGCCAGGCGAAACCGCGCCTCATTAGCTCGTTGTTATGGAAGTATCCAAATAAATGTCACTAGAAAACAGCTTAAACAAATGCAGCTACTTTGCTGTTATTCTGGCTGCACTTTTTGATATGACCGTAAGTTAGCCGAGGTCGGCTAGCTAGCAAGCAAGGTATAAGAACGTTGCCAACCAGTATAGCAAATGGAACATTTAGAACGAACGACTGGGCCATGTCCATAGATACAGAACAAAAAGACTGAACAGATGGGTTGCGTCTCTATCACCCGAACCGATAGAACGAACTACCAGCCAGCTTGGGTAGCAACCCTAGATTTGTGTCTGGACTATATCTTGTGAAAGGATGAAATAGTATGAATAAATTCATCAAATAATGTTAAGGAAAATATGTCAATCATTATTTGAATAATGCCATCCAAGCAAAAACACCCGTGCCAATATATCTTCCAAACACCGGCTTCTCTGGCATTTTCACTCAATTATACCATGGCATTGTTGAATATTTGTTTCTGATTGGCTTGAAGGGCATTCTAGAGCGTGCATTATTTCCCTATAACGTACGGTATATTTGCACAGTAGAATTCAAAGGTTATAGTTCATTCTCAGTGGTGTAAAGAACTTAAGTAAAAATACTTGAAAGTACTACTTAAGTAGTTTTTTTGGTATCTGTACTTTACTATTTATATTTTTCACAACTTTTACTTTTACTTCACTACATTCCTAAAGAATATAATGCACTTTTTATTCCATACATTTTCCCTGACACACAAAAGTACTTACATTTTGAATGCTTAACAGGACAGGACATTTTTCCAATTCACGCACATGTTAAGAGAACATCCCTGGTCATCACTACTGCCTATGATCTGGCAGATTCACTAAACACAAACGCTTCATTTGTAAATTATGTTGTTGGAGCGTGCCCCTGACTATCCATGAAATAAAACAAGAAAATTGTGCAGTCTGGTTTGCCCAAAATAAGGAATTTGAAATTATTTATAACTTTACTTTTGATACTTGAAATTAGCATTGCTTTTGATTCTTAAGTATATTTTCAATCAAATACTTTTAGACTTTTAATCAAGTACTATTTACTGGGTGACTCACTTTTACTTGAGTCATTTTCAATTAAGGTATCTTTACTTTTACTCAATTGGGTACTTCTTCCACAACTGTTCATTCTTACTTGTTCTTTTTTTGTGCTGCTTTTGAAACCAAATGTCAAATCGAAAACATTATTTATAATAAAAAAGGTTTTTTATGTACGACAGATATATGAAATAGCATCATAAAATGTTTCTTACTTTTGCTGATCTTTCATCAGAATGTTGGACAAGGGGTCCTTTGTCGGGAACAATCGTTGTTTGGATTTAGAACGGCCACTTTCCCTCTCGATTTAGCAAGCACACTAGCCAAGTGGTACGAATCTCTCCATCGTCAACAAAGTCAGAGAACGGAACACGGCAAAACTCCCGAAAAAATTTCAATAATCTGATTAAACTATATTGAAAAAACATACTTTACGATGATATGGTCACATGTATCAAATAAAATCAAAGCCGGAGATAGTAGTCGCCTATAACGGCAGCTAAACAGAAGGCAAATCCAGGTACCACCTCGCGCTCTCCAGAAAACCGGAAATGGGGGACACGTCATACAAAGAGCTTGTATTCCACTTCAGACCAAGATAAACACAGATACACAGAAACAGATAAATGTCTTCTCTCACCGCCTCTTGACATCCAGGGGAAGGTGTATGACGTGCATGTATACTCATACGTATCATGCCCATTTATAGGCAGGAAGTAGAACAGAGCCTCGATTTCAGACTTTCCACTTCCTGGTCAGGAAGTTTGTGCCAAATGAGTTCTGTTTGACTCACAGATATAATTCAAACGGTTTTAGAAACTAGAGAGTGTTTTCTATCCAATAGTAATAATAATATGCATATTGAACGAGCAAGAATTGAGTACGAGGCCGTTTGAAATGGGCACCTTTTATCTGGCTACTCAATACTGCCCCTGCAGCCCAAACAGGTTAAATAAAGGACGAATCGTGGCTGCCTTCCAAGCAATGGGAACCTCCCCAGAGAGGAGAGACAGGTTAAAAAGATCAGAGATAGGATTGGTGATTATAGGGGGAGCAACCTTAAAGAAGAAAGGGTCTAAACCATCTGACCCAGATGCTTTTTTGGGGTCAAGTTTAAGGAGCAACTTTAGCACCTCGGACTCAGTGACCGCCTGCAGTGAGAAACTTTGTAGCGGGGTAGAGGAAAAAAGAGGGAGGAGCATCGGGGCTAATCGTATTATAAGGGATGGGAAATTAGGAAATGTTGGATGGGCAAGGAGGCATGGCTGAGTCAAAGAGAAATCCTGACTTAATGAAGTGGTGATTAAAAAGCTCAACTATGTGCTTCTTGTCAGTAACAACCACGTCATCAACTTTAAGGGACATGGGCAGCTGTGAGGAGGAGGGTTTATTCTCCAAGTCTTTAACCGCTTTCCAGAACTTCTTGGGGTTGCACCCACAGATACAGAACTGCTCCTTAAAGTAACTAACTTTGGCCTTCCGGATAACCTGAGTGCACGTATTTCTCATTTGCCTGAATGAGAGCCAGTCAGTCTGAGTATGTGTGTGCCGAGCTTTTCGCTAAATGCAGTTCTTGAGGTGGAGTAACTCTGCAAGATCACAGTCGAACCAGGGTCTGAACCTGTTTTTAATTCACATTTTCTTTATGGGGGCGTGTTTGTCAACAAGCATCTTTAACAGAGGGGATCAAGCTGACTCTATACAAATTTACAGAGGCCAGGTCATGAAGGAAGGCTTTTAGCAAGCGTCTATGAAAAATTAGGACAGGTCGTTTCACTGAGCAACCATTACGAACACAGGCTGAGAAACAGTGATCACTAAGGTCATTACAGAAAACACCAGACTGATACCTATCAGGATTATTTGTGAGGATAACATCAAGAAAAGTAGTCTTTTCTGGGTGTTTGAGTCATACCTTGTGGGATTGGTAATAATCTGAGAAAGATTTAGGGAGTTCCATTGCTTTAGGATAGTGGTCACCAACCGTTTCTGAGTCAAGGTCACTTTCTGAGTCAAAATGCATGCTGAGATCTATAGATCTGATTTTTAATTAACATGACTGAAGAAATGTAAGCCTCTGCAACAGTACTGTAGCAGTGATGTTTGTGCAGTAAGCTATAGGTCCAATACATTTTCACCACATACTGGCTTTGCTTGAATTTACCTGCCAATGCGTTGTTGTTCGGGATTTTCTTTTAATGATTTTTCAAAATTTGAGGTAGGTTATATGATCACGCTGGTAATAGATCCATTGTTCTATCCATTGTTCTATTCTATTCTATTGTGAGGCACAGCTGAGTGAGCATACATTTAAATAATTTGCTTTTTATTTTACTGGGCTGATGGGGCCTGCATCTGATGGTCAGTCTCAGCGGAGGGAGAGAGCAGCAGACTGAAGGTTCGTCTCTCAACATCCCTCCGCTCTCCCTTTCCTCCACTGATCAAAAAGGGACACCGTCTTCCAGCTGATGGCGAAACTCGAGTCGCACCGCATTATTTCTGCTTCATGCACAAACTCATGTTGTTACTCCTATGAACAGAGAAAGTGAAATATTCCTTGATATTAAAAAAGACCAAAGCCGCTAATAATAACAACAACAACGCAAGTCTATAGATACACTTTCCAACTCATTCATTACTGCTGCAGTGCTTGTTGTAGCGCTGAGTGGAAATAGGAAGAACACACATTTTATGGCTTACAATAGTGTTGAATACAAAGTGTTGACAGTGCTGAGTAAAAACTTATACATGAACTCACTCATAAAAACAGCAGCTCTTTGCTGTATTCGTTGACAGTCTCTCTCTAGCAGTGGCAACTAGTGTATGCTAAATGACCAAAATGTAAATTACCTTCTTTGGGATAGGTGGGGCGCTAGCGTCAACAACATCCGGTGAATTTGCAGAGCGCGAAATTCAAAATACCATTGTAACATTAAACATTCATGAACATACAAATGTCTTACATCTTGTAGTATGTAGTATGTTCAATACCGGTGATAAATAACGAAGTGCGCGCCCTCATCCACACACGCCACAAGACTACAGTCCAAAATGAGAGCCACCTTGAAAAACTACAACTACTAAGTCATTTTTCAAAAAACAAGCCTGAAACCCTTTCTAAAGACTGTTGACATCTAGTGGAAGCCATAGGAACTGCAATCTGGGAGGTATTCCTTTGAAACTCCCATAAACAAGCATTTGAATGGGCTGTGACCTAAAAAAAAAAATCCAGATGCATTCTACTCAGGTTTTTGCCTGCCATATCAGTTCTGTTATACTCACAGACATTATTTTAGCAGTTTTAGAAACTTCAGAGGGTTTTCAATCCAATACTATCATATGCCTATCCTAGGTTCTGTCACGCCCTGATCTTAGTTATCTATGTTTTCTTTATTATTTTGGTTAGGTCAGGGTGTGACGAGGGTGGGTATGCTTGTTTTGTATTGTCTAGGGTTTTTTGTATGTCTAGGGGTTTTGGTAAGTCTAAGTACATGAACAGTGGGGCAAAAAAGTATTTAGTCAGCCACCGATTGTGCAAGTTCTCCCACTTAAAAAGATGAGAGAGGCCTGTAATTGTCATCATAGGTACACTTCAACTATGACAGACAAAATGAGAAAAAAAAATCCTGAAAATCACATTGTAGGATTTTTAATAAATTGATTTGCAAATTATGGTGGAAAATAAGTATTTGGTCAATAACAAAAGTTTATCTCAATACTTTGTTATATACCCTTTGTTGGCAATGACAGAGGTCAAACGTTTTCTGTAAGTCTTCACAAGGTTTTCACACACTGTTGCTGGTATTTTGGCCCATTCCTCCATGTAGATCTCCTCTAGAGCAGTGATGTTTTGGGGCTGTTGCTGGGCAACACGGACTTTCAACTCCCTCCAAAGATTTTCTATGGGGTTGAGATCTGGAGACTGGCTAGGCCACTCCAGGACCTTGAAATGCTTCTTACGAAGCCACTCCTTCGTTGCCCGGGCGGTGTGTTTGGGATCATTGTCATGCTGAAAGACCCAGCCAGGTTTCATCTTCAATGCCCTTGCTGATGGAAGGAGGTTTTCACTCAAAATCTCACGATACATGGCCCCACCCGGACCCTCCCCTATAAGTTCACGTTTGCGGTCGGGAGTCCGCACCTTTGGTGTGGGTACTGTCACGCCCTGACCTTAGTTATCTTTGTTTTCTTTATTATTTTGGTTAGGTCAGGGTGTGACGAGGGTGGGTATGCTTGTTTTGTATTGTCTAGGGTTTTTTGTATGTCTAGGGGTTTTGGTAAGTCTAGGTATATGTATGTCTATGGTGGCCTGAATTGGTTCCCAATCAGAGGCAGCTGTTTATCGTTGTCTCTGATTGGGGATCATATTTAGGTTGCCATTTTCCCTTTTGGTTTTGTGGGTTCTTGATCTATGTTTAGTTGCCTGTCTGCACTATCCATATTAGCCTCACGGTTCGTTTTGTTATTTTGTTCGTTTTGTTCAGTGTTCGTTTTTTAAATAAAGAAGAATGTACGCTTACCACGCTGCACCTTGGTCTCCTCCCTACGACGGCCGTGACAGCTTCTGGGCCTGAGTATCAGGCAGTTTACTTTGGGCAGTTCATTCATCCAAATTTCCGAATACTGCCCCCTAGCCCTAAAAAGTTAAAAATGATCAATTGTAAAGCACACTGCTGGGTATTATTCTAATGAGCTCCGCCCTAAACTATTTGTATTTTGATCAAATTTGGCCTTGTTTGGGGAGGAGGTCTTTAGAATAATACCCAGCAGGGTTCTTTGCCAGCTAAATGTTTTACATTTTGGTCATTTAGAAGACATTCTTATCCAGAGTGACTTACAGTCAGTGTATTAAACTAAGGTTAACAATAATATACCACAGTCATAGCAAGTAAACATATTATGTTACCATTTCAGAGAATGCTGTAACTTCCAAGTACTGTATATATTTGTATTAGAAAAAAATATGATATACATATATTTTAGCTAAACTCAAAAAATAGGTTCATTAATTAATTGTAGTGCCGGCCAGTGAAATACAAATGACAAAATATTAGGTATCAAAAGTATGGAAATACCTATATCAAATACATGTAACAGAAATACACCTTGACGTTGGCACTAGCTACTTGCACTATAATTCTGCAACAGTTTACTAACTACTGTGCTTCCAGTAATGCACTGTACATTTGTGTTACAGTAAAGGTTCTGTAAATCTACAGTCATTTAATGGCTTCTGTGCAGCCAATATTTTACTGTACATTTACAGTAACCTACTGGATATATATGCACTATGCTATATACTATATACACAACTATGAACAAACTACTACTGTTTACATTCACAAATGTAACTGGTTTCAAGATACTTTCAATACTAAAAAACTAGATTAAGCTAAAGTGTTTCTAGGGCAGAATCGCACGTTAGTCAGACCAAAGACCATATATCAGGGTCAAACACTTTCTTTTTCAACCACAGATAATTCAGTGACGTTATTCCTGTCAGGTTTAGTAATGATAATCTACCCAAACATTTTTAACTGTCCCCAAACTTTCAAAGCGAACAGACATATATGAGAATCCTGTAAATATCCAGAGTAGCTTGGTAAATATTGAGTCTACTGTGGAGATGTAGTTTAGTCTAGGTCTGGGTCACTCAGGACACATCAGGGCCCAAGCGTGGTGGAGCACACAGCTGTGTGATGACCGGATGGCTGGGCTGGAGAGGGGTCCAAGGTAAAACCTATTCAACACAGTCATTTTGATTCAGCTACTCAGTTCAAGTGGTTCTCTGTTGCTGTGTTTACTTCTCTGAGAGCACAGAATGAACATTGAACACAAAAAATATATTTTATTATTATTTGATATTCAGTGTAAAAAAAATTGGGATCCATGGGTAAAATGGGTCAACTGGAAATACAGATTTTAAAATACTTGCAGAAAACATGCAGGTCTTTTTGATGAAAGTTTGACAAAGCTGACTCATCATCAACCAGTAACAGAGAAAAACACACTAATGTCCTTCTCAATTAGACTGAATATCATCACAGGGGACGCACAAACTTTCCACACATTTATTCCCCTCTTCCTTTTCTTTCTCTTTTTTATCTGTGCCAGCAGAACTAAACTCACCGCATGCGGAGAGTAAATTAAATTATTTGAGTGGTGAAAGATAGCGTTGCTGAGTAGGGAAAGCCAAGAGAGGAAGTCTAACTGTGAAGATGGCTAATGTTTTGGCAGAGAGGAGTAGACAGATGTCATTAGGCTGTATATTCCTATCAGGGTGATGGCTATTTTACTAAAAGGTTTCAATTTAAGCCTAATTCACAGTCTACAAACGCAGAGAAGGGATAGTCCGGCGTACCATTTTGATGCGGCTTTGAGAACACCATTCGCGGTCAACGCACAGCCCAAACACGAACCTCCCCCAAAATCCCAACCAACACGGCATACACGTTTTGGACTTATAGATGCTTAAGGCCTAAGGCCTCATACACATTGTTTTTTAACAAACAATATATAAGGCCCAAGAATACTTCAATCCTTTTAGTACAGGCTTAACTGCGTTAACAACAAATACGGAATCTAAAATGACATATTTTGGGAATGATCCTCGTATCCAGATGCTGATGACAGGTAGCCGTTTGCTGGACTGCTGGCATCGAATCTCCCCCGCAGGGAGAAAGGATGTCTTATGACAGGCCTTTAGGTCATTATAGCTGGTGATTGTGCGGAGGTGGAAGGTTGTCAGTAACTTTTTCTGTAACACGCAAGTGAGAGAACATAGATAAGGTTTGAAATGTAAATACATCCCGAGATTTACGCCCATTGGTTGAGGGAGAGAAAGGTGATGATTGTACATGTGACCCAATAGGTTAATAAACAGCAAGCGTGAGGAATGTGCGTTATTGTGCCGTGCTCATAGGCTAAAAAGTAAATAGGTGAATGGCATTCCGCACATAGCTAAATATAAAAGAGGAGCACAAACAGGATGCTATGATGATTATGATACGCTTGTACAGTATACATTCCCACTATGCCCGTAGAATAGGAAACTGTGTGAATTATGTTATGCTTACTGGATACAGTTAAAGCTAGCGTTCAGCCCAGCCTTATTGATTTGAACCAACATTAATGTATGGCCCTCTAAAGAGTGAAGGTTGGCTGTTGTTGCTTGTTGTTGCCTACTAGATCACCAAGAGTGGATGAGGGCGGTATTATGCTGAGTGGTATAGAAAAACAATACCAAATCAAAGGAAGCTAGTGTTCCTAGCCAGTGGTTTGGATACGCTGCTCTATTTGGAAGCATTTATTAGGGTGGTTGATGCTCAAGATAATGTGTGCTCTGATTCACACACATAACCGACATCCAGTTCAATAATCAGACATTTTTACAGTTCACTTATCAAGACATATTTAGGATGGAAACACATACTTATTCTCAGCATACTCATCTCCTCGCGGTTGAGAGCCCATGCAGCAGCAGAATCATCCACAAGTGGCCATGCAAGCATGAAGATTCTGCAATATGCGGAAATATAGTGCCTTCAAGGTTTAATTGAACCCGGCTTGTGAGACTCCACTCTCCACTCAAACAAAACAACAAAAAATGTATGCTCACCCCCAGTGCCTCAATTAGACTATAACATCAATTATAGCTAGAAGTTTGCAGAGCCTGCCAAATCCCTCTCAGACGCCCCCACATAAGAAATTCAGAGGAACTTTTTTCTTTGCCGGGGATCCACCAGACGGGGCTAATTTAGATGCCTATTTTTCTCAGCTTTGGCTTTTCCATTTGATAAGGAGTGTTACAATCAAATAATTAAATAATTTGGTTGAGTTGAAAATCCCTGAGATAAAAGTGGAAGGTCTTCATCCCTCCCTCGCCCCTGCCTTCCCACATTTGTATCTCTTTCTCTATTCATGTCTCCCCTCTCTCTATCTCTCTCACACATGCACTCTCTTGTTTAATCTCTCCCCAACTCTCTCCCTCTCTCTCTAGCCCTCTTTCTCTCCATTTTTCTATCCATTTATCCCTGTATCGCTTCCTATGCAGCTCGATAGATGGTTAATAAGGCACTAGAGGTAGATCAACAAATCAATGACATCTTTAATTCTGTCACATGCACAGTCCACCCTTAAAGGTGTCTGATGTTGTGATTGTTTGTTTATTGTTTGGTTGGCTGGCTGGTTGTTTTACCTTTGAGGCCCACCGTGGTGTGCTCAGCATACCCACTAATCAGGGCCCTGTTGAGGTGTCTGCTTTCTTGCCTATCTGAAAATCATGCCGCCACTCAGATGTTAGGTTTTGCTAAATAAGTTCCACAGGAAACACATGCATGCTCTGCAATGATGTCTGGCAGTCTGCTTTCCAAAGTCTTAGGTTAGGACATCTACTTTGTGCATGACACAAGTAATTTTTCCAACAATTGTTTACAGACAGATTATTTCCCTTATAATTCACTGTATCACAATTCCAGTGGGTCAGAGGTTTACATACACTTAGTTGACTGTGCCTTTTAAACGCTTGTAAAATTCCAGAAAATGGCTTTAGAAGCTTCTGCTAATTGACATAATTTGAGTCAATTGGAGGTGTACCTGTGGATGTATTTCAAGGCCTATCTTAAAACTCAGTGCCTCTTTGCTTGACATCATGGGAAAATCAAAAGAAATCAGCCAAAACCTCCACAAGTCTGGTTCATCCTTGGGAGCAATTTACAAACGCCTGAAGGTACCACATCCATCTGTACAAACAATAGTACGCAAGCATAAACACCATGGGACCACGCAGTCGTCATACTGCTCAGGAAGGAAACGCGTTATGTCTCCTAGAGATAAATGTACTTTGGTGTGAAAAGTGCAAATCAATCCCAGGACAACAGCAAAGGAACTTGTGAAGATGCTGGAGGATACAGGTAGAAAAGTATCTATATCCACAGTAAAACAAGTCCTATCGACATAACCTGAAAGGCCGCTCAGCAAGGAAGAAGACACTGCTCCAAACTGCCATAAAAAGCCAGACTATGGTTTGCAACTGCACATGGGAACAAAGATCGTACTTTTTGGATTAATGTCCTCTGGTCTGATGAAACAAAAATAGAACTGTTTGGCCATAATGACCATCGATATGTTTGGAGGAAAAAGGGGGAGGCTTGCAAGAAGAAGAACACCATCCCAACCGGGTGGCAGCATCATGTTGTGGGGGTGCTTTGCTGCAGGAGGGACTGGTGCACTTCACAAAATAGATGGCATCATGAGGCAAGAAATTGATGTGGATATATTGAAGCAACATCTCAAGACGTCAGTCAGGAAGTTAAAGCTTGGTCGCAAATGGGTCTTCCTAATGGACAATGACCCCAAGCATACTTCCAAAGTTATGGCAAAATGCCTTAACTTCACCAGGGTAGGGGGCAGCATTGGTAATTTTGGATGAAAAGCATGCCCAAATTAAACTGCCTGCTACTCAGGCATAAAAGCTAGAATATGCATATAATTAGCATATTTGGATAGAAAACACTCTGAAGTTTCTAAAAATGTTTGAATGATGTCTGTGAGTATAACAGAACTCATATGGCAGGCAAAAACCTGAGAAAAAATCCAACCAGGAAGTGGGAAATCTGAGGTTTGTCGTTTTTCAACTCTTTGCCTATTGAATACACAGTGTCTATGGGGTCATATTGCACTTCCTAAGATTTCCACTAGATGTCAGCAGTCTTTAGAACCTTGTTTGAGGCTTCTACTGTGAAGTGGGGGCGAATGAGAGGGGATTGAGTCCGAGGTCTGCCAGAGAGGCATGAGCTGACCATGCGCATTGACGTGATAGTTAGCTTGCGCTCCATTGCAATTCTACAGACAAAGGAATTCTCCGGTTGGAACATTATTGAAGATTTATGTTAAAAACATCCTAAGGATTGATTCTATACACCGTTTGACATGTTTCTACGGACTGTAATGGAAATTTTTGACTTTTCGTCTGCACCTAGTGATCGCATCTCATGAATTTTGATTACTGGGCTAAATGCGCGAACAAAAAGGAGGTATTTGGACATAAATGATGGCCATTATCGAACAAAACAAACATTTATTGTGGAACTGGGATTCCTGGGAGTGCATTCTGATGAATATCATCAAAGGTAAGTGAATATTTATAATGCTATTTCTGACTTCTGTTGACTACACAACATGGCGGATATCTGTTTGGGTGGTTTTCGTCTCTGAGCGCTGTACTCAGATTATTGCATGGTGTGCTTTTTCCGTAAAGTTTTTTTGAAATCTGACACAGCGGTTGTATGAAGGAGAAGTGGATCTAAAATTCCATGCATAACAGTTGTATCTTTTAGCAATGTTTATTATGAGTATTTCTGTAAATTGATGTGGCTCTCTGCAAAATCACCGGATGTTTTGGAACTACTGAACATAACGCGCCAATGTAAACTCAGATTTTTGGATAAAAATATGAACTTACCGAACAAAACATACATGTATTGTGTAACATGAAGTCCTATGAGTGTCATCTGATGAAGATCATCAAAGGTTAGTGATTCATTTTATCTCTATTTCTGCTTTTTGTGACTCCTCTCTTTGGCTGGAAATATGGCTGTGTTTTTCTGTGACTTGGCTCTGACATAACATAATCGTTTGGTGTGCTTTCGTCGTAAAGCCTTTTTGAAATCGAACACTGTGTCTGGATTTACAACAAGTGTATCTTTAAAATGGTTTAAAACCTCTTATGGCTGAAGTCCCGGTAACGGGACCGATATGACAACAGCCAGTCAAAGTGCAGGGCGCCAAATAAAAAAAAACAGAAATCTCATAATTAAAATTCCTCAGACATTCATGTGTCTTATATCATTTTAAAGGTAATCTTGTTGTTAATCCCACCAAAGTGTCCGATTTCAAATAGGCTTTTCAGCGAAAGCACTACAAACGATGATGTTAGGTTACCACAAAACCACAATAAGCATAGCCATTTTTTCCAGCTAAATATAGCTTCACAAAAACCAGAATAGAGATAAAATTAATCACTAGCCTTCGATTATTTTCATCAGATGACACTCAAAGGACTTCATGTTACACAATACATGCATGTTTTGTTTGATTAAATTCATATTTATATAAAAAAAATCTGAGTTTACATTGAGGCGACTAGATTCACTAGTTGCAAAAACATCAAGTGACTTTGCATAGCCACATCGTTTCAACAGAAATACTCATCATAAATATAGATGATAATACATATATACACATGGAATTATAGATATACCTCTCCTTAATGCAACTGCTGTGTCAGATTTCAAGAAAACTTTACGGAAATATAAACCATGCAATAATCTGAGACGGAGCTCAGGTGATTAACCAAATTAGCCACCATGTTGGACTTAACAGAAACCAGAAAATACATGATAAATGTTTCATTACCTTTGATGAACTTCATCAGAATGTAGTCCTATGAATCCCAGGTCCACAATAAATGCTTGATTTGTTCGTTCATGTCCGTTATTTATGTCAAATTAGCTACTTTCGAATTGTTTACCAAAACCCTAACCAAAGTCTCAAAGCGCGACCACTATAACGTGACGAAATGTCCAAACATTCCGTTATAGTCAGTAGAAACATGGCAAACGATGTACTGAATCAATCTTTAGAATGTAGTTAACATACATCTTGAATAACGTTCCAACCGGAGAACTATAACGACTTCAATTGAGAGATGGAACACAGCTGCCTCTCACGTGAACGCGCTAGGTGAATGCATGGTCACCTCATGGGACCTCATACTAAATTCTGTCTAATTCGACCCCCCTTCACATTAGAGTCATCAGACTTAGTTCTGTTGATTGCTGACATCTAGTGGAAGCCGTAGGAAGCGCAAACCCATCCACAAGTCTCTGTATTTTGAATCAGCCCTTGGTTGAAAATATGACACCCCTAGAAAAAATACAAACAGGAAGTGGAACTTCTCAGGTTTTTGCCTACCATATGAGTTCTGTTAATCTCACAGACTTAATTCTAACAGTTTTAGAAACGTTAGAGTGTTTTCTATCCAATACTAATAATAATATGCATATATTAGCAACTGAGACTGAGGAGCTGGCCGTTTACAATGGGCACCTTTCATCCAAGCTACTCAATACTGCCCCTTCAGCCATAAGAAGTTAACATACTTGTATGTTTGAGGTATTTTAATTATGGGATTTCTGTTGTTTTGAATTTGGCGCCCTGCAGTTTCACTGGCTGTTGACGAGGTGGGACGCTAGCGTCCCACATACCCTAGTGAGGTTTTAAGGACAACAAAGTCAAGGTATTGGAGGGGCCATCACAAAGCCCTGACCTCAATCCTATAGAACATTTGTGGGCAGAACTGAAAAAGCATGTGCGAGCAAGGAGGCCTACAAACCTGACTCAGGTACACCAGCTCTGTCAGGAGGAATGGGCCAAAATTCACCCAACTTATTGTGGGAAACCCGAAACGTTTGACCCAAGTTAAACAATTTAACTTCTTTGGGCTGCAAGCCCGAAGACGGGCACAATATGACAACAGCCACTTCAAGTGCAGGGCGCGAAATTCAAAATATATTTTTTAGAAATATTTAACTTTCACACATTAACAAGTCCAATACAGCATATGAAAGATAAACATCTTGTGAATCCAGCCAACATGTCCGATTTTTAAAATGTTTTACAGCGAAAACAGCACGTATATTTATGTTAGCTCACCACCAAATACAAAAAAGGACAGACATTTTTCACAGCACAGGTAGCATGCACAAAACCAACCTAACTAACCAAGAACCAACCAAACTAACCAAGAAACAACTTCATCAGATGACAGTCTTATAACATGTTATTCAATAAATCTATGTTTTGTTCGAAAAATTTGCATATTTGAGCTATAAATCAGTTTTACATTGCAGCTACCATCACAGCTACCGTCAGAAATATCACCGAAGCAGCCAGGGTAATTACAGACACCAACGTCAAATACCTAAATACTCATCATAAAACATTTCTGAAAAATACATGGTGTACAGCAAATGAAAGACAGGCATCTTGTGATTCCAGCCAATATTTCAGATTTCTTAAGTGTTTTGCAGCGAAAACACAATATAGCATTATATTAGCTTACCACAATAGCCAGAAACACAAGCCATTTACCAGCAGCAAAAGTTAGCGATAGTAACAAACCAGCAAAAGATATATAATTTTTGACTAACCTTGATAAGCTTCATCAGATGACAGTCCTATAACATCAGGTTATACATACACTTATGTTTTGTTCGAAAATGTGCATATTTAGAGCTGAAATCAGTGGTTATACATTGTGCTAACGTAGCATCTTTTTCCCACAACGTCCGGATATTTTTCTGACACTCACATATTCTGACCAAATAACTATTCATAAACATTACTAAAAAATACATGTTGTATAGGAAATGATAGATACACTAGTTCTTAATGCAATCGCCGTGTTAGAATTCTAAAAATAACTTCATTACGACATGCAGTTTACGTTATGGCGAGAGCGTGCCCAAAATCTGGGCGCAAACTACTAGTTCACATGTTCGACAGATATATGAAATAGCATCATAAAATGGGTCCTACTTTTGATGATCTTCCATCAGAATGTTGTACAAGGGGTCTTTTGTCCAGAACAATCGTTGTTTGGATTTAGAATGTCCTCTTCTCCAGTCAATTAGCACGGAAAGCTAGCAAAGTGGCGCGAAGCTCACCTTCCTGAACATACGCAGACAAAGCAACACGCCTAACATCCCGAAAAAAATTCAATAATCTAATAAAACTATATTGAAAAAACATACTTTACGATGATATTGTCACATGTATCAAATAAAATCAAAGCCGGAGATATTAGTCGTCTATAACGACAGCTTTACAGAAGGCAATACCAGGTCACTTCTCGCGCGTTCCAGAAAACAGGAAATTGGGGTCACGTCATGCCAAGAGCTTTTATTCGACCTCAGATCATGTTATACACTCCATTTCTTCTCTCACTGCCTGTTGACATCTAGTGGAAGGCGTATGAAGTGCATGTATACCAATAAATATCAAGCACATTTATAGGCAGGCCCTAGAACAAAGCATCGATTTCAGATTTTCCACTTCCTGTCAGGAAGTTTGCTGCAAAATGAGTTCTGTTTTACTCACAGATATAATTCAAACGGTTTTAGAAACTAGAGAGTGTTTTCTATCCAATAGTAATAATAATATGCATATTGTACGAGCAAGAATTGAGTACGAGGCCGTTTGAAATGGGCACCTTTTATCCGGCTACTCAATACTGCCCCTGCAGCCCAAAGAGGTTAAATGTATTTGGCTGAGGTGTATGTAAACTTCCGACTTCAACTGTATATATATGTATCGATAACAGTCACTTATTTATCATTATCTCATATCATTCTCATTCTGACCGTCAGAAACTTCTTGAAGCTGCAAAAATCCCAGCCTTTTCTGATTATTCAGTGCTGCAAAAATGGATTTCATTATTTATTTAAAAACTAACTAAATAATTACACAGAATACACATACACACTTAAATGAGACAAAAGTCCCTAGTGGACTGTTTGTTAAGGAATGTAATGCATTTACGTGTAAATGTCATTGTCCGTCATCTCTTTGAAACCAACCGATCCTTCTACGGGAATGGCTCGTTGGATGTAAGGCTCTGGTTGTCCACCAGAGGTCACAATATCCTTCTTACAGTGGCTTGTGAAAGTATTTACCCCGTTGGCATTTTTCCTACTTTGTTGCCTTACAACCTGGAATTACATTTTTGGGGGGGGTTGTATCATTTGATTTACACAACATGCCTACCACTTTGAAGATGCAAAATATGTTTTATTGTGAAACAAACAAGAAATAAAACAAAAAAACGGAAAACTTGAGCGTGCATAACTATTCACCCCCCCAAAATCAATACTTTGTAGAGCCACCTTTTGCAGCAATTACAGCTGCAAATCTCTTGGGGTATGTCTCTATAAGCTTGGCACATCTAACCACTAGGATTTTTGCCCATTCTTCAAGGCAAAACTAATCCAGCTCCTTCAAGTTGGATGGGTTCCACTGGTGTACAGCAATCTTTAAATCATACCACAGAATCTCAATTGGATTGAGGTCCGGGCTTTGACTAGGTCATTCCAAGACATATAAATGTTTCCCCTTCAACCAGTTGAGTGTTGCTTTAGCAGTATGCTTAGGGTCATTGTCCTGCTGGAAGGTGAACCTCTGTCCTAGTCTCAAATCTCTAGAAGACTGAAACAGGTTTCCCTCAAGAAGATCCCTGTATTTAGCGCCATTCCATCATTCCTTCAATTCTGACCAGTTTCCCAGTCCCTGCCGATGAAAAACATCCCCACAGCATGATACTGCCACCACCGGAGATTCCCCTCCGGCCTTCGAATTTAAGACAGAGTGTTAAGGTGTCAAAACCGGCCCACCCCCCCTTCCCCTCTTCTGTGGGTAAGAGGGTCTGATTGTTGTCAGCTATTTACCAAGCTGATCTGAGCTCTTGAATCCTCAACCAGGAGAGTCATGACACTGTAGTGGACAGAACACACATTGGGTTATTTTTAATCCAGCCATTTAGATCACTTAGTTGGGTAGTTGAGCTATGATCCATCGGATCAGATCAGAGACTGGAGGCATGGCTTAGTAGGGCTGGGGATTTCAGATGTTTATGTTTGGCCACCCGTGAGAGAAATTGTCATTCCGGTTGATTGGTTCTGTTGTATTGTCAACAAATGTTAAGGTTTAGCACTCACAATTTTGTAGCACCAGTTGAGAACTACTAGTGAATATTTGTCTACAACAGACTGTGTCAAATGAGGTGCTCTACTTGCATTGGCATAACCCTCAAACACATAAACTGATACAATTTCACTGAAGGTTGGCATAAAATACACATGTATTTGACTGTGCCCCCAAATATGCTAATGAGCCCCATCAGTACATTGTCCCACCTATCAAAGCGCAGTGACGATTGTACCTTATATTTGAAATGTTGTGTAGAAAAATGTCCCATTACACCCACAAGGTACCAAACTGTACCATGTGAGTTCATATGCATTTTGCTGCACCCACATTAACATCTGCTAAACACGTGTATGTAACCAATAAAAATGGATTTGATTTGATATGTACCTTTTTTAGGTAAAAACACTGTTCCTAAACCATACCCTCATTTTATAAAATATATTATGTATAAGTATGAACCTGGTTGCAATGCAGAAGCATCTATGTTTAAACGCAATTCATGTCAATTATGCCTTTCAATGTAAAACATTCCAAATTACATTTGACACCTGGGTTTTCACATGCACTCAAATGTTGTCACGTGTAGTGTCATGGTACCACATGTTGAAATTGTTCCTCCCCAGGTTGTCACATTTATATCATGAGATTGTGTTTTCACATGTTGTCATGTGTAGTTTTATGTTATCACATGTTGCTTCAAAGATAGCCACCCCCCCTCCTCTCTCCCACCAGAGAGGAAGGGGGAAGTTGTGGCGGTTTTACTACTTAACGACCGGTCGTAAACGTTCTCTCTCTTGCCTTTGCAGTATTGAGAATGGAATGGCTGAGTGTTACAACAGAGAGAGACTTGCCAAAACTTTAACATCTAAAGATTGGACGTTGAAACAATATATCTAACATAAAGAATGTGGGAAAATGTTGATGGAGAAACAATAATCATCTGACAGTAGAGACTTCCGAGTTACCCGATTTACATCTAAATGTTGTAAAACATGAAACCAATTGTGAAAAGATAGCAATGTGATTTTAGCCTTCTAAATTAGAATAGTTTTTCATATAGGGTACCACATGAGGGAGGAGGATGTCTTCCCTGTAACGCACTTCCCTGTAACGAATGACAACAAGCTCAGTCCGATGATGCTGTGACACCCCCCCCCCAGACCGTGACGGGCCCTCCACCTCCAAATCGATCCCGCTCCAGCATACAGGCCTCGGTGTAACGCTCATTCCTTCGACGATAAACGCGAATCCGACCGTCATCCCTGGAGAAACAAAACCGTGACTCGTCAGTGAAGAGCACGTTTTGCCAGTCCTGTCTGGTCCAGCGACGGTGGGTTTGTGCCCATAGGCGACGTTGTTGCCGGTGATGTCTGGTGAGGACCTGCCTTACAACAGGCCTACAAGCCCTCAGTCCAGCTTCTCTCAGCCTATTGCGGACAGTGTAAGTACTGACGGAGAGATTGTGCGTCCCTGGTGTAACTCGGGCAGTTGTTGTTGCCATCCTGTACCTGTCCTGCAGGTGTGATGTTCGGATGTACCGATCCTGTGCAGGTTTTGTTACACTTGGTCTGCCATTGCGAGGACGATCAGCTGTCTGTCCTGTCTCCCTGTAGTGATGTCTTAGGCGTCTCACAGTACGGACATTGCAATGTATTGCTCTGGCCATATCTGCAGGCCTCATGCCTCTTTGCAGCATGCCTAAGGCACGTTCACGCAGATGAGCAGGGACCCTGGGCATCTTTCTTTTGGTGTTTTTCAGAGCCAGTAGAAAGGCCTCTTTAGTGTCCTAAGTTTTCATAACTGTGACCTTAATTGCCTACCGTCTGTAAGCTGTTAGTGTCTTAACGACCGTTCATTAATTGTTCATGGTTCATTGAACAAACATGGGAAACAGTGTCATCTACCGCCTCTCTCTCCCGGATCCGGGATCCCCCCCATCAAAAAAGCTGACTAGCATAGCCTAGCCTAACGCCACAGGGATATCATATAACATAATTTTCATGAAATCACAAGTCCAAGACACCAAATGAAAGATACACATCTTGTGAATCCAGCCATCATTTCCGATTTTTAAATGTTTTACAGCGAAAACACTATGTATTTCTATTAGCTAACCACAATAGCAAAAGACTCAACCGCATATTTTCACAATTTTTTCACAAAACCGACCAAATAGAGATATAATTAGTCACTAACCAAGAAACAACTTCATCAGATGACAGTCTTATAACATGTTATACAATATATCTATGTTTTGTTCGAAAATGTGCATATTTCAGGTATAAATCATAGTTTTACATTGCAGCTACCATCAAAAATATCACCAAAGCAGCCAGAATAATTACAGAGAGCAACGTGAAATACCTAAATACTCATCATAAAACATTTATGAAAAATACATGGTGTACAGCAAATGAAAGATAAACATCTTGTGAATCCAGCCAATATTTCCGATTTTTTAAGTGTTTTACAGCGAAAACACAATATAGCATTATATTAGCTTAACACAATAGCCAAAAACACAACCGCATTCATTCACCGCAAAGGTAGCGATCGCAAAAAAACAGCAAAAGATATAAAATTATTCACTAACCTTGACAAACTTCATCAGATGACAGTCCTATAACATCATGTTAAACAATACATATATGTTTTGTTCGAAAATGTGCATATTTAGCGGTACAAATCGTGGTTTTACAATGTGAATACGTAGCCAAAATGCACAAAATTCTCCAGAGATATTTTGGACAGTCACCTAATCTAATCAAATAACTCATCATAAACTTTACTAAAAAAAAAAAAAAAATACATGTTGTACAGCAAATGAAAGATACACTAGTTCTTAATGCAACCACTGTGTTAGATTTTTAAAAATAACTTTAGTACGACATACAAAGTTTACGTTATAGCGAGACAGCGCCCGCAATAAGGGCGGAAAATAGGACTAAACATTTTCCACAGAAATACGAAATAACATCATAAATGGTTCCTACTTTTGCTGAGCTTCCATCAGAATCTTGTACAAGGAGTCCTTGGTCCAGAATAATCGTTGTTTGGTTTTAGAATGTCCTCTTCTCCTGTCGAATTAGCAACCATAGCTAGCCATGTGGCGCAAACATGCCCAACTTCACCTGACGCAAAGAAAATAAAATTCCAAAACTCGCAATAAACGTTCAATAAACTGATACAACTCGGTTGAAAAAAACTACTTAATGATGTTTTTATCACATCTATCAAATAAAATCAGAGCCGGAGATATCTACCGTGTATACCGAAAGCTTTTCAGAAGGCAATCTGGGGTTCCTTCTCGCGCCTTCGAAGACAATGAAATTTCCAGACACGTCATTCCAAAAGCTCTTGTTCGACCTCAGATCAAGCTAGACACCCCATTCCACCTCTCACTGCCTGTTGACATCTAGTGGAAGGCGTATGAAGTGCATGTATATCCATAGATTTCAGGCAAATTAATAGGAAGCCCCTGGAACAGAGCCTCGATTTCAGATTTTTCACTTCCTGTCAGGAAGTTTGCTGCAAAATGAGTTCTGTTTTACTCACAGATATAATTCAAACGGTTTTAGAAAGAGAGTGTTTTCTATCCAATAGTAATAATAATATGCATATTGTACGATCTAGAATTGAGTACGAGGCAGTTTAATTTGGGCACGATTTTTTTCCAATGGGGAAACAGCGCCCCCATATTGACAAGAAGTTAAACCCTTTACAGTGAAGATCTGTGAAGTTATTTGGATTTTTACAAATGATCTTTGAAAGACAGGGTCCTGAAAAGGGCCGTTTCTTTTTTTTGCTGAGTTTAGTTCCGACAGTGCAGCAATATCTAACATGTAATCTAACAATTCCACAACTACCTAATACACACAAATTTGGAGTAAAGGGTTGGAATAAGAATATATACATATAAATATATGGATGAGCTATGACAGAGCAGCATAGGCAAGATGCAATAGAAGGTATAAAATACAATATATTCATATGAGTTGAGTAATGCAAGATATGTAAACATTATTAGAGTGCCATTATTAAAGTGACTAGTGATCCATTTATTAAAGTGGCCAGTGATTTCAAGTCTCTATGTAGGCAGCAGCCTCTCCGTGTTAGTGATGGCTGTTTAACAGTCTGATGGCCTTGAGATATAAGCTATTTTTCAGTCTCTCAGTCCCAGCTTTGATGCACCTGTACTAACCTCACCTTCTGGATGGTAGCGGGGTGAACAGGCAGTGGCTGGTGTGGTTGTTGTCCTTGATGATCTTTTTGGCCTTCCTGTGACATCGGGTGATGTAGGTGTCCTGGAGGACAGGTAGTTTGCCCCCGGGGATGCGTTGTTCACCCTCTGGAGAGCCTTGCAGTTGTGGGCGGTGCAGTTGTCGTACCAGGCGGTGATTCAGCCCGACAGGATGCTTTCAATTGTGCGTCTGTAAAAGTTTGTGAAGGTTTTAGGTGACAAGCCAAATTTCTTCAGCCTCCTGAGGTTGAAGAGGCGCTGTTGTGCCTTCTTCACCACATTGTCTGTGTGGGTGGACCATTTCAGTTTGTCTGTGATGTGTATGCCGAGGAACTTAAAACGTTCCTCCTTCTCCACTACTGTCCCGTCGATGTGGAAGGGCGGGTGCTCCCTCTGCTGTTTCCTGAGGTCCACAATAATCTCCTTTGTTTTGTAGACGTTGAGTGATAGGTTGTTTTCCTGACACCACATTCCGAGGGCCCTCACCTCCTCCCTGTAGGCTGTCTCGTCGTTGTTGGTAATCAAGCCTACTACTGTTGTGTCGTCTGCAAACTTGACGATTGAGTTCGAGGCGTGCATTGCCGCGCAGTAATGGGTGAACAGGGAGCACAGGAGGGGGCTGAGCATGCACCCTTGTGAGGCCCCAGTGTTGAGGATCAACGAAGTGGAGATGTTGTTTCCTACCTTCACCATCTGGGGGCGGCCCGTCAGGAAGTCCAGGACCCAATTGCACAGGGCGTGGTTGAGACCCAGGGCCTCAAACTTAATGATGAGCTTGGAGGCAATTGGCCTGCTATTGCACACTTTAAATTCTAATGGCCAATACTTCACATGTTACTGAAAAAAGACCTCATTAGAATAAACATGAACATTTCTAATAAACATCAAAAACACTCCCAAAACGAGAGAAACCAAATAACGAGAGGTGCATAACCTGTGCCTAAAATCTTGAACTGAAAGGCGAGTGCAGAGTTTACAGCGGAGTGGAGAGTAGAATAAGAAACTTACATAAATCATAATGATAAACAGACTCTGGCATTTGTCCTTTTACATGTTATAAAGTTATAAAATGCAATATTTGATGGGACTAACGACAGCAGGGCTAGCAAGCAATGTGTGTAGCAAACAATTAGACCAAGTCTGTTTCTGTGGGGTGAAATGGAGAGGGACAGAAAGTTTGCTGCTGAAATGCATTTGTATTTACATACTGTAGTGTACCTACTAATCCCTGCATCCCTTCACACTGTAGTATACTAACTCCTGTATCTCCACAGGTAAGGCCTTTGAGATCACCTACGTGCGGCTCAAGTTCTACACCAGCCGACCGGAGAGCTTTGCCATCTACAAGAGGACAAATCAGGATGGACCATGGATGCCCTACCAGTACTACAGCGCCTCCTGTAGCAAGACCTACGGGAAGAACGCCAAGGGATATATCCGCCCGGGGGACGACGAGAGGATGGCATTGTGCACCGACGAGTTCAGTGACATCTCCCCTTTGACTGGGGGCAACGTGGCCTTCTCTACTTTGGAGGGACGACCCAGCGCATATAACTTTGACCAGAGCGCCGTGCTGCAGGTGAGGATGTGTGTGCGTACGTGTGTGTGCGAGTGAGAGAGAAACTGAGAGAAACAGGGTAGTGGCAGGAGGTTGGTCTCGGTGGAACTGTGGGAAAATTACATGTTTAGAGTGACTGATGTAGAGGCGTTTGAATGGGCTGTTGGTATTATGGTAGCAGACAAGTCACAGAGGTATTTTGAAGTCAAGGAGAGGTTAGGGAACATGTACAATACTTAATTAGCATATGAAGGACTTGTTTTCAACGTGCCTTCACGAACCATTGCATTTTAACATAATACATTTTGTGTGTATTTTTTACATATACAGTGCCTTCGGGAAAGCATTCAGACCACATTACTTTTTCCATATTTTGTTACGTTTCAGCCTTATTCTAAAATTGATTTTTTTTTTATCCTCAGCAATCTACACACAATAGCCCATAATGACAAAGTGGAAACAGTTTATTTTCTGCTAATGTATATATTTTTTATACAGAAATACCTTATTTACATAAGTATTCAGACCCTTTGCTATGACACTCGAAATTGAGCTCAGGTGCATCCTGTTGCCATTGATCATCCTTGAGATGTCCACCTGCGGTAAATTAAATTGATTGGACATGATTTGGAAAGGCACACACCTGTCTATATAAGGTCCCACAGCTGACAGTGTATGTCAGAGCAAAAACCAAGCCATGAGATTGAAGGAATTGTCCGTAGAGCTCCGAGACAGGATTGTTTGTGGCCTGCTGGAGGTCATTTTGCAGGGCTCTGGCAGTGCTCCTCCTTGCACAAAGGCGGAGGTAGCGGTCCTGCTGCTGGGTTGTTGCCCTCCTACAGCCTCCTCCACGTCTCCTGATGTACTGGCCTGTCTCCTGGTAGCGCCTCCATGCTCTGGACACTACGCTGACAGACACAGCAAACCTTCTTGCCACAGCTCGCATTGATGTGCCATCCTGGATGAGCTGCACTACCTGAGCCACTTGTGTGGGTTGTAGACTCCGTCTCATGCTACCACTAGAGTGAGAGCACCGCCAGCATTCAAAAGTGACCAAAACATCAGCCAGGAAGCATAGGAACTGAGAAGTGGTCTGTGGTCACCACCTGCAGAACCACTCCTTTATTGGGGGTGTCTTGCTAATTGCCTATAATTTCCACCTTTTGTCTATTCCATTTGCACAACAGCATGTGAAATTTATTGTCAATCAGTGTTGCTTCCTAAGTGGACAGTTTGATTTCACAGAAGTGTGATTGACTTGGAGTTACATTGTGTTGTTTAAGTGTTCCCTTTATTTTTTTGAGCAGTGTAGTTCAGCTTTTGCTTTGTCATTATGTGGTATTGTGTGTAGATTGAGGAGGAAAAAAACTAATATTTTTTTTTTATGAGGCTTGCACCTAACAAAATGTGGAAAAGTTGAGTGGTCTGTATACTTTCCGAAGACACTGTATGTGAGTGTGTGCAGCAGACCTGGGATAACTATAGTTTTGTGGTAACTTTTTTTTGTTTGCGGCGCAAATAGTTACATTGGAGGTGACTACAACTATTTGAATACAGATCAGTAAAATTACATGTTTTTTAAATATTTGATTACGGATCTGAAAATGCAACAATTTTTTTCTATTTCAATACAGATCTCAGAAACGGACTACTTTTTAAAACTATTGGATTTGCTGCATGTTGCAGATAGAGACACAATGTCCTATAATTTTTTCATCTATCTGACAGTAGATCATATTTGATTTAACAATGCATTTCGGTCCCGCTTCAAAGACGTTCAGCTTATAAAGGTTTCGTAAAGGCTACATACATGTGTTACAAAGTATGTATAATCGGATGTCATGCTTTATCAAGGGCTCATAAATGTAGCATAATTGTGTGACATAAACAACAATGTAAAATGTGACCTAACTCACTATGTCGAATATGATATTAACATGTGCTTTATAAAGAATGACATGTTGGGTTGATGGATTGGAATACGCTCTACAGTGAAGTGATGTTAGTCACATTACACCTAATCTCATTCCCAGACTCTACCGCCTAAGTGTGTGGAAGGTCTGTTGGACCAACGCATCAAACTTGGCCTTCATTAGTTAAGGTTAGGTTTAAAATCAAATTTTAAGAAGATAAATTGTGGAAATGGGCAGAGTTTAGCCATAATTATGACTTTTGTACTGTGTTAACTAGTGACGATGACAAATACTTTACTCGCTAAGGTCACTCCCACTAAGGCCAACTTTGAATGGTTGATATCCCAGGCTTATATGTGCTGTGTGTGCAATAGCCTGGGAATGACATTACACCAATAAACACTTGATGAAAGCCCCAAACCTATAGAAATTGAAAGTGCCTTTCTTCTGGAACCAAGTAACATGTTCCTCAGTACACAAACACACACACAACTAAAATGAGCCATACCGTGCAGCGTTTGAACCGTAAGGTCTTTGACACATTCACCCACTCCCACACTTAAGGATCAGCCACAAAATGTTGGCACCATTGTAACAGGTTCTCATCAAGCCCTGGTTTTCAGCATGGGAACACAAGAGGAATACAGGTTGGACTAGTCCAAATCATCTTGGCTCTGACACACACACAAGATTTGCAGGTCCATCAACCCATTTAAATACCTCTCACACCCTACAGTAATCTGTGGATTATGAGAGAACCTTCATAAATCAGCAGAACATTAAACCGCTATTTATTTACACTTTATGTATTGTCCTGTAATACTTATTTGAAGTGAGACACCTTCGGTCATTCAAAAAACATCAAAAAACAACATATATATATATATATATATATATATATATATATACAAGCTTGGAACACATGTATTTGGAGCTCTACGGACAATTCCTTTGACCTCAAGGCTTGAATTTTCTCTGACAACCTTATATACAGTTGAAGTCGGAAGTTTACATACACCTCAGCCAAATACATTTAAACTCAGTTTTTCACAATTCCTGACATTTAATCCTAGTAAGAATTCCCTGTTTTAGGTCAGTTAGGATCAACACTTTATTTTAAGAATGTGAAATGCCAGAATAATAGTAGAGAATGATTTTTTTCAGCTTTTATTTCTTTCATCACATTCCCAGTGGGTCAGAAGTTTATATACACTCAATTAGTATTTGGTAGCATTGCCTTTGAATTGTTTAACATGGGTCAAAGGTTTCGGGTAGCCTTCACACAAGCTTCCCACAATAAGTTGAGTGAATTTTGGCCCATTCCTCCTGACAGAGCTGGTGTAACTGACTCAGGTTTGTAGGCCTCCTTGCTAGCACACGCTTTTTCAGTTCTGCCCACAAATGTTCTATAGGATTGAGGTCAGGGCTTTGTGATGGCCACTCCAATACCTTGACTTTGTTGTCCTTAAGCCATTTTGCCATAACTTTGGAAGTATGCTTGGGGTCATTGTCCATTTGGAAGACCCATTTGTGACCAAGCTTTAACTTCCTGACTGATGTCTTGAGATGTTGCTTCAACATATCCACATAATTTTCTTTCCTCATCATGCCATCCATGCCACACCCACATGATGATGCTGCAACCCCCGTGCTTCACGGTTGGGATGGTGTTCTTCGGCTTGCAAGCATTCTCCGTTGTCCTCCAAACATAACGATGGTCATTATGGCCAAACAGTTCTATTTTTGTTTCATCAGACCAGAGGACATTTCTCCAAAAAGTGCGGTCTTTGTCCTCATGTGCAGTTGCAAACCGTAGTCTGGATTTTTTTATGGCGGTTTTGGAGCAGTGGCTTCTTCCTTGCTGAGCGGCCTTTCAGGTTATGTCGATAGGACTTGTTTTACTGTGGACACAGATACTTTTGTAGCTGTTTCCTCCAGCATCTTCACAAGGTCCTTTGCTGTTGTCCTGGGATTGATTTGCACTTTTCGCACCAAAGTACGTTCATCTCTAGGAGACAGAACGTGTCTCCTTCCTGAGCGATATGACAGCTGCTTGGTCCCATTGTGTTTATACTTGCGTACTATTGTTTGTACAGATTAACGTGGTACCTTCATGAGTTTGTAAATTGCTCCCAAGGATGAAACAGACTTGTGAAGGTCTACCATTTTTTTCTGAGGTCTTGGCTGATTTGTTTTGATTTTCCCATGATGTCAAGCAAAGAGGCACTGAGTTTGAAGGTAGGCCTTGAAATACATCCACAGGTACACCTCCAATTGACTCAAATGATGTCAATTAGCCTATCAGAAGCTTCTAAAGCCATGACATCATTTTCTGGAATTTTGCAAGCTTTTTAAAGGCACAGTCAACTCAGTGTATGTAAACTTCTGACCCACTGGAATAGTGATACATTGAATTATAAGTGAAATAATCTGTCTGTAAACAATTGTTGGAAAAATTACTTGTGTCATGCACAAAGTAGATGTCCTAACCGACTTGCCAAAACTATAGTTTGTTGACAAGAAATGTGTGGAGTGGTTGAAAAGTGAGTTTTAATGACTCCAACATAAGTGTATGTAAACTTCTGACTTCAACTGTAGATAGGTGTATGCCTTTCCAAATCATGTCTAATTAATTGAATTTACCACCGGTGGACTCCAATCAAGTTGTAGAAACATTTCAAGGATGATCAATGTAAAAAGGATGCACCTGAACTCACTATCAAGTCTCATAGTAAAGGGTCTGAATGCTAATGTAAATAAGATATTTCTGTTTTACATTTTAAATACATTTGCAAACATTTTGAAAATCATGATTTCATTTTGTCATTATGGGTTATTGTGTGTAGATTGATGGGGGAAAAAACAATTTAATCAATTTTAGAATAAGGCTGTAACGTAACAAAATATGGGAAAAGTCAAGTGGTCTGAATACTTTGTGAATGCACTGTACATTTTTAAAACAATACAAATACATTTGATTTTAAAAAGTCCAGCAGTGCAATTACATTGTACTGTGAATAGTGTAGCTTGTCGCTGAGCTGGCAGATGAATGGTTCTTGCCTCTCTGCTTGCTGGAGGTACCAACCTTAAAAGAAACAACAAAGAAAGTTAGCAGGTCTGTTTGGAAATGCCTTTGTCACACCATCTGGATAAGGGCATTTCTGAGCAGCGCCAGAAACTCTAAGTGGGGAAATGGGAAACTCCATTTGATATGTATTATTATATTCATCTTTCATTTACCAATCTCATGACGTCACTATGAGATGCGGATGTATCTAAGGGGATTTGTGTTTAGCTGAGCCAGGTTGCGAGCAGCATTTCGGCAAGCTAGCAATTGCTGTGAAGCCACCGAAATGATTTGAAATAACGACTGAGGTAGTTACAGTATGTAATCTAACTCAACACTTAATTATTAAGGGTCTAAGACGTTTGGGTGGGGGGGGGGGGGGGGGGGGTCACGTTATGTTTTGTTTTTGACACATTTTACCCCCTATGCACTTTTTGCCATTTTTAGAGCCTGGTTCTGGGTTACCTTCAGACGACTCCCCTGAACCTTTGTGTTCCTGAGAGTCTCCCCTTTTGATTTTGGTGACATATTAGTTAATAGCTCCAACGGTTCGGTCTGGACAGGCAGTTTGTGAGAAGACTTCTTCGAGATGAGGACATCCGGGACAGAGAGTTCAGATGACTGCCATAAAGCTTGTGGATGTCATAGAGTTTAACAATTTATTTAAATATTGGTGATATACTAGTTTTTAGCTCACATGGTACGGGTTTAGAAAATATTTTGTGAAGATTTTCCTTTCCGGATCCTCTCAATCCTCTTTCCATTTCTTAAAGTAATCATCTCATCTCTTCTCAGGCAGTAGCAGCCAGATAGTGTTAGATGGTTGTCTGGCTATCTCTGTGCTCCTCATCCTATACTATCTTTGAGTCATCCTATTTATGTAGGCTGTAGCCTAGTGCTTAGAGCTTTGGGCATGTAACCGAAAGGTTGATAGATCGAATCCCTGAGCTGACAAGGTGAACATCTGTCGTTCTGCCCCTGAACAAGGCAGTTACCCTCGGAACAGCAGGTTGTCATTGTAAAGAAGAATTTGTTCTTAACTGACTTGCCTAGTGAAATAAAAAAAATACACATGAAAAAAGAATGGTTCTAAATAGTACCAGATAGGAGATATTTGGCTTGTAAACTAGGGATGTCACAAATGGAGAAAACAAAATATTAAAGGTCCTGAACAGGTATTCTGAATATTCATTTTTCTCTCATGGCTAACTACAAAGAAGTTTGAAAAGACAGGCTGAATGGGCTTGGAGCATATGTCAATCAAATTTATTTATATAGCCCTTCTTACATCAGCTGATATCTCAAAGTGCTGTACAGAAACCCAGCCTAAAACCCCAAACAGCAAGCAATACAGGTGTAGAAGCACGGTGGCTAGGAAAAACTCCAGAGAAAGGCCAGAACCTAGGAAGAAACCTAGAGGAACCAGGCTATGAGGGGTGGCCAGTCCTCATCTGGCTGTGCCAGGTGGAGAATATAACAGAACATGGCCAAGATGTTCAAATGTTCATAGATGACCCGCAGGGTCAAATAATAATAATAATCACAGTGGTTGTCGAGTGTGCAGCAGGTCAGCGGCTCAGGAGTAAATGTCAGTTGGCTTTTCATAGCTGACCATTCAGAGTATCTCTACCGCTCCTGCTGTCTCTAGAGAGTTGAAAACAGCAGGTCTGGGACAGGTAGCATGTCCGGTGAACAGGTCAGGGTTCCATAGCCGCAGGCAGAACAGTTGGAACTGGAGCAGCAGCACGGCCAGGTGGACTGGGAACAGCAAGGAGTCATCAGGCCAGGTAGTCCTGAGGAATGGTCCTAGGGCCCAGGTCCTCCGAGAGAGAGAGAGAGAGAGAGAAAGAAAGAAAGAAAGAAAGAAAGAAAGAAAGAAAGAAAGAAAGAAAGAAAGAAAGAAAGAAAGAAAGAAAGAAAGAAAGAGAGAAAAATAGAGAGAGAATTAGAGAAAGCATACTTACATTCACACAGGACACTGGATAAGACAGGAGAAATACTCCAGATATAACAGACAGACCCTAGCCCCCCGACACATAAACTACTGCAGCATAAATACTGGAGGCTGAGACAGGAGGGGTCGGGAGACACTGTGGCCCCATCCAACGATACCCCCAGAAAGGGCCAAACAGGCAGGATATAACCCCACCCACTTTGCCAAAGCACAGCCCCCACACCACTAGAGGGATATCTTCAACCACCAACTTACCATCCTGAGACAAGGCCGAGTATAGCCCACAAAGATCTCCACCACGGCACAACCCAAGGGGGGCGCCAACCCGGAAAGGAAGATCACGTCAGTGACTCAACCCACTCAAGTGACGCACCCCTCCTAGGGACGGCATGGAAGAGCGCCAGTAAGCCAGTGACTCAGCCCCTGTATTAGGATTAGAGGCAGAGAATCCCAGTGGAGAGAGGGGAACCGGCCAGGCAGAGACAGCAAGGGTGGTTCGTTGCTCCAGTGACTTTCCGTTCACCTTCACACTCCTGGGCCAGACTACACTCAATCATAGGACCTACTGAAGACATGAGTCTTCAATAATGACTTAAAGGTTGAGACCGAGTCTGCGTCTCTCACATGGGTAGGCAGACCATTCCATAAAAATGGAACTCTATAAGAGAAAGCCCTACCTCCAGCTGTTTGCTTAGATATTCTAGGGACAGTAAGGAGGCCTGCGTCTTGTGACCGTAGCGTACGTGTAGGTATGTACGGCAGGACCAAATCGGAAAGATAGGTAGGAGCAAGCCCATGTAATGCTTTGTAGGTTAGAAGTAAAACCTTGAAATCAGCCCTTGCCTTAACAGGAAGCCAGTGTAGAGAGGCTAGCACTGGAGTAATATGATAACATTTTTGCGTTCTAGTCAAGATTCTAGCAGCCGTGTGTATCACTAACTGAAAGTAGAGCATTGCAGTAGTCTAACCTAGAAGTGACAAAAGCATGTGCAGTGTTACGCAGATGGAAAAAAGCTGTCCTTGAAACAGTCTTGATATGTTCGTCAAAAGAGAGATCAGGGTCGACTAAGATTATTGCATGGTTTGCTTTTTTCGTAAAGCTTTTTTGAAATCTGACACAGCGGTTGCATTAAGGAGAAGTGCATCTAAAATTCCATGCATAACAGTTGTATCTTTTAGCAATGTTTATTATGAGTATTCCTGTAAATTGATGTGGCTCTCTGCAAAATCAAAGGATGTTTTGAGACTTCTGAACGTAAGGCGCCAATGTAAACTCAGATTTTTGGATATAAATATGAACTTTACCGAACAAAACATACATGTATTGTGTAACATGAAGTCCTATGAGTGTCATCTGATGAAGATCATCAAAGGTTAGTGATGAATTCTATCTATATTTCTGCTTTTTGTGACTCCTCTCTGGCTGGAAAAATGGCTGTGTTATTCTGTGAATAGGCACTCACCTAACATAATCGTTTGGTTTGCTTTCGTCGTAAAGACTTTTTGAAATCGGACACTGTGGCTGGATATACAACAACTGTATCTTTAAAATTGTGTAAAATACATGTATGTTTGAGGAATTTTAATTATGGGATTTCTGTTGTTTTGAATTTGACGCCCTGCAGTTTCACTGGCTGTTGAAGAGGTGGGACGCTACCGTCTCACGTACCCTAGAGAGGTTAATGCAACCGCTGTGTCAGGTTTCAAAAAAACTTTACGGAAAAAGCATCATCTGAGTACGGCGCTCAGAGCCCAAACCAGCCAAAATAAATATCCGCCATGTTGCACAGTCAACATTAGTCAAAAATAGCATTATAAATATTCACTTAACTTTGACTCTAATTCCACAGATTTTATAACTGGGTTCTCCGGAAAATGGAGAGGAACACATATGCAGTTCTACTATGCAATAAAACATTTTTAAAGCCGCTTTAGACAGGATTACCTACACTTACTGACCGGCTCAAATAGACAGAAGCGTGCTATATTGCAGACCAATCCAAACTCATCTCTCGGCATGTCCAGCCCACTCATTATCTCAGCCAATCATGGCTAGCAGGAAGGTTGCTGACTTTTTCTGTGGCTAAACCAACTAGGCTCGTAATTTAACAATTTATTCGTATTTACAGATGGCATACACGCTTGTAATTAAGGCACATTAAAGTTCACGTGTGCCATAAGGCATTTCTGCCAAAAAGCACATTTTGATTTAAAAAAAGTTTACGTTCAAATTGCTCCCTGTGAAACAGTGACCCATGACATGCGCCAAGTTTCTTGAAACGAGTCACATATCATGAGCTCACTTTGACTGAAAGCTCTTTGAAACACCCATGTCAAGCAACTTGGATGCAGTGAGCAGTGTTGCAGTACAATCATTTAAAGCAAATTTGGTGATACACAAACAACTCAAACAACATTGAAATTGGATCAATTATATGTATTTTTTTGATACACATCCCGTTTGACATGTCTGTTGTGATGTGGTTCACATTAACACTGACACATTTGTTGACTTTTGTTCCATGCTGGCTGAAGACCTAGATAGCCAGTATCTAGGTAATACCAGACACAAATGAAAGGGGAACCTTATCAGTATCTTTTCCATAGATTAATAGCGTAAACTTTTAATTATATTTGCTGACACACTACAGTCAAATTTTGGCAACATTAGATTAGCCATCTAGCTAGATAAACCACCTCCCTCATGCCTTGTACGAAGTTGGTACTTATTTAAATTAGGTAAAATAATATCATGTTACCATTGGTAATTGATGAGTATGCACTTGCAGGGCAAGGGGCGAGGGAGGAAGGAATTCTTTTTAAATGGACCACCCTTGGCCGGAAATTCGTCACTCCTTCATCCCGCAATGATTGTGTTTTCGGCCACCAGTGGCTTGTGGGTGCTTTATATGTGCTATATTCAATTATGAGTGTTTACTTATATTAAATATATAATTATTAATATATTCGTACTGTATGATAGCTAGCAAATTAATTAACTAACGTTAGCCTGCCTAGCTGGAACCTCTGAAGAAGGGAAATGTTTTATTTCTACAATTTCCAAAAGATAACCAAACAAAAACATTTTTACTTACACTTGTATGTTGACGTCTCCATTGATGTTGTTTTACATTTTTTGCAGACTTTTCTTAGCGGATGTACAATCGTCGCAAATTGAATTGTGTGTGGGTGTGTGTGTGTGTGTGTGTGTGTGTGTGTGTGTGTGTGTGTGTGTGTGTGTGTGTGTGTGTGTGTGTGTGTGTGTGTGTGTGTGTGTGTGTGTGTGTGTGTTTCTGCAATTGTATGTGAACGAGATTGTGTTGGACATACAGACTGTTTCATGCTCAATAAATAGATAATAGACTTCAAAAGCTAGTCAGCTCAGTGAAATGCTGTAATCCTTAAACACAATATGTTTCCTGTTTATTATAGTACCTTGTAGATGGCTATAATGCAGATAAACTGTAGAGAAGCATTATCCTATCAATTTAGGATATGACTTGCAGTCATGTACCTTTCTGTAGACTTGACAATCCCCTCACCCCTCACTTTTTATGGTCATTAGCAGATTATACATGATCCCAATTTTAGCTTCAAGACGCCAACAATTAAAAAAATACGACAGTCAGTGGAAAGTGCTAAAACAGTGACGTCAACTCTCTATTTTTTGGCTATCTTTATGCACGTTCGCACATTGTGGGGAGCAAAGCTCCATTCTCTAACAACAATTACAATAATCCCCAAACCTTTTTTATGAGATTTGGAAACACCTAAAACACATTTGCTACACATTTTTAATATTCAAACAAAACCCTTTATGTAACATCTACACACGTTGTAAATTGCTTAAATGCATAGTTCGAAACAAGATTCATGATAGAAATGAGCGGATCATCCAGTGCCGTGGTCTTGTGGGCAACACTCCCAGCATCAAGCAAATAGGCATTGATGGGAATTGAACCCATAGTATGTGCTTCCCCAACTGGAGACCAGGTTAAATTTCTGGTCTAAATATAGCAAAAATTCTGAAGGTAGAGTGGAATTCCATAAAGTTAATGAGAGGTTTATTAAATCAGGAGTCTCTCTTGTAAATTAACTTGAGTTTGATCGTAATTTTGACTTTGTGCAAAGTAAAACACTCAGACACTCAAAACCATGCGTATCATTATCATATCTCCCAGCATGCTTTATTACAGGTTGCAACTTAGACCCCACACCTTCCCATCCCCCAACACAAAGACAGAAACACACCATCAACCACTCCACTAAACCAACCATGACTGACTGACTGACTAATTTATTGATGAACAGATAATTGTTGCCTGTTTTTTTTATTGAATGCATAGTTTGTTGTTTAAAAAATAAAAAAAATAACCTTTATTGCAGATTTATGTTTAGAATTGTTTATATTCATAGATGTGTTTTTACATGCAGATTGATCTTGTGCGGTACAAAGATAAATAACATACATATTTCTAAACTTCCAAGTAGTTGGATTTATGGCCCCCTTTACTGAGAGGGTTTCTCCAATTTAAATGGTTAATGTAGTTTCCTTTGTCCTAATTCTCCCTAATTTGGTAGTCACTCTAAATGCAGATTGTGGGTGATTAAACCTTCCAATTGTTGGCTGTCCTAACTCTAGATGGATTCCAATACAAATCTATATCATTACACAAGCCAGCATAATGTGACTTCCATAATTGACATGCCTGATGTGGCCTGCAAACCAGTAGTTTTAGACCAATGTATTAACTGAAAACTAAACTGTTGATGTACATAACCTTATGATTTTGTCACAGGACATTACATTTGAATGATTTTATGATCCCTAAACATTTATATTGTTTAAGGCTACAGGATCAATAAGTATTGAATGCAATAATGAGTTCTCTGTCACTAGCAAACACAATCATGGTGGTAATTCTTGCATTCACTAAAGGCACCCTGGGATATATGCAGATCGTCGCTTGAATTTGCATAGATCCCTGTGTGCCATTAGAATGAACATTGCTATTAAAACTTCTTGAGGGCAGGGGGCAGCATTTTCACTTTCGGGAAAAATAGCATGCCAAAATTCAACTGCTTGCTACTCATCCCCAGAATATAAGATATGCATATTATTAGTAGATTTGGATAGAAAACACTCTGAAGTTTCTAAAACTGTTTGAATCATGTCTGTGAGAATAACATAACTTATGTAGCAGGCAAAACCCTGAGGACAAACCATTCAGAATTTGTATTTTTTTGATGTCACTGTCTTTTCAATGAGTTTCTTAGAGACACCAGATTTCTAATGGACTTGCTTGCAGTTCCTACCGCTTCCACTGGATGTCACCAGTCCTTGGAAATCGGTTGAGGTTATTCCTTTGTGTAGTGAAGAAGTAGGGCTATCGTAAATGAGGGTCACATGAAGTAAATATTTTGAGAGAGTCACGTTACGAAAAAAGTTGCGTCAGTTTGTTTTCTTTTTGTATTGAACACAGATCATCCCGTCTTCAAATTGATCGATTATTAACGTTTAAAAATACCTAACGTTGTATTACCAAAGTAGTTTGAAATGTTTTGGTAAAGTTTACATGTAACTTTTGATATATTTTGTAGTGACTTGGCGAAAGTTGGAAGCTGTGTTTTTCTGGATGAAACGGTCCAAATAAATTGACATTTTGGATATATATCGACGGAATTAATCGAACAAAAGGACCATTTGTGATGTTTATGGGACATATTGGAGTGCCAACAAAAGAATTTCGTCAAAGGTAAGGCATGATTTATATTTTATTTCTGCGTTTTGTGTCGCGCCTGCAGTGATGAAATATGCTTCTCTCTTTGTTTACTTTTGTGCTATCATCAGATAATAGCATCTTATGCTTTCGCCGAAAAGCTTTTTTGAAATCTGACATGTTGGCTGGATTCACAACGAGTGTAGCTTTAATTTGGTATCTTACATGTGTGATTTAATGGAAGTTTGATTTTTATATCATGTTATTTGAATATGGCGTGCTGTATTTTCCCTGGCTATTGGCCGGTGGGACGTTTGCGTCCCACCTGCCCCAGAGAAGTTTAACACCCATGACATTGTTTGTCAATGAAAGAGAGTTAGTGATTGCATTCACGTGCATATCCAATAACTAGTGATAGCTATGTCAAATGTGATGTGTGTTCAATACCAGAAGGTCTGTTTTTGACTGTTAATTTATTAGTACAGACAAATTATGTTTTGAATTTATACACCACCTCAGGCCAATTTAACAAATTAGGTAAGAGAATAGCCAGTTACCATTTGTGTATTAAAATGGCATATAGGGTAATGCCAATCTATTCCCTTAATAATCCCTTAGATCTGGTTTTATCCCATTATCATCCAATTTCATAAAAAACATGATATTGACTCAATTCTAATTCCATTCCAAGGATGTTTTTAAGTTCCAATTAAAATTAAATTCCAAATCCATGCCAATGATGGTTCTTGTTCAATTCAAATTCTGACAGTCTAAATTATAATTAAATTCCATTTCAGGGATGATTTTCTTTTACACTTAAATTGAACCCAACCATGAATTGGACACATCCACAGGCTTCCAAGAACCTTTTACGTTACATTTAAGTAATTTAGCAGACGCTCTCATCTAGAGTGATTTACAGGAGCAATTAGTGTTAAATGCCTTGCTCAAAGTCACGTCAGCAGATTTTTCCCCTAGTCTGCTCGGGGAATCAAACCATCAACCTTTTGATTGCTGGCCCAACCCTCTAACCGCTATGCTACGTAAATGCCACATCAAGAACCCCATACTTAACTCAAAGGTTCTTTATCTGGCAAGAGTTCTCCAAGGAACATTAACAGCTGAGGAAGAACCACTTAAGAATTATTTTTTGTTGTCCGCACCACCCTCTGTAGCGCCATGTGATCGAGAGTGATGCTATTGCCATACCAAGCAGTGATGCAGCCAGTCAAGATGATCTTAATGGTACAACTGTAGACCTTTTTGAGGATTTGAGGGCCCATGCTAAAACCTTTTCAACCTCCTGAGGGGGATGAAGCACAGTCGCGCTTTCTTCACGACTGTGCACGTGTGTGTGGACCATTTTAAGCTCTTAGTGATTTGGACACTGAAAAACTTGAAGCTCTCAACCCACTCCACTCCAGCCCCATCAATGTGGGGCTGTAGTGGAGTGGTTCACCCCCGTTTCCTGTAGTTCTCGATCAGCTCCTTGGTTTTATTGACGTTGAGGGAGAGATTGTTGTTCCAGTCCCACACTGCCAGATCACTGACCTCCTTCATGTAGGCTGTCTCATTGTCACAGGTGATCAGACCTACCGCCGTTGTGTCGTCACCAAATTTGATGATGGTGAACAGGGAGTACAGGAGGTTCCTAAGCACACACCCCTGTGGGGTCCCCATGTTGAGAGTCAACGTGGCGGAGGTGATTTTCCCTACCGTCTTAACCTGGGGTCGGCCCATCAGGAAGTCCAGGATCAGGTTGCAGAGGGAGGTGTTCAGTCCCAGGGTCCTAAGCTAGGTGACACACTTGGAGGAGACAATGGGGTTGACCGCTGAGCTGGTGTCAATGAACAGCATTCTCACATAGGTATTCCTCTTATGTAGGTGGGTGAGGGCGGTGTGGAGTGCAATTGAGATTGATTCGTCTATAATTCTGTTGGGGTGGTATGCACATTGGTGTGGGTTTAGGGCAGGGATGGGCAACTGGTGGGTCACATGCCGGAACCAATGAAAAATAATAATATATACAGTACCGGTAAAAAGTTTGGACACACCTACTCATTCAAGTGTAATTCTTTATTTTTACTATTTTCTACACTGTAGAATAATAGTGAAGACATCAAAACTATGAAATAACACATATGGAATCATGTAGGGGTGGGGGTGTATGAATGAGCGTTTGCAGACCAACGAGCCACAAGCGGCCCTTCATAATGAGTTCCATTTTTGGAGTTAATATTTAAATAATAATTTTATTACATTTATATTAAAATATGAAACTTTTTTGAGGCACCCAATGCCACGGTTTATCATATTGGGCTACTTCTGTAGGATTAGATGGGGTTGAGTGACGATGGACCAGGCTTAGCTGTCTGTCTGTAGTTCCTGTCTAACTATAATATGTCCTCCTCAATTTCCTGTAAACTCCTGTAGAGCAGAGAGAAAACTCCTGAGATCAAGTCTGTATTGGGAAATGTCCCTACAACATCCCCACCTATATATTCAAGGCTTCAGCTTTTAAGGCTACCCATGCTTAAGGTTGACTGATTGATATGGTAGAGTGTAATTTATGAATACAATCAATATTTGGATGGTTATGTTGTAATAATCTTGAAAGAAGCCCCACAGCTCCATGATATACAACTAATCCCTCCTCCACACACACACATGTGTTTTATAGGCATTATGAGCAAGGTCTTAGGGGGCCTGGCCTGCCATACCTAACCTCCTTGCCATCCAAATAATATTTTGAAATATTGAGCATTTATTTGAGTTAGATGCAAATCAAACGAAAGACGCATCAATCACATTTAAAGCATTCGAGTGAGCAAAATAGCACCCCTCTGTCTCAGTATGTGTAGACCATGTACAGTTGAAGTCGGAAGTTTACATACAACTTAGCCAAATACATTTAAACTCCGTTTTTAACAATTCCTGACATTTAATCCAAGTAAAAATTACCTGTTTTAGATCATTTAGGATCACCACTTTATTTTAAGAATGTGAAATGTCAGAATAATAGTAGAGATAATGATTTATTTCTGTTTTTATTTCTTTCATCACATTCCCAGTGGGTCAGAAGTTTACATACACTCAATTAGTATTTGGCAGCATTGTCTTTAAATTGTTTAACTTGGGTCAAACATTTTGGGTAGCCTTCCATAAGCTTCTCACGATATGTTGGGTGATGTTTGGCCCATTCCTCCTGACGGTGCTGGTGTAACAGAGTCGGGTTTGTAGGCCTCCTTGCTCGCACATGCTTTTTCGGTTCTGCCCACACATGTTCTACTGGATTGAGGTCAGGGATTTGTGATGGCCACTCCAATACCTTGACTTTGTTGTCCTTAAGCCATTTTGCCATAACTTTGGAAGTATGCTTGGGGTCATTGTCCATTTGGAAGACCCATTTGCGACCAAGCTTTAACTTCCTGACTGATATCTTGAGATGTTGCTTCAATATATGAACATAATTTTCCTGCCTCATGATGCCATCTATTTTGTGAAGTGCACCAGTCCCTCCTGCAGCAAAGCACCCCCACAACATGATGCTGCCACCTCCATGCTTCACGGTTGGGATGGTGTTCTTCGGCTTGCAAGCCTCCCCCTTTTTCCTCCAAACATAACGGTAGTCATTACGGCCAAACAGCTCTATTTTTGTTTCATCAGACCAGAGGACATTTCTCCAAAAAGTACGATCTTTGTCCCCATGTGCACTTGCAAACCGTAGTCTGGCTTTTGTATGACGGTTTTGGAGCACTGGCTTCTTCCTTGCTGAGCAGCCTTTCAGGTTATGTCGATAAAGGACTCGTTTTACTGAGGGTATAGATACTTTTGTACCTGTTTCCCCCAGCATCTTCACAAGTTCCTTTACTGTTGTTCTGGGATTGATTTTCACTTTTCGCACCAACATACGTTCATCTCTAGGAGACAGAAGTCATCTCCTTCCTGAGTGGGATGACGGCTGCGTGGTCCCATGGTGTTTATACTAGCATACAATTGTTCATACAGATGAACGTGGTACCTTCAGGTGTTTGGAAATTGACTCCCATGGATGAACCAGACATGTGGAGGTCTGCAATTTTTTTTCTGAGATCTTAGCTGATTTCTTTTGATTTTCCCATGATGTCAAGCAAAGAGGCACTGAGGTTGAAGGTAGGCCTTGAAATACATCCACAGGTACACCTCCAATTGACTCAAATTATGTCAATTAGCCTATCAGAAGCTTCTAAAGCCATGACATCATTTTCTGGAATTTTCCAAGCTGTTTAAAGGCACAGTCAACTTAGTGTATGTAAACTTCTGATCCACTGGAATTGTGATACAATGAATTTTGTTGGAAAAATTACTTGTGTCATGCACAAGTAGATGTCCTAACCGAATTGCCAAAACTATAGTTTGTTGACAAGAAATTTGTGGAGACTCCAACATAAGTGTATGTAAACTTCCAACCTAAATTGTATCTGATGCTGTCTGGACCAAAAGAGTATGGCATGTCACACTTTTTCTGGCCAGACAGCATCAGATACATTTGCTTTCATATAGAGGGGTGCTGTTTTGCTAGCTTGGATGATTTCTCTGGTGACATAGTTTCAGCAGAGAGGAAGAGGCGAAGCGAGAGGGTTGACTCTCGCCAAACTCTGTCCAGAATAAGCCAAATGCGTTTCTATGGGCATAATATGCAAACCTATGCTTGTCGCCTGCCTTCCCGCCTTTGGGACAAAGACTCCCGTTGTTCGGGTGGTGACATTGTCATTATATACAGATCTTTAGTTTCAGCCTCTTGCAAATCGAAAGGGAAAGTTGGCATGTCCCCTAATGTAAATTTATGTTTTTCCAAAATTATATAATTACGCCAGTCTAAATAAAATTATTATATATATACTACACCAGGGAGCATGACTTAGCCACAGAGGCTAAGTTTAAAAAAAATATCTGTGGATTGTTTCAAATCACAAGTGTGTAGGCCTATGCCTGTTTGGGAAGCCCGCAATTTGGGTATTGCATATGGCAATTGGTCAAGCTGATTGAGTTACGGCTGTCAGTGATAATCTAAAATATGTGTGAAGATAATGTGTCTTGAGTATAATTTTAAATGTTGAGACAAGAAGAAGGGGAGCGATGTGTGGCGAAGATATCTCTCTCCAGAATGCATGCACTCAGCTCTCCAGAATGCGCTCAGCTGTCTACTGCCAAATCTTGCGTATTCATTGTTTCATTGTGTAAATTGTTTGCCCTTTAATATTTTTTTTTATCAATTCCCAATTTACATACTGTATGTCACCAGAAGGCCTAGTAAATGTACTGTTAATCCCCCATCATTTTGTTACATTCATTTCTGTTAATGCATGTATTATTACAGTCATTTACCATTCTCATTCTCAGACTGGAAACTTTGTTTGCAGAGTTCACAACCTGCTACACTTGTGAGCAACAAGTTTAGGTTTATTTCATAACCATTACGAGTTTTGTCCATTTTTTCAATGTCTTTTATTTGGAGTGCTCCATGTGAGCAAGGAGCATGTGTCTGGTTTCTCTTCCCTGATAACGTTAAGGAGCGCACTCCTGAACATCCACAGATGTAGGCCCGCCTGTCCTGATGCGTGCAAAAGTAGGAAAGTACCCATTTGGCAATGTCTAATTTATGATTGTCATAACTCCACGTCCACCGCTAATAAGCTGATCTTCTCAGTCATTTTTTCTTCACCTCACACAATAAGTTAATAAAGTCCGTTTTTTTAAACATCCATTGCTAATGATAGAACGATTATTCAAATACTGAGGAACTAACACTCCCGGCCTCGATAATCACCAAGCCTCGGTGTGATAGAGCACAATATCATGATCTGATGATTCCATATATTCAGCTGTAATGACATAAAAAACAGCTGTCTGTCCCAAGCTCACTGGTGCGGGGGAAATATGAGGGCCCAGAGTAGGCTAGTTACAGTTTTTTCTGAATCCTTAAACACTAACAATGATTCTTGAAGCATCTCTGAAACCATTAACACTTGTAGCCAATGCGTTTACCAAGTGTTGCCAAACGGAATGCACGTTCTCTGCTTTACACTCAGTTTGTAATTTTATAACACACTTTTTGCAAAACTGTAAATACAACTAACTGCTTTAAAGAAGTTGACCCATTCTATTGAGAAAGAAATGGCCTATTCCAAACAGACTCTGGGACAGATCACAACAGATCAGAATGTTTAGCTGAAAATGTTGATAACCTGTTATTTATTCACATTATAAGTGCAGCGGTGCACACTAAGCAGTAGGCTACTCACAAATGTTTGTTCCATAATACAATTAGCACACCACACATGCAAGTGGTTTTATGTGACAGACATGAACATATCTGTTAAGAATTTAGAAAGAGGGGGGGGGTCTAAAGATGCAACACCTAGCATGGGTTGCTAATATGACTAGAATTGTGCCTAAGGCTGATGAACAATGACAGAAAGTTGACTTGAAAACCAATAAAAAAATGAGAGAAACTGTACTCGTTTCAATGGCATATGGAAGTCTTTATAAAATAATTGCCTCAACAGATATGGTTGGATTTTTTTCGAGGCTTTTTTTGAAGCAAGGTAACGTGCCTCATAACGTGTAAATAAATGTTCAGGTTTCAAACGATTGAGTATATGTTTTCAAAATGTATACTGCCTCCAGCTCATTGCAAAGTTGTGTGTGACACACTGATGAAGCCTGCCTTCTGCGCCTACACAGCCAATTCTCCAGTGTAAAAAAATAACTGTTCTACACTTAGTGTTAAATCAACAGTGAAACAGTGAAGGTCTGTTGACCTGGATCACTGACAAATTAACACGTTGCTTAGTGCAGGGTTTCCCAAACTTGGTACTTGGGACCCAAATGTGTGCATGTTTTGGTTTTTGCCCTAGCACTACACAGCTGATTCAAATAATCAACTAATCATCAAGCTTTGATAATTTGAATAAACTGTGTAGTGTTAGGGCAAAAACCAAAACATGCACCCCTGTGGGATCCCAAGGACAGAGTTTGGGAAATGCTGGTTTAGTGTAAAGCCTTATTCAAATATTTCCCAGAGTGCCTTGCCTTTTGAGTAAATTGTGGAGATACCAACCATGACTATATGTGTTATTCACAGAAAGATGCTTGTTAAATTCCTAATATTTTGTTCCCACGTACTTTATCAAGTGCAATCAGAAATGAATATGTCATCATAAAAAAATACTTATTTAACAATGCCATGTGTATTTGTTAAACCCCTCTTTTGAGGGCCTGGTTGTACCTTGTTATGTTTGATACTGGAGCTCCGAAGTATGCTTTGACATTTCTAAGCAGTTTGCCAATAACTATACCACTTTATTAGAAACACATGCTCAATGACTTCTGAAGCGTTGTTTCTTTTCTTTATTTATTCATAGGGGACAATGCACATTAAATCAACATCAATTTTAAAATAATGCCACATCCATGTAAATGTGCCAGGGTTAGCCAAAAGCTCATTTGCACCCGTAGTTCCTGGACAGGTAAGGGCCTTTACACAGCCACTATGCAAATACTTACTAAAACAATGCAAAATACAAATACATTACATCCAATAATATATCATTCTAACAACAACACCATTAGCTGTCGTCTTACATATGAGGAACCACAGACAACTCATGTGTACAGGTTTGGATAGATTTGAGCCATGTTTTTAATTTAAATGTTAAAATGCAATAAGTCAGTGCAGCTTCTCAAGTCCATGGCATTGCATTCCAGTATATTGTAGCTCTAACAGAGATTATACTGTGTTGAAAAGGGACAATGCAATCCCCTCTAGTTACTGCCATTGTCATCCCTGAGGTGCTTTCCTTGAGCATGATAAGCCAACATAGGGGTGGAGGGGCAAGACCATGCAGGATCTTAAAGGCAAGGCTTGCATCTACATACTGCTTAAAGCTATCCAGACTAAATGCATTATGTTTGTATATGATATGACAATGGTGGTAACTGTTTGGTTTGTTATCAAAAATCTTAAGTGTTTGTTTGTAGAGTGATTCAATTGGTTTCAGAATAGTAGCTCCTGCTTGGGACCAGCATGTGAGGTAACATCTCAGATGTGAGAAGATCATAGCATGCATGTATAGTTTGGTAGCATCCAGAGGAAGCAAAGGTCTTATAAACCTAAAGTTGGATAATCCAAATTTTGGATTGGAGTCCAAAATGACACCGAGATACCTGAAGTTAGACACAAGTTTCAGATTCTCCCCATTAACAAGAACAGCTCGTTGGGAAGAATCAATGGATTTCTTAGAGAAGTACATGCAAACAGTATTGTTGATATTTAAATACAGGCAAGAATTAGTCAACCATTTGGAAACATGTACAGTAGCTTCCGTTAATTTATTAACAACTAGTTGTCTATTTTTTGAGTGTAATTTTTTTTTGAGTGTACAGCAAGTGGGAGATCATTTATATAGATGGTAAACAGAAGGGGGCCTAATATTGACCCTTGTGGGACCACAATGTTATAGTAAAGAGAGTCCGACAGAGAGTCCGACTGAGTGTCCCCCAAACGAACCCTTTGACTTATGTTTGTCAGATAGGAATACATCCAACTAATGACTTCAGTGGACACATTAAGGGAGGATAGTTTGGATAGGGGGACCTCATGATTCAGAGTATCAAATACCTTTTTAAGATCCAAAAAGACTGTGCCGACTTCACCACCTATGTCCAGTTTAGATTTAATGCACTCCAGAAAATAGCGATTGGCTGTTTCGGTAGAATGGTTAGTTCTGAATCCAAATGAGTTAGAATCCCATTAACCTTTAATTCGGGATGTTTTGGGGATTTTTCAGCTCCTCTCTCAGTTAGTTTGTTGAGATTTTCCCAAATCACTTTGCCATTTCCTTTTACTTTATTGAACACTGTATGAAAGAACTCTGCTTTTGCTTTTTTAGATTCCTTACCACCTTACTTCTCAGTGCTGTAAATATGCGGTTGTCATCACTCTGACCAGACTTCAGTGCATTTTCAAGGAAAGATCCCGTTCTCTCATCTGTCTCCAGAGGTCCTCATTGAGCCATGGTAGAAAGGTTTTCCGTCTTGGCTTACGTTGATATTTTCTAGTAAAAGCAAGTACCCCTGACCGCAGAGTGCAATTCGCGTCCGGGCTCAATGTGGGCGGAGTCAAACGTTTGACTCCGCCCACGTTTGACCCCCCTCCCTCCCATCTTTTTTTGGTCCTGTTCATCTGAGGTTTGACGGTCACACACTGAGTACAAACGCATACGTTGAATACAAACATATTTCATTTTTGAAGATCGTAAGAAATATTATATAAAATGGTACCAGCAGATGTGTTCTAACACTTGGCTTTAGGACTGATATTGTTGCAGTGAACAACAGACTTGTTATTTATGTCATGTGCTGTTAAAATTGTGTTGTAATTTGTAATTATATTATTTCATTGAGCATATATATACAGTTACTACCTATCCTGATTTATAATGTTATTGACTTTCCTCATGAGAATGGAGACAGACTACACCATATAGACACACTGACAAGCTGAATGTGCTTTGTAATTAAGTTATACCAGCTCCAGTAAAGAGATCAGAGACTCGGCTGACTTCTATGTCATCTTTACTAAACAACATAACACAATTAACAATTGAAACAATTAACACAGCAGACAAAAACAAGGTTTGACCACTCCTCAAAAATGGCTTCACTCTTGCTCCTCAAAAGAGGGAAAGAGAGTCATTTTCTTGTTGTCAACTGCCTCCACATAGAACATCTCATAATCTCTCTGTTACTGGAACATGAATGGTTCCTTGAGGAGAATATTTTCCAGGCCATCATACAACCGTAGTTCTTTAACTTCTTCTTAATAGGGGGCGCTGTTTTCACTTTGGGAAAAAATCGTGCCCAATTTAAACGGCCTCGTACTCTATTCTAGATCATACAATATGCATATTATTATTACTATTGGATAGAAAACACTCAAGTTTCTAAAACGGTTTGAATTATATCTGTGAGTAAAACAGAACTCATTTGGCAGCAAACTTCCAGACAGGAAGTGAAAAATCTGAAAACGAGGCTCTGTTTCAGGGCCTGTCTATTGAATTGCCTTATATTTATGGATATGCATGCACTGCATACGCCTTCCACTAGATGTCAACAGGCAGTGGAAGGTGGAATGGGGTGTCTAGCTTGATCTGAGGTCGAACAAGAGCTTTTGGAATGACGTGTCCAGAATTTCCTTTCTCTACCTAGGCGCGGGAAGCACCTCCATATTGTCTTATGATAAGCGTTCGGTATACACGGCTAATATCTCCGGCTATGATTTTATTTGATACATGTGATAATAACATCGTAAAGCAGGTTTTTTCAACCGAGTTCTATCAGTTTATTCAACGTTTATTTGGACTTATGGAATTTTCCGTTCTATGCGTCAAGAGAAGATGGGCATGTTCGCGCCACATGGCTAGCTAAGGTTGCTAATTCGACAGGAGAAAAGGACATTCTAAAACCAAACAACGATTTATTCTTGACCAAGGACTCCTTGTACAAGATTCTGATGGAAGCTCAGCAAAAGTAAGAACAATTTATGATGTTATTTCGTATTTCTGTGGAAAATGTTTAGTCCTATTATCCGCCGTTTTGGCGGGCGCTGTCTCGCTATAACGTAAGCTGTTTGTTATGGTAATTTTTAAAAATCTAACACGGCGGTTGCATTAAGAACTAGTGTATCTTTCATTTGCTGTCCAACATGTATTGTTTTGTAAAGTTTATGATGAGTTCTTTGGTCAGATTAGGTGAGTGTCCAAAATAGCTCCGGACATTCTGGTGAATCGATGCTACATATTCACAATGTATAACCACGGTTTGCAGCTCTAAATATGCACATTTTCGAACAAAACATAAGTGTATTGTATAACCTGATGTTATAAGACTGTCATCTGATGAAGTTGGTCAAGGTTAGTGATTCATTTTATATCTTTTGCTGGTTTTTGCGATCGCTACCTTTTGCTGCTAATAAATGCATTTGTGTGTTTGGCTATTGTGGTAAGCTAATATAATGCTATTTTGTGTTTTCGCTGTAAAACTCTTAAAAAATCGGAAATATTGGCTGGATTCACAAGATGTTTATCTTTCCTTTGCTGTACACCATGTATTTTTCATAAATGTTTTATGATGAGTATTTAGGTATTTCACGTTGCTCTCTGTAATTATTCTGGCTGCTTTGGTGATATTTTTGATGGTAGCTGCAATGTAAAACTATGATTTATACCTCAAATATGCACATTTTCGAACAAAACATAGATATATTGTATAACATGTTATAAGACTGTCATCTGATGAAGTTGTTTCTTGGTTAGTGACTAATTATATCTCTATTTGGTCGGTTTTGTGAAAGCTACCTATGCGGTAGAAAAATGGTGAAAATATGCGGTTGAGTCTTTTGCTATTGTGGTTAGCTAATAGAAATACATATTGTATTCGCTGTAAAAAAAAAAAAAATCGGAAATGATGGCTGGATTCACAAGATGTTTATCTTTCATTTGCTGTATTGGACTTGTGATTTCATGAAAATTATATTATATGATATCCCTGTCGCGTTAGGCTAGGCTAGGCTATGCTAGTCAGCTTTTTTGATGCGGAGGATCCCGGAACCCGGGAGAGAGAAGCGGTAGAGGTTAAGGGTTGTAATGCGTCTTCCAGGCCATCTTACAACCGTAGTTCTTTAAGGGTTGTAATGCGTCTTCCAGGCCATCTTACAACCGTAGTTCTTTAAGGGTTGTAATGCGCCTTCCAGGCCATCTTACAACCGTAGTTCTTTATGGGTTGTAATGCGTCTTCCAGGCCATCTTACAACCGTAGTTCTTTAAGGGTTGTAATGCGGTCTTCCCCGCCCATCCCAATTACACTAGGGAGGGAAACAGTGCCTTTAAATCTTTGGCGTTCGCACCACCTTGCTGTCTCTAGGGTGTCCCTTAGAAGAACATCTGCTTCCTTGAAGAAAAAGGAAGATTAAATATTAAGTGTAGTCCCTCATTGGGTGATCAAGTCAAATTACACCCCACTTTCACAATACCACCATGCAAACAAAAACCACTATTACTAAAGGGGTTTTCAGTGATATCTATAACTACTCAACAAGATATCACAACTAGTATATCGTGCCATGCATCAAGCCTTCAGCGTTACACAACGTAGACTACATACCCAGTTCACAGCTCCCAGTTCACCATGCATCAAGCCTTCAGCGTTACACAACGTAGACTACATACCCAGTTCACAGCTTCCAGTTCACCATGCATCAAGCCTTCAGCATTACACACCGTAGACTACATACCCAGTTCACAGCTCCCAGTTCACCATGCATCAAGCCTTCAGCGTTACACAACGTAGACTACATACCCAGTTCACAGCTTCCATTTCACCATGCATCAAGCCTTCAGCATTACACACCGTAGACTACATACCCAGTTCTCAGCTCCCAGTTCACCATGCATCAAGCCTTCCGCGTTACACAACGTAGACTACATACCCAGTTCACAGCTCCCAGTTCGCAGTGCATTTTGTTTTCAGTATCGTCTAGAAAGAAAACAGATTGTGGTCATTAAGTAATGTAAGGGAACCTCTAGGGATGTGTGTACAAGAATGCACCTTACTTTAGCTAATAGCCTATACAGTACCTGATCCTGCAGAGCTGGATGCTGAGGTGACATGCTGTGACTTCTTGGGGGGGTCGTCTTCTACATCATCCTGAAATATATTGGAGAAGGGGGGGGTAAGTCTATAACCTCTTATGGCTGCAAGCCCGAGGTCGGTACACCTATGACAACATCCAGCTCAAAGTGCAGGGCGCGAAATTCAAAAAAATATATTTTTTAAATATTTAACTTTCACACATTAACAAGTCCAATACAGCATATGAAAGGTACACATCTTGTGAATCAAGCCAACATGTCCGATTTTTAAAATGTTTTACAGGGAAGACAAAATATGTAAATCTATTAGCTAACCACGTTAGCAAAAGACACCACTTTTCTAACTCCATCAGTTTCTTACTCCATCAGGTGCTATCACCAATTCGGCCAAATAAAGATATTGATAGCCACTAACCAAGAAAAAACCTCATCAGATGACAGTCTGATAACATATTTATTGTATAGGATAGGTTTTGTTAGAAAAATGTGCATATTTCAGGTAGAAATCATAGTTTACAATTGCACCCACCATCACAACTCGACTAGAATAAATACACAGAGCAACGTGTATTACCTAATTACTAATCATAAAACATTTCTTAAAAATACACAGCTCACAGCAATGGAAAGACACAGATCTTGTGAATTCAGACAATATTTCAGATGTTCTAAGTGTTTTACAGCGAAAACACAATAAATCGTTATATTAGCATACCACATGTGCAAACGTTACCCGAGCATTGATTCAAGCCAAAGAGAGCGATAACGTAATCATCGCCAAAATATATTAATTTTTTCACTAACCTTCTCAGAATTCTTCCGATGACACTCCTGTAACATCATATTACAACATACATATAGAGTTTGTTCAAAAATGTGCATATTTAGCCACAAACAACCGTGGTTATACAATGACAATACTAGCAAAACTAGCCTGAAAATGTCGGACGCCATCTTTCACAGTGATCTTGTCTCATGGATAACTATTCATAAACTTGACTAAAAAAATATAAGTTGGACAGCTATCGAAAGACAAATTAGTTCTTAATGCAATCGCTGAATTACATTTCTAAAATTATCCTTACTGTGCAATACAGGGTTCGCCAAGCGAAGCTATACCAAAAAAAATGGCGGAATATGCGTTTAAAATTTTTCGACAGAACAACGATTTATCATCTTAAATATTTCTTACTATGAGGTGATCTTCCATCAGAATCTTGGGCAATGTATCCTTTCTTGGGTCTAATCTTCTTTTGGTCGAAAGATGTCCTCTTGTCCGTCGAAATGCCCACTAACGTTCGACCGGGACCCCGAAACGTGCCCGGCGCTTCAAAGTGCAACACAAAGCAATGCCTCAAAATCGCACTAAACGGATATAAATTGCTATAAAACGGTTTAAATTAACTACCTTATGATGTTTTTAACACCTATAACGAGTAAAAACATGACCGGCGATATATTACTGGCTAAACCCAAGCTTGGAAAGAGAGCAGGTCCGACGTCCATCGTGCGTCAGGCGCAGCAGGAAAAGAACGGTACATCCGGTCTTTGGCCTTTTATACAGGCCCTGATTGCGCAATCGACTCCATTCAAATTGTCACCTCTTACTGACATCTAGAGGAAGGCGTGGGCAGTGTTTGTATCCTCATAGCATTTACAGGGACTTTAAAACTGACCTGGGACCAGAGTCCAAGATTTCTGAAATCTCACTCCATATCAGGAAAAGTGCTGTAGAATGAGTTCTGTTCCACTCAGAGACATAATTCAAACGGCTATAGAAACTAGAGAGTGTTTTCTATCCAATAATAACAATAATATGCATATTGTACGAGCAAGAATTGAGTACGAGGCCGTTTGAAATGGGCACCTTAAACAGAGCTACTCAATACTGCCCCTGCAGCCATAAAAAGTTAAACATTGGTTTAAGACTATACCACTCATCATGTGACACCTCCTACCTGTAGTGTGTTTTGTTTTCGCCACCTTTTTCGATCTTTCAACCTCTCTTCTTCAGACCTTAGTGAGGGAACGACATACATTACATACATTCTATATTAAAATACACTGCTCAAAAAAATTAAGGGAACACTTAAACAACACAATGTAACTCCAAGTCAATCACACTTCTGTGAAATCAAACTGTCCACTTAGGAAGCAACACTGATTGACAATAAATTTCACATGCTGTTGTGCAAATGGAATAGACAAAAGGTGGAAATTATAGGCAATTAGCAAGACACCCCCAATAAAGGAATGATTCTGCAGGTGGTGACCACAGACCACTTCAGCTTCCTGGCTGATGTTTTGGTCACTTTTGAATGCTGGCGGTGCTTTCACTCTAGTGGTAGCATGAGACGGAGTCTACAACCCACACAAGTGGCTCAGGTAGTGCAGCTCATCCAGGATGGCACATCAATGCGAGCTGTGGCAAGAAGGTTTGCTGTGTCTGTCAGCGTAGTGTCCAGAGCATGGAGGCGCTACCAGGAGACAGGCCAGTACATCAGGAGACGTGGAGGAGGCCTTAGGAGGGCAACAACCCAGCAGCAGGACCGCTATCTCCGCCTTTGTGCAAGGAGGAGCACTGCCAGAGCCCTGCAAAATGACCTCCAGCAGGCCACTTTAAACAAATAATGACACTTTAATGTTTACATATCTTACATTACACATATCACATGTACAGTATATACTGTATTTTATACCATCTACTGCACCTTGCCTATGCCGCTCAGCCATTGCTCATCCATATATCCAATTTCTTGTTAACAAACTATAGTTTTGGCAAGTCGGTTAGGACATCTACTTTGTGCATGACACAAGTAATTCTTCCAACAAACAGACAGATTATTTTAAACTGTATCACAATTCCAGTGGGTCAGAAGTTTACATACACTATGTTGACTGTGCCTTTAAACCGCTTGGAAAATTCCAGAAAATTATGTCATGGCTTTAGAAGCTTCTGATAAGCTAATTGACATCATTTGAGTCCATTGGAGGTGTACCTGTGGATGTATTTCAAGGCCTACCTTCAAACTCAGTGCCTCTTTGCTTGACATCATGGGAAAATCTGGTTCATCCTTGGGAGCAGTTTCCAAACGCCTGAAGGTACCACGTTCATCTGTACAAACAATAGTACGCAAGTATAAACACCATGGGACCATGCAGCCGTCATACCGGTCAGGAAGGAGACGCGTTCTGTCTCCTAGAGATAAACGTACTTTGGTGCGTAAAGTGCAAATCAATCCCAGAACTACAGCAACGGACCTTGTGAATATGCTGGAGCAAAAGTATCTATACCCTCAGTAAAACGAGTCCTTTATCGACATAACCTGAAAGGCCGCTCAGCAAGGAAGAAGCCACTGCTCCAAAACCGCCATAAAAAGCCAGACTACGGTTTGCAACTGCACATGAGGACAAAGATCGTACTTTTTGGAGAAATGTCCTCTGGACTGATGAAACAAAAATAGAACTGTTTGGCAATAATGACCATCTTTATGTTTGGAGGACAAAAGGGGATGCTTGCAAGCCGAAGAACACCATCCCAACCGTGAAGCATGGGGGTGGCAGCATCATGTTGTGGGGTGCTTTGCTGCAGAAGGGACTTGTGCACTTTACAAAATAGATGTCATCATGAGGTAGGAAAATGATGTGGATATATTGAAGCAACATCTCAAGAGATCAGTCAGGAAGTAAAACCTTGGTCCCAAATGGGTCTTACAAATGGACAATGACCCAAAGCATTCTTAAGGACAACAAAGTCAAGGTATTGGAGTGGCCATCACAAAACCCTGAGCTCAATCCCATAGAAAATGTGTGGGCAGAACTGAAAAAGCGTAGGCGAGCAAGGAGGCCTACAAACGTGATTCAGTTACACCAGCTCTGTCAAGAGGAATGGGCCAAAATTCACCCAACTTATTGTGGGAAGCTTGTGGAAGGCTACCTGAAACGTTTGACCCAAGTTAAACAATTTAAAGACAATGCTACCAAATACTAATTGAGTGTATGTACACTTCTGACCCACTGGGAATGTGATGAAAGAAATAAAAGCGGAAATAAATCACTCTACTATTATTCTGACATTTCACATTCTTAAAATAAAGTGGTGATCCTAACTGACCTAAAACAGCGATTTTATACTTGGATTAAATGTCAGGAATTGTGAAAAACTGAGTTTCAATGTGTTTGGCTAAGGTGTATGTAAACTTCCGACGTAACTATATATGTATATATTCTCATTCACCCCTTTAGATGTGTGTATTAGGTATTTGTTGGGGAATTGTTAGATTTGTGTGTATTAGGTAGTTGTTGGGAATTGTTAGATTACTTGTTAGATATTACTGCACTATTGGGACGAGAAGCACAAGCATTTCGCTACACTCACATTAACACCTGCTAACCATGTGTATGTGACCAATAAAATTTGATTTGATTTTAGGGGAATGGCATCAACGATACAGATTTAGAACCAGCCAAACACGACAAGGCATACATTGAAGAAACACAAAGCAACGATCAAGTCGATTACATAGCTGTACTTGTAAACCTAGGATTACTGCTCAAGTAGGAAAATTTGTCCAAATAAGATTACCTCATTGTGAGCCATTAGCTAGCTCACGTGCAAATGGGTGTCACGATCGTTGAAAAGAGTAGACCAAGGCGCAGCGTGCTTAGAGTTCCACATCATTTTAATTAACTGAAACTCGCTGAACAAAACAACAAACAACCAACCAAACGAAACGAAACGTGAAGCTATACAACTAGCGCTGACAGGCAACTAAACATAGACAAGATCCCACAAACACAAATGAGGAAATGGCTACCTAAATTTGATCCCCAAACAGAGACAACGATAAACAGCTGTCTCTGATTGGGAACCATATCAGGCCAACATAGACATACAAAAAACCTAGATGACCCACCCTAGTCACTATCACGCCCCAACCAACACAGAGAATAAACAGCTTACTATGGTCAGGGCGTGACAATGGGTGCAAGTTAACGCTATGCTAACATCAGTGCAGTAGTTGGGCATATGAAAATACACCACTGCACTGGTATAACATGAATCTTACAAAGTACATTATGCATAATGACAGTCTCACTTCCATTGTTTATATTTGTATCCATGTTGGTTAGGTTCGATTAAGATTTGCTTTCGTTGACGTTGATACCTTCGACGTTTACTTCAACTTCGGTGACCTTGAAGGAGACAGGACGGGTTCGGGTTAAACGTTTTTGACTCCGCCCACTTTGAGCCCGGCCCGACTTTTGACTCCTCCCACATTGAGCCCGGCTCCGAACTGCACACTGCAGTCAGGGGCTTCTCAGTAAAAGAGGTATCCACTTTGTCAATAGCTGACAGAAATGTTCTGTATGCAGACCATGGGTCTTCATTGCTTAACAGATCAGACCAGTCAATTTTGACTTATAGCTGCTCACTTTTCGCGATTTTTTTTATCATGCTGTTGCACATTAATAGGGTTTTTAAATCTCTTTTTAGTGAGCTTTCTAACCACCAATGTAACATTGTGGTCAGATATGCCAGTTAGTAAGTTAGTGGACTTAGTAATTTGATCAGGTCTGTTAGTAAACACCAGATCAATTTGAGTCTGGGTTGACTGTGTTACTCTGGTTGGACCTTGTATTATTTGAGTCACCTGGTTCGTTTTGTTATTGGTTTGGTACAAGACAAAAAAGCTACTCGGCGCATGTGCTACAGTGTGGGAAGCACGCTTCAATTACCAGTTGAGAAATAAAAATGGTAACTATTTTTAATCGTGGCCTTCAACACGCAATTGCATTTAGAATTTTTTGCGCAATGATTGGACTTATAAAAGCACGTTTCACTCCAGCAGCAACAAAATAGTTGTTTGAGGAGTTGTCTGACAGATTTTCTGCTCAAGGTTCTGTATCTGTATGCTGTGCACACACTCCAATTTAATTCCACTAAATTATGCAAATGAACATTTAGACCGATAAGCATGACCGGTCAAATGTATTTCCATCGACTGGAATTTCCATCAATGAACAGGCTTTTTTTCAATGGGATTTATTTTGTATATTTGGCTGGGGCCAATTTTATTTGTCAGCTTTTCAATATTTTTATTGTTCAAAAGCCAGCTATTACTGGCTAACGGAAATCCTGACACACATAGTGCATACACCATAGACATACATCATTTACACATCCACACACACAGAGAGTTCAGCTCAGACAGATCCATCTCAGAGAGGCCCAGCTCATGAGCTCCATCAGCAGCATTATTCTGGAATGGAAAATGTGTTTATGCAACAAATGTTAATGGATCGCATTGACTCGTTCTCTAATCAAACCGAATCGTTTCAAACTAAAACGTATCGTTCCTGTATTGTATCGGAACCCATGTTTCTAGATACGTGTCAAATCACCTTGAAAGGGAAAGATGCACATCTCTAGTACTTTTCTATTTCCAGAACTACCCAAGGGTGAAAAATCCCCTCATTCATTCCTGCGGGAAAGCTAGAGAGTGGATCACTTGTAATTTAATATGTATTCACAAAATTGTGATTGCGCTACCTACCGTGTGTATTTTTTTTAAGTAAGTGGGGGAGTGGGGGTTAGATAAAGGTAAAACCATACCTACTTACTGCATTCAGAATGTTAACAGGCCATACAAATATCTCTGTCAGTCTTTTGGGCATGTGGCAGCGATGGCAGCCATTTGCTTGCTGTATACCGTATACAGTAATCTATGCATATTTCATAAGTCTTAAAATGGGAATCGCATCCTGTATGCATTAACATTTTAATCCCTCTGTAGAGTCAGCGCATGCTTTTCCTTCACTCTGCTGCACTGCTGGATACATGGGCCCTCTCCCCGTATAAAGACATTTTTCCCACTTTTCTAAACCTCGTAAATCTCCATTTTAGCGATGCCATAGAGGAGCAATACTGAAAAGAGAGGATTGGGAAAGAGTCAGTGCTTATACACAATGGTTGGATGATAAATAGTTGAGGAACACAGGGTTAAGTGTTTTGTGTTCTCTGTGTGCTCTCATAAATTGTCCTAAACCCCCCCAACAACAAAAAAACCTGTATTCAAAAACGGGTCAGGTTTAATCGTGTATTCACATTGATTAGTAACAGCCTGCGTCGTGACAGTGCTCTCTGTTATATCATCAATCTAAAGCGGTAAACATGTTTGCCTGATTTGACATTACCAAACAAATTGGGTGGAATAAGTAACAGTCGCCTTGTAACAGAGTGTTGAGATCTCCTCTGAAGTAATGGCTAACTTCAAAGGGTGAAACTGTTGTCAAATGTATAAAGCGCTTTCCTCGACTATTTTTCCATATCCACAGAGTAAATGAAAGCCGCTCTATGAGTTCAAATTGAAGTTCAGTCATCCATTAAAATGTTTCCTCTGTCTCTATCTCTCTCTCTCTCTCTCTCTCTCTGCCTCTGCCCCCTCTCTCTCCCCCACCCCTCTTGCTCTCGCTGGGTGAAGCCAGAACGCAAAGTAGCAAATTGGAAGAACAAAGTTGAATGACAATGAGAGAAAGATAAGAAAAATTATGACAAAGAAGAAAAAAAGACATTGGGGTTACAGAGAAGTAATTAAGTTTGAAAAACACTGCTCTCTTCTGTCACTGTCTCCATCTGGTGGCCCTCTAAGTCAAACCCCAGAGAGATAGGAGAGAGAGACCCAACCAAATCAATTAGACCCAAACAAACAATGAGAAAAAATATAATTACTTAGCCCGGTACCTCCAGTTCCGGTACCACGCACCAGGCCTACAGTGCGTCTCAGCCGGCCAGAGTCTGCCGTCTGCCAAGCGGCGTCTGAACTGCCCGTCTGCCAAGCGGAGCCTGAACTGCCCGTCTGCCCAACGGCGCCTGAACTGCCCGTCTGCCCAACGCCGTCTGAACTGTCCGTCTGCCAAGCGCCGCATGAACTGCCCGTCGGTACTGAGCCTTCAAAGCCGCCCGTCTGCCATGAGCCTGCAAAGCCGCCCGTCTGCCATGAGCCTTCAGAGCCATCCGCCAGACAGGAGCCGCTAGAGCCTTCCGCCAGACAGGAGCCGCTAGAGCCTTCCGCCAGACAGGAGCCGCTAGAGCCTTCCGCCAGACAGGAGCCGCTAGAGCCTTCCGCCAGACAGGAGCCGCTAGAGCCTTCCGCCAGACAGGATCAGCCAGAGCCTTCCGCCAGACAGAATCAGCCAGAGCCTTCCGCCAGACAGGATCAGCCAGAGCCTTCCGCCAGACAGGATCAGCCAGAGCCTTCCGCCAGACAGGATCAGCCAGAGCCGTCATCCAGCCATGACCAGCCAGAGCCGTCATCCAGCCATGACCAGCCAGAGCCGTCATCCAGCCATGACCAGCCAGAGCCGTCATCCAGCCATGACCAGCCAGAGCCGTCATCCAGCCATGACCAGCCAGAGCCGTCATCCAGCCATGACCAGCCAGAGCCGTCATCCAGCCATGACCAGCCAGAGCAGTCATCCAGCCAGGATCCGCCAGAGCCGTCATCCAGCCAGGATCCGCCAGAGCCGTCATCCAGCCATGACCAGCCAGAGCCGTCATCCAGCCATGACCAGCCAGAGCCATCCAGCCAGGATCCGCCAGAGCCAGCCAGCCAGGATCCGCCAGAGCCAGCCAGCCAGGATCCGCCAGAGCCAGCCAGCCAGGATCCGCCAGAGCCAGCCAGCCAGGATCCGCCAGAGCCAGCCAGCCAGGATCCGCCATCCAATCCGGTGTTGCCCCTCATTCCGGTGTTGCTCCTCATTCCGGTGTTGCCCCTCATTCCGGTATTGCCCCTCATTCCGGTATTGCCCTTTAGTCCGGTGCTGCCCCTTAATCCGGTGGGTTTAATTTGGAGGGTGGTCATTGGGAGGAGGCTACAAAAGCGGGGTTTGACTATGGTGGGATGGGGACCACGCCCAGAGCCTGAGCCGCCACCGTGGACAGATGCCCACCCAGACCCTCCCCTAGACTTTTGGTGGTGCGTCCGGAGTTCGCACCTTGAGGGGGGGGTTCTGTCACGTTCCTGACCTGTTTTCTGTTAATTTTGTATGTGTTTAGTTGGTCAGGGCGTGAGTTGGGGTGGGCATTCTATGTTTTGTGTTTCTATGTTTAGGTCAGGTGTAATTAGCCTTATATGGTTCTCAATCAGGGACAGGTGTTTGACGTTTCCTCTGATTGAGAACCATATAAAGGTAGGCTGTTCACACTGTTTGTTTGTGGGTGATTGTCTCCTGTGTCCGTATATGTTACCACACGGGACTGTATCGTTTGTTTGTAGTCTGTACCTGTTCGTGCGTTCTTCGTTATATGTAAGTTCACATGTTTTAGGTCAGTCTACGTAGTTTGTTATTTTGTTTATTATCAAGTGTTATTTCGTGTTTCGTCGTTTGTTTAAATAAATCATTATGTCAAATTATCACGCTGCGCTTTGGTCCAATCCCTACTCCTCCTCTTCGTCTGAAGAGGAGGAGGACAGCCGTTACAGATAGGGGGGAGAGAGACACAAGGCTTGAGGTTATCTGCCTTTGGCCTAAAGAGCAGGAACCTGGACTTCATCAAATAAATCCGAAACACAGACATTGTCATCCTACAAGAAACATGGTATAGAGGAGATGGACCCACTGGGTGCCCTCTAGGTTACAGAGAGCTGGTAGTCCAATCCACCAAACTACCAGGTGTGAAACAGGGAAGGGACTCAGGGGGTATGCTAATTTGATATAGAGCATACCTAACACACTCTATTGAATTTATCTAAACAGGAACATTTTACATTTGGCTAGAAATTCAAAAGGAATTTATCTCAGAGAAAAATGCCCTCGTGTGCTATCTATATCCCCCACTAGAATCCCCATACTTTAATGAAGACAGCTTCTCCATCCTGGAGGGGGAAATCAATCCTTTCCAGGCCCAGGGACATGTACAAGTCTGTGGCGACATAAATCCCAGAATTGGACAAGAACCTGACACCCTAAGTGCACAGCGGCACAAACACCTACCTGGAGGTGACAGCATTCCCTCTCCCATATGCCCCCCTAGGCACAACTATGACAACATAACCAACAAAAACAGGTCACAACTCCTGCAGCTCTGTCGCACGCTGGGTATGTACAGTCGTGGCCAAAAGTTTTGAGAATGATACAAATATTAATTTTCACAAAGTCTGCTGCCTCAGTTTGTATGATGGAAATCTGCATATACTTCAGAATGTTATGAAGAGTGATCAGATTAATTGCAATTAATTGCAAAGCCCCTCTTTGCCATGCAAATGAACTGAATTGCCAAAAAACATTTCCACTGCATTTCAGCCCAGCCACAAAAGGACCAGCTGACATCATGTCAGTGATTCTCTCGTTAACACAGGTGTGAGTGTTGATGAGGACAAGGCTGGAGATCACTCTGTCATGCTGATTGAGTTCGAAAAACAGACTGGAAGCTTCAAAAGGAGGGTGGTGCTTGGATTCATTGTTCTTCCTCTGTCAGCCATGGTTACCTGCAAGGAAACACGTGCCGTCATCATTGCTTTGCACAAAAAGAGCTTCACAGGCAAGGATATTGCTTGCAGCTAGTAAGATTGCACCTAAATCAACCATTTATCGGATCATCAAGAACTTCAAGGAGAGCGGTTCAATTGTTGCTAGAAAGTCCAGCAAGCGCCAGGACCGTCTCCTAAAGTTGATTCAGCTGAAGGATCGGGGCACCACCACTACAGAGCTTGCTCAGGAATGGCAGCAGGCAGGTGTGAGTGCATCTGCACGCACAGTGAGGCAAAGACTTTTGGAGGATGGCCTGGTGTCAAGAAGGGCAGCAAAGAAGCCACTTCTGTCCAGGATAAACATCAGGGACAGACTGATATTCTGCAAAAGGTACAGGGACTGGACTGCTGAGGACTGGGGTGAAGTCATTTTCTCTGATGAATCCCCTTTCCGATTGTTTGGGGCATCCGAAAAAAAGCTTGTCTGGAGTAGACAAGGTGAGCCCTACCATCAGTCCTGTGTCATGCCAACAGTAAAGCATCCTGAGACCATTCATGTGTGGGGTTGCTTCTCAGCCAAGGGAGTGGGCTCACTCACAATTTTGCCTAAGAACACAGCCATGAATAAAGATTGGAACCAACACATCCTCCGAGAGCAACTTCTCCCAACCACCCAGGAACAGTTTGGTGACGAACAATGCCTTTTCCGGCATGATGGAGCACCTTGCCATAAGGCAAAAGTCATAACAAAGTGGCTCGAGGAACAAAACATCGATATTTTGGGTCCATGGCCAGGAAACTCCCCAGACCTTAATCCCATTGAGAACTTGTGGTCAATCCTCAAGAGGTGGGTGGACAAACAAATACCCACAAATTCTGACAAACTCCAAGCATTGATTATGCAAGAATGGGCAGCCATCAGTCAGGATGTGGCCCAGAAATTAATTGACAGCATGCCAGGGCGGATTGCAGAGGTCTTGAAAAAGAAGGATCAACACTGCAAATATTGACTCTTTGCATCAACTTCATGTAATTGTCAATAAAAGCCTTTGACACTTATGAAATGCTTGTAATTATACTTCTGTATTTCATAGTAACATCTGACAAAAATATCTAAAGACACTGAAGCAGCAAACTTTGTGAAAATGAATATTTGTGTCATTCTCAAAACTTTTGGCCATGACTGTACATGGTGTCAATGGTAGGCTTTGAGGGGACTCCTATGGTAGGTACACCTATAGCGCATCTCTTGGCAGTAGTACTGTAGACTCCATTTTGACTCCATTTTGTAAACAAACACAATTTTGATGAACTCCCATATCTACTGGGTGAAATACCACAGTGTGCCATCACAGCAGCAAGATTTGTGACCTCTTGCCAGAACAGAACGTCCCAGTTAAATGAGATTTTTGCTGCAGTTTGCACAAATAATAAGCAATAAACAGACTTCCAATTAACCTTACAGAAAATACTTCCTTTCAGTGTTGTTAGGCCCACGTCTGTCTTGCGTTACACAACCGTGATAAATACCACCAGAATCAGATTAATGAAAAGAATGAGCTTATTTGCAACTAAACTTTATGATCATCATGGACAGCTAAAAATGTGGTTGAGTGAGGAGAAAATTATTGTGCAGCCCATCGGGTATCTCACTACACCCCCATATGCCATGTTTTAACATATGCAGACAGGCAGATTAAAAGTACGTTTCCATTGTAATACGTCTAACAGACAACTTTCTAGCTCCGCCCACAACTTCCAGACTTTATAGCATTCGAGAAAGCTTGAGATATTGAGTTATTATTAGTTTCACACTTAAAGCATGAGTCTGCCGTTTTGCTGAAAAAAATGTATACTAAAAACTTGGAAGTCAATCAATCCGCCAACATTGACACAATGGAAAAATCGTAAGATTTATTATTAAATTACTGCAATAGCATGGGAGACCGAGGAAAACAAATTGGTACAATTTAAGGGCAAGTGTTAACTGACTTGCCTAGTTAAATAAAGGTTAAATAAAATATAAATTACATCTCATCTGCCCAGACCCTGTATGCTCACACACCCATCCCCTAATGCCTACATTATTGTTTAATCTCTACAGGATTGGTGCCCCCCCCCCCCCCCCGCGGGACGGTTGAGCTAACGTAGGCTAATGTGATTAGCATGAGGAGGACAAAGCCATATCTGATATGTGCAGAAAGCTTACATTCTTGTTAATATAACTGTACTGTCCAATTTACAGTAGCTATTAGAGTGAAAGAATACCATGTAATTGTTTGAGGAGAGTGCACAATTATGAACTTGAAAATGTATGAATAAACCAATTAGGCACATTTGGGCAGTCTTGATACAACATTTTGAACATATTTGCAATGGTTCACTGGATCAGTCTAAAACTTTGCACATACACGGCTGCCATCTAGTGGCTAAAGTCTAAATTGCGCCTGGGCTGGAATAATACATTATGGCCTTTCTCTTGCATTTCAAAGATGATGGTACAAAACAAGTTTTTTTCTTTGTATTATCGTTTACCAGATCTGATGTTTTATCTTCTCGTGCATTCATTTCACATTTCCACAAACGTCAAAGTGTTTCCTTTCAAATGGTATCAAGAAAATGCATATCCTTGCTTCAGGTCCTGAGCTATAGCCAGTTGGATTTGGGTATGTCATTTTAGGCGAAAATTGGGAACAAAAAGAGGTGGATCCTTAAGAGGTTTTTAAGTACAAATTCTTATTTACTATGACGGCGTGTCTGTAAGTTGTTGATCATATGTATAAGTTTGTTTTTGGAATGTAAAAAAATATATAAAAAGGAAAAATAAAATATTCAAAAAATATATACAGTATATGTGGTTATGGGAGTTTACAGAATCTGTCCACACACACACACACACACACACACACACACACACAGAGATGTTATGAACAATGAACACGTCAGAAATGCTTAAATGACTCCTACTCATAAGGACACATCCTGATTTTTTTTATAGCAATTAGGTTAAGTGCTTCGCTCAAGGGCACATCAACAGATACCATCCCTAATCATCTCAGAGATTCAAACAAGCAACCTTTTGGTTACTGGCCCAGTGCTCTTAACCATTAGGCTAACTGCCACCCCACGGCTGGCTCCCTCGTGAACCACAAAAATATCCAGACGCTCTGTTTAATCCTTAGTTGTGTCCATATCATGGGAGTACTAAGAGATATAAACATTAGCATACCCCCATATGTGAAGCTTACTCATAAAACTACATCCTGTCGTTGTCTGACACTGCAGACGAGAGAGAGAGAGAGAGAGAGAGAGAGAGAGAGAGAGAGAGAGAGAGAGAGAGAGAGAGAGAGAGAGAGAGAGAGAGAGAGAGAGAGAGAGAGAGAGAGAGAGAGAGAGAGAGAGAGAGAGAGAGAGAGAGAGAGAGAGAGAGAGAGAGAGAGAGAGAGAGAGAGAGAGAGAGGTATAAATAAGACATTGGGGGGACTTGGGAGCATCTGAATCATCCTTGATCTAAGACAAAAGTGTCTCCTCTCCCTTACTTCTGTTCTTCACCTTTCGCGTCTGGAGATGTGGGGCTATAATTAACAGCAATAATGGTGGACGGATGACAGATTTTTTTATTGAACCCTTATTTTACCAGGTAAGATCGCCTGTTATTGGCAATTGATCATTGGTCAGAATTGATCACATGTCATGAAGTGACTGCAGTGTGATGTCATCATTATAGATTTGGTGCCGAAGCTGGACGCATCGACCAGTCAGATTATTCGGTTTGCCAGCACTGCATTGATTTGTCTCTGTGATACAGCACCGAGCTGTTCTCAAACTTCTGACAAAGTGAGGGGAAAAAGTTCTGTCTCCCAAACACTTTGCTCTCCTCTAACCCTGCTGTAGAGACAAGGAGCAAAAAAAGAGCGAGGGAGCGTACAGAGAGAAGTTATCGGTTTGGTTTCCCTTCATTCCCTTCCTAACCTGAATGAGAATAAACTCTCTCCTGTAATCGTTCACTGCCCTCCCCCCCAAACTCGTGTTTTCCCCATTCACGATGGTACCGGAAGCGGCGGGCAGGCGGGAGCATGTGAAGAATGAGCGTATGCTTCCACCGACAGCCCCTGGGCACTGGGTCGTGCGGCAGCGTCCAAACCCCATTAGCAGGAGCGGAGCTATGTCAAGCAGGGCCGAAGTCGATAAGCAGGCCCCATAACAGTAGCCTATCAGCTCCACTCTGCTCTGCACCGTGCTGCTTTGTAACAGACGGCACACAAACACACAGCCTCCTCGAGGGCTCCCTGAGGAAACTAAGGAAGGAGAGAGAGTGAGAGAGAGAGAGGGGGAGGATGGAAAGAAAGGAGGTAGCAGAATAAATGGTGGAGGAAAGGAAAGGCAAGGTGTGAATGTAGGGCCAGAGGCATATGAGGAGAGAGATATAATACAGTAGCAAGACAGTGAGAATAAAGGAGACTGCTATTGATTAACCATATTATCTTTACAAAGGATGTTGTTCACATACACTATATATACAAAAGTATGTGGACACCCCTTCAAATCAGTGGATTCGGCTATTTCAGCCACACGCGTTGCTGACAGGTGTATAACATCGTGCACACAGCCATGCAATCTCCAAAGACAAACCTTGGCAGTAAAATGGCCTTAATGAAGAGCTCAGTGACTTTCAACGTTGCACCGTCATAAGATCCCACCTTTCCAACAAGTCAGTTAATTTCTGCCTTGCTAGAGCTGCTCTGGTCAACTGTAAGTGCTGTTATTGTGAAGTGGAAATGTCTAGGAGCAACAACGTCTCAGCTGCAAAGTGATAGGCCACACAAGCTCACAGAATGGGACCGCTGAGTGCTGAACTGGGTAGCGCGTAAAAATCGCCTGTCCTCGGTTGCAACACTCATTACCGCATTCCAAATTGCCTCTGAAAGCAATGTAAGCACAAGAACTGTTCATCGGGAGCTTCATGAAATTGGTTTCCATGGCCGAGCACCCGCACACAAGCCTAAGATCACCGTGCGCAATGCCAAGCGTCAGCTGGAAGGGTGTAAAACTTGTCACCATTGGACTCTGGAGCAGTGAAAATGCATTCTCTGGAGTGATGACTCTCGCTTCACCATCTAGCAGTCCGACTTACAAATCCTGGTTTGGCGGATGCCAGGAGAACGCTACCTGCCCCAATGAAATATTAAGATTACAGCGTACAATGACATTCTAGACAATTCTCTATTTCCAACTTTGTGGCAACAGTTTGTGGAAGGCCCTTTTCTGTTTCAGCATGACAATGCCACGAGCACAAAGTGAGGTCCATATAGAAATATAGAAAAGATCAGTGTGGAAGAACTTGACTGGCCTGCACAGAGCCTTGATCTCATTCCAATCGAACACCTTTGGGATTGACTGCAAGCCAGGCGTAATCGTCCAACATCAGTGCCCGACCTCACTAATGCACTTGTGGCTGAATGGAAGCACGTCCCCGCTGCAATGTGCCAACATCTAGTGGAAAGCCTTCCCAAAAGAGTGGAGGCTGAAGGCTGCAGGAAAAGGGAGGACCAACTCCATATTAATGGCCATGATTTTGGAATGAGATGTTTGATGAGCGGGTGTCCACATACTTTTGGTCATGTAGTGTCTTACAAATGGCTGTTTTCCAGTATTGTTTTGGTCTAATTCTCAGCTCCATTCCCTGTTATGTTGACCTGGTTCTGAACATCTGATCTAGCTCCAGGCATTAGTACCCATCCATAGTGCTACCATATGTTTGACCCAGGTCTGATCCAGGTCTGATCCTATTGACCCACAGAAGTCACCAAAATCCAGGAGTCCCACTGTTTCTGAATTAAAGGGGTCCTGGAACACATGTGTTCTACATTCCCACCAGATGTTCCAAACAGGGTCCTTGACCCTTTGACTCTCCAACTTCAAGTGGTTGACTTCTCGCTAACTCACAGGTGGTGTCCCAGAATCTTATAACTATACACAATGAGACTTTATAGACAGCCTGATAGAATAATAGTCTTCTTCTCTGAGGCAGTCCTTTTAAAGATTAAGAGGGTATACGTGTTTACTGCAGTAGTACTTTATAAACACAGTGATGAGCACACAAATATAGTAGTTGGGGGGAGGAAGACTAACTCGAGAGGGCAAGTTTAGGATACATTTTCTATTAAGTACTCCAAATAATGTACAGTTTTGTTTCAAGTTGAATTAGTCTTCTGTACAGGATACACATGGTGTACACCGTCCAACAAAATGCTTACTTGCAGGTTCCTTCTCGACAATGCAACAATAAGAAATGATAAAAGATAAGAATACGACCATTAAGTAAATGGCTCAGTAGAATAGAATAAACATTTTAGCATAAGTATAATACAGGAAGGCACTATTTAGTACAATATTTACAGATGTATCAGGGAAGAGGGGATTTGGGGGCAAATGTTTTTATTGTGCGCTATTAGCAGTAGTAAATAAAAGTCTGGTAGAGGCAGAGGTCTCATGCCCATAGGGGTACAGGGTCACGTGCTCCCTTAGATTTGTCCTGTTTAAACATATACATACTGTACATATAGCGTGTGTGTGTGTGTGTGTGTGTGTGTGTGTGTGGGGGGGGTTCTTCATTTTTTTCTCTGTAATAGTAGTAGCCACTTAGCAATTTTATTAAGTTGGCTTTACCTAGCCCAGACAGGTTCCCGATCTCCCAGCCTCATAACTAGCTACCAGGAGTAGCTAGCTTGTCTAATTGTCTTACCTGGCATGCCTGCTGGCAAGGTCGGTAGACTTTAGAAAAGCAAGCAATAACTAATGTAATGTACTCAATAAGACATTCCTTTCAAATTTTTACCCAGATTTTAGCAGCGATTCAGAGAAGCACATTTTGTTTATTTTAAAAACAAGAACCACCAGTCAGGAGGATACAGACAAGGGAGATATGCTTAAGCATAATGACTATGGCTCTAGATTGTTGGAAAAGGCTGTTTCAGGTGTTTGAAAAATGCTAAAATCTCCAACCATCCTCACGTACGTTGTGCCCCTCAGATCTTTGGGGTGCATGACAGCCCTGGGAAGAAGCAGTTGTGATGGGTTTGTAGCATGAATGTATGTGTGTGTTTTAATTGAAATGTACTATTATTTGTTAACAATATAGTAGGCTTAGTCTTTTTACTACGTTTCTATCTTGCAATAGAGAAAAATCTAACGCATTTCTACTTGTTTCTTCAACCCATCGAGAGCTGTTACACTCAAGTATTTACTATCTATTACGCTGACTACATGAAAAATTAGCAATATCATACAGGCATAATCAACGAGATTCAGCCGCGGGACGATTTTTTTCTTGAGCTGATGTTCAGGTGGGCCAGAACATAATAACAGAAAATGTGTGGACTGCAAATTGACCGAAAGAACCTTGCTCGTATACGATCACATACACGGAGTGTACAAAACTTTAGGAACACCTGCTCTTTCCATGACAGACTGACCAGGTGAAAGCTATGACCCCTTATTGATGTCACCTGTTCAATCCATTTCAAATCAGTGTAGATGAAGGGGAGGAGACAGGATAAAGACAGAAGAAGACTTGAAACATGGATTGTGTTTGTGTGCCATTCAGACGGTTTGGGTAAGACAAAATATTTAAGTGCCTTTGAACGGGGTATGGTAGTAGGTAGACAGGTGCGCCGGTTTGAGTGTCAAGAACTGAAATGCTGCTGGGTTTTTTTGCGCTCAAAAGTTTCTTGTGTATATCAAGAGTGGTCCACCACCCAAAGGACATTTAGCCAACTTAACATCTGTGGGAAGCATTGGAGTCAACATGGTCCAGCATCTCTGTGGAACACCATGCCCCGACAAATATTAGGAAGGTGTTCATCTCTCTATGATGCGTAGGAATACTTTGGAACAGAATTCCAAAATTAAAAATCACTCATAGACTGCAAAACACCAGCAAATCAGCTATGTCAAACATTTAAAAAAATATATATGATACATATTTGCACAGACAACTTGTGGGACCGGAAAGAAAAATCACCCATGGGCCAAAACCCTCAGATTCTGTAAATCAAAGATGAGAGAATAGTCTAAATAAATTATAAAATAGCAGTGCAGATAGCAACCTTTTGCTAAGTGCAGAGATATATTATAGGTAATGAATGCTTAGGGGAATGTGCCAGACTTTGAGGTACAGCAGAAAGATCAGTGTACCTGAAACCCAGAAGTTATAAGGGCACAAGGCGAGACCCAGATGCAGACACGGGATTCAGATGGTTTGAGTCTTTGATGTTTATTATAATCCAAGGAGTAGGCAAGATAATGGTTGTGGACAGGCAAAATAGCAAAATCAGGTCAGAGTCCAGTAGGTACAGAGTGGCAGGCAGGCAGGCTCAAGGTCAGGTCAGGGCAGGCAGCATGATCAGGCAGTTGGGTTCAAAGTCCAGACAGGCAAGGGTCACAAACGGGAGGACTAGCAAAAGCGGGAGACTGGGACAACCACTCTGGTTGACTTGACAATGTGGCAACAGACAAGCAGAGAACACAGGAATAAGTACCCAGGGACTAATGAGGAAAACAGGCGACACCTGGAGGTGGGTGGAGACAATCACAAAGACAGGTAAAACAGATCAGGGTGTGACAGAAGTTGTCAGTTAAAATCTCTGGTGGGTTCTTATTTTAGCAGTGATAACACATGGAGTTGCACATTTAAAAACATGTGATGTGTTTAATTTTCCAAAAACATGTGAAATGTCACATGCAAAGTGTTCCAAAAACCCGTTTGCACATGTGAAATCAAGTGATTTTCCACTTGTGAAATTGTGGTTCAACATGTGATAGCAGCAATGGCTAACAGTGTAGTTTCATGTTAATTTTGTGGTACTTTCTATAGTCACGGTACATTTACACAGTAATAGGATACCGTATTAGTGTTTTGCTATATATTTACTGTCAGTCGCATTGCACTTGGTTACCTTTTGGCCCGTCCTGCAAATTAACTTGCTATGCCTCACTTGCAATTGTATTTAACCTTATAGGATACCTTGAAAAAAAGTCCTGTAATTTTATTGAAAGTTATCGGATACTGAGTTGCTGTGAAAATAGTGGAAATAACTTAATGTGTTTCTACAGCTGAACTGTATTTTGTCAGTAACTATACAACAAACTGTATTCAGGAAGTACACAGAAAATAAAGAATACATTTCTGCACTTTACTAAAATTTGCCCAGAATGAAGTCAATAACTGTGCGATTATCTAACACCAGCTGAAAAGTAGCAGTGCTCAGGGACTCTTGACATTAAGGCCTAGATTCAATCAGATTAAGGGTAAACCTCTGAAAAACCCGTGTTTTGGCAGTGTCAGGGGTGTACATGTGTTAGAGGTGTTACTGCGTTATAGCTGTGAAATGATTAAAATAAAATAATGAGGATTTGTATCAGCCTTATTAAGGTGTAGATTACATATCACATTCCAGTGATCCAACGTGTAAACAAGGCTGCATGGGATTTCTCTTAACGGAGCTCCGGCTGCCAATAGCAATATCCGCTTCAGGGATAACGCTGGGAGACGCTTGTGGATTTGAAAGCTCTAACATAACCGCCATGCCAGTGTCCACTCGCTTGGATCTGATCAAATCCAGCATTAAGTGTGCATAAATGCTCTCAGGATTTGAACTTGCAACCTTTCGTTCCGGAGTACATTAATCTCAACAGTGCCACCAGATGGTTATTTGTTAGCAAGAACATACAAAAATTAGGAACACCTTCCTAGTATTGAGTTGTACCCCTTTTTGCCCTCAGAACAGCTTCAGTGTCGGGGCAAGGATTCTACAAGCTGTCGAAAGCATTCCACTGGGATGCTGGACCATGTTGACTCCAATGCTTCCCACAGTTGTGTCAAGTTGGCTGTATGTCTTTTGGGTGGTGGACCATTCTTGATACACACAGGAAACTGTTGAACGTGAAACACCTAGCAGCGTTGCAACTCTTGACACACTCAAACCAGTGCACCTGGCACCTGCTACTATACCCCGTTCAAAGGCACGGAAATATTTTGTCTTTCCCATTCACCCTCTGAGTGGCACACACACAATTCATGTCTCAATTGTCTCAAAGCTTAAAAAATACTTCTGTATTTCATAGTAACATCTGACAAAAATATCTAAAGACACTGAAGCAGCAAACTTTGTGAAAATGAATATTTGTGTCATTCTCAAAACTTTTGGCCATGACTGTACATGGTGTCAATGGTAGGCTTTGAGGGGACTCCTATGGTAGGTACACCTATAGCGCATCTCTTGGCAGTAGTACTGTAGACTCCATTTTGACTCCATTTTGTAAACAAACACAATTTTGATGAACTCCCATATCTACTGGGTGAAATACCACAGTGTGCCATCACAGCAGCAAGATTTGTGACCTCTTGCCAGAACAGAACGTCCCAGTTAAATGAGATTTTTGCTGCAGTTTGCACAAATAATAAGCAATAAACAGACTTCCAATTAACCTTACAGAAAATACTTCCTTTCAGTGTTGTTAGGCCCACGTCTGTCTTGCGTTACACAACCGTGATAAATACCACCAGAATCAGATTAATGAAAAGAATGAGCTTATTTGCAACTAAACTTTATGATCATCATGGACAGCTAAAAATGTGGTTGAGTGAGGAGAAAATTATTGTGCAGCCCATCGGGTATCTCACTACACCCCCATATGCCATGTTTTAACATATGCAGACAGGCAGATTAAAAGTACGTTTCCATTGTAATACGTCTAACAGACAACTTTCTAGCTCCGCCCACAACTTCCAGACTTTATAGCATTCGAGAAAGCTTGAGATATTGAGTTATTATTAGTTTCACACTTAAAGCATGAGTCTGCCGTTTTGCTGAAAAAAATGTATACTAAAAACTTGGAAGTCAATCAATCCGCCAACATTGACACAATGGAAAAATCGTAAGATTTATTATTAAATTACTGCAATAGCATGGGAGACCGAGGAAAACAAATTGGTACAATTTAAGGGCAAGTGTTAACTGACTTGCCTAGTTAAATAAAGGTTAAATAAAATATAAATTACATCTCATCTGCCCAGACCCTGTATGCTCACACACCCATCCCCTAATGCCTACATTATTGTTTAATCTCTACAGGATTGGTGCCCCCCCCCCCCCCCCCCCCCCCCCCCGCGGGACGGTTGAGCTAACGTAGGCTAATGTGATTAGCATGAGGAGGACAAAGCCATATCTGATATGTGCAGAAAGCTTACATTCTTGTTAATATAACTGTACTGTCCAATTTACAGTAGCTATTAGAGTGAAAGAATACCATGTAATTGTTTGAGGAGAGTGCACAATTATGAACTTGAAAATGTATGAATAAACCAATTAGGCACATTTGGGCAGTCTTGATACAACATTTTGAACATATTTGCAATGGTTCACTGGATCAGTCTAAAACTTTGCACATACACGGCTGCCATCTAGTGGCTAAAGTCTAAATTGCGCCTGGGCTGGAATAATACATTATGGCCTTTCTCTTGCATTTCAAAGATGATGGTACAAAACAAGTTTTTTTCTTTGTATTATCGTTTACCAGATCTGATGTTTTATCTTCTCGTGCATTCATTTCACATTTCCACAAACGTCAAAGTGTTTCCTTTCAAATGGTATCAAGAAAATGCATATCCTTGCTTCAGGTCCTGAGCTATAGCCAGTTGGATTTGGGTATGTCATTTTAGGCGAAAATTGGGAACAAAAAGAGGTGGATCCTTAAGAGGTTTTTAAGTACAAATTCTTATTTACTATGACGGCGTGTCTGTAAGTTGTTGATCATATGTATAAGTTTGTTTTTGGAATGTAAAAAAATATATAAAAAGGAAAAATAAAATATTCAAAAAATATATACAGTATATGTGGTTATGGGAGTTTACAGAATCTGTCCACACACACACACACACACACACACACACACACACACACACACAGAGAGATGTTATGAACAATGAACACGTCAGAAATGCTTAAATGACTCCTACTCATAAGGACACATCCTGATTTTTTTATAGCAATTAGGTTAAGTGCTTCGCTCAAGGGCACATCAACAGATACCATCCCTAATCATCTCAGAGATTCAAACAAGCAACCTTTTGGTTACTGGCCCAGTGCTCTTAACCATTAGGCTAACTGCCACCCCACGGCTGGCTCCCTCGTGAACCACAAAAATATCCAGACGCTCTGTTTAATCCTTAGTCGTGTCCATATCATGGGAGTACTAAGAGATATAAACATTAGCATACCCCCATATGTGAAGCTTACTCATAAAACTACATCCTGTCGTTGTCTGACACTGCAGACTTGAGAGAGAGAGAGAGAGAGAGAGAGAGAGAGAGAGAGAGAGAGAGAGAGAGAGAGAGAGAGAGAGAGAGAGAGAGAGAGAGAGAGAGAGAGAGAGAGAGAGAGAGAGAGAGAGAGAGAGAGAGAGAGAGAGAGAGAGAGAGAGAGAGAGAGAGAGAGAGAGAGAGAGAGAGAGAGAGAGAGAGAGAGAGAGAGAGAGAGAGAGAGAGAGAGAGAGAGAGAGAGAGAGAGAGAGAGAGATATAAATAAGACATTGGGGGGACTTGGGAGCATCTGAATCATCCTTGATCTAAGACAAAAGTGTCTCCTCTCCCTTACTTCTGTTCTTCACCTTTCGCGTCTGGAGATGTGGGGCTATAATTAACAGCAATAATGGTGGACGGATGACAGATTTTTTTATTGAACCCTTATTTTACCAGGTAAGATCGCCTGTTATTGGCAATTGATCATTGGTCAGAATTGATCACATGTCATGAAGTGACTGCAGTGTGATGTCATCATTATAGATTTGGTGCCGAAGCTGGACGCATCGACCAGTCAGATTATTCGGTTTGCCAGCACTGCATTGATTTGTCTCTGTGATACAGCACCGAGCTGTTCTCAAACTTCTGACAAAGTGAGGGGAAAAAGTTCTGTCTCCCAAACACTTTGCTCTCCTCTAACCCTGCTGTAGAGACAAGGAGCAAAAAAAGAGCGAGGGAGCGTACAGAGAGAAGTTATCGGTTTGGTTTCCCTTCATTCCCTTCCTAACCTGAATGAGAATAAACTCTCTCCTGTAATCGTTCACTGCCCTCCCCCCCAAACTCGTGTTTTCCCCATTCACGATGGTACCGGAAGCGGCGGGCAGGCGGGAGCATGTGAAGAATGAGCGTATGCTTCCACCGACAGCCCCTGGGCACTGGGTCGTGCGGCAGCGTCCAAACCCCATTAGCAGGAGCGGAGCTATGTCAAGCAGGGCCGAAGTCGATAAGCAGGCCCCATAACAGTAGCCTATCAGCTCCACTCTGCTCTGCACCGTGCTGCTTTGTAACAGACGGCACACAAACACACAGCCTCCTCGAGGGCTCCCTGAGGAAACTAAGGAAGGAGAGAGAGTGAGAGAGAGAGAGGGGGAGGATGGAAAGAAAGGAGGTAGCAGAATAAATGGTGGAGGAAAGGAAAGGCAAGGTGTGAATGTAGGGCCAGAGGCATATGAGGAGAGAGATATAATACAGTAGCAAGACAGTGAGAATAAAGGAGACTGCTATTGATTAACCATATTATCTTTACAAAGGATGTTGTTCACATACACTATATATACAAAAGTATGTGGACACCCCTTCAAATCAGTGGATTCGGCTATTTCAGCCACACGCGTTGCTGACAGGTGTATAACATCGTGCACACAGCCATGCAATCTCCAAAGACAAACCTTGGCAGTAAAATGGCCTTAATGAAGAGCTCAGTGACTTTCAACGTTGCACCGTCATAAGATCCCACCTTTCCAACAAGTCAGTTAATTTCTGCCTTGCTAGAGCTGCTCTGGTCAACTGTAAGTGCTGTTATTGTGAAGTGGAAATGTCTAGGAGCAACAACGTCTCAGCTGCAAAGTGATAGGCCACACAAGCTCACAGAATGGGACCGCTGAGTGCTGAACTGGGTAGCGCGTAAAAATCGCCTGTCCTCGGTTGCAACACTCATTACCGCATTCCAAATTGCCTCTGAAAGCAATGTAAGCACAAGAACTGTTCATCGGGAGCTTCATGAAATTGGTTTCCATGGCCGAGCACCCGCACACAAGCCTAAGATCACCGTGCGCAATGCCAAGCGTCAGCTGGAAGGGTGTAAAACTTGTCACCATTGGACTCTGGAGCAGTGAAAATGCATTCTCTGGAGTGATGACTCTCGCTTCACCATCTAGCAGTCCGACTTACAAATCCTGGTTTGGCGGATGCCAGGAGAACGCTACCTGCCCCAATGAAATATTAAGATTACAGCGTACAATGACATTCTAGACAATTCTCTATTTCCAACTTTGTGGCAACAGTTTGTGGAAGGCCCTTTTCTGTTTCAGCATGACAATGCCACGAGCACAAAGTGAGGTCCATATAGAAATATAGAAAAGATCAGTGTGGAAGAACTTGACTGGCCTGCACAGAGCCTTGATCTCATTCCAATCGAACACCTTTGGGATTGACTGCAAGCCAGGCGTAATCGTCCAACATCAGTGCCCGACCTCACTAATGCACTTGTGGCTGAATGGAAGCACGTCCCCGCTGCAATGTGCCAACATCTAGTGGAAAGCCTTCCCAAAAGAGTGGAGGCTGAAGGCTGCAGGAAAAGGGAGGACCAACTCCATATTAATGGCCATGATTTTGGAATGAGATGTTTGATGAGCGGGTGTCCACATACTTTTGGTCATGTAGTGTCTTACAAATGGCTGTTTTCCAGTATTGTTTTGGTCTAATTCTCAGCTCCATTCCCTGTTATGTTGACCTGGTTCTAAACATCTGATCTAGCTCCAGGCATTAGTACCCATCCATAGTGCTACCATATGTTTGACCCAGGTCTGATCCAGGTCTGATCCTATTGACCCACAGAAGTCACCAAAATCCAGGAGTCCCACTGTTTCTGAATTAAAGGGGTCCTGGAACACATGTGTTCTACATTCCCACCAGATGTTCCAAACAGGGTCCTTGACCCTTTGACTCTCCAACTTCAAGTGGTTGACTTCTCGCTAACTCACAGGTGGTGTCCCAGAATCTTATAACTATACACAATGAGACTTTATAGACAGCCTGATAGAATAATAGTCTTCTTCTCTGAGGCAGTCCTTTTAAAGATTAAGAGGGTATACGTGTTTACTGCAGTAGTACTTTATAAACACAGTGATGAGCACACAAATATAGTAGTTGGGGGGAGGAAGACTAACTCGAGAGGGCAAGTTTAGGATACATTTTCTATTAAGTACTCCAAATAATGTACAGTTTTGTTTCAAGTTGAATTAGTCTTCTGTACAGGATACACATGGTGTACACCGTCCAACAAAATGCTTACTTGCAGGTTCCTTCTCGACAATGCAACAATAAGAAATGATAAAAGATAAGAATACGACCATTAAGTAAATGGCTCAGTAGAATAGAATAAACATTTTAGCATAAGTATAATACAGGAAGGCACTATTTAGTACAATATTTACAGATGTATCAGGGAAGAGGGGATTTGGGGGCAAATGTTTTTATTGTGCGCTATTAGCAGTAGTAAATAAAAGTCTGGTAGAGGCAGAGGTCTCATGCCCATAGGGGTACAGGGTCACGTGCTCCCTTAGATTTGTCCTGTTTAAACATATACATACTGTACATATAGCGTGTGTGTGTGTGTGGGGGGGGTTCTTCATTTTTTTCTCTGTAATAGTAGTAGCCACTTAGCAATTTTATTAAGTTGGCTTTACCTAGCCCAGACAGGTTCCCGATCTCCCAGCCTCATAACTAGCTACCAGGAAGCCATTTCAGGCTATCAATCAAGTTAGAGTAGCTAGCTTGTCTAATTGTCTTACCTGGCATGCCTGCTGGCAAGGTCGGTAGACTTTAGAAAAGCAAGCAATAACTAATGTAATGTACTCAATAAGACATTCCTTTCAAATTTTTACCCAGATTTTAGCAGCGATTCAGAGAAGCACATTTTGTTTATTTTAAAAACAAGAACCACCAGTCAGGAGGATACAGACAAGGGAGATATGCTTAAGCATAATGACTATGGCTCTAGATTGTTGGAAAAGGCTGTTTCAGGTGTTTGAAAAATGCTAAAATCTCCAACCATCCTCACGTACGTTGTGCCCCTCAGATCTTTGGGGTGCATGACAGCCCTGGGAAGAAGCAGTTGTGATGGGTTTGTAGCATGAATGTATGTGTGTGTTTTAATTGAAATGTACTATTATTTGTTAACAATATAGTAGGCTTAGTCTTTTTACTACGTTTCTATCTTGCAATAGAGAAAAATCTAACGCATTTCTACTTGTTTCTTCAACCCATCGAGAGCTGTTACACTCAAGTATTTACTATCTATTACGCTGACTACATGAAAAATTAGCAATATCATACAGGCATAATCAACGAGATTCAGCCGCGGGACGATTTTTTTCTTGAGCTGATGTTCAGGTGGGCCAGAACATAATAACAGAAAATGTGTGGACTGCAAATTGACCGAAAGAACCTTGCTCGTATACGATCACATACACGGAGTGTACAAAACTTTAGGAACACCTGCTCTTTCCATGACAGACTGACCAGGTGAAAGCTATGACCCCTTATTGATGTCACCTGTTCAATCCATTTCAAATCAGTGTAGATGAAGGGGAGGAGACAGGATAAAGACAGAAGAAGACTTGAAACATGGATTGTGTTTGTGTGCCATTCAGACGGTTTGGGTAAGACAAAATATTTAAGTGCCTTTGAACGGGGTATGGTAGTAGGTAGACAGGTGCGCCGGTTTGAGTGTCAAGAACTGAAATGCTGCTGGGTTTTTTTGCGCTCAAAAGTTTCTTGTGTATATCAAGAGTGGTCCACCACCCAAAGGACATTTAGCCAACTTAACATCTGTGGGAAGCATTGGAGTCAACATGGTCCAGCATCTCTGTGGAACACCATGCCCCGACAAATATTAGGAAGGTGTTCATCTCTCTATGATGCGTAGGAATACTTTGGAACAGAATTCCAAAATTAAAAATCACTCATAGACTGCAAAACACCAGCAAATCAGCTATGTCAAACATTTAAAAAAATATATATGATACATATTTGCACAGACAACTTGTGGGACCGGAAAGAAAAATCACCCATGGGCCAAAACCCTCAGATTCTGTAAATCAAAGATGAGAGAATAGTCTAAATAAATTATAAAATAGCAGTGCAGATAGCAACCTTTTGCTAAGTGCAGAGATATATTATAGGTAATGAATGCTTAGGGGAATGTGCCAGACTTTGAGGTACAGCAGAAAGATCAGTGTACCTGAAACCCAGAAGTTATAAGGGCACAAGGCGAGACCCAGATGCAGACACGGGATTCAGATGGTTTGAGTCTTTGATGTTTATTATAATCCAAGGAGTAGGCAAGATAATGGTTGTGGACAGGCAAAATAGCAAAATCAGGTCAGAGTCCAGTAGGTACAGAGTGGCAGGCAGGCAGGCTCAAGGTCAGGTCAGGGCAGGCAGCATGATCAGGCAGTTGGGTTCAAAGTCCAGACAGGCAAGGGTCACAAACGGGAGGACTAGCAAAAGCGGGAGACTGGGACAACCACTCTGGTTGACTTGACAATGTGGCAACAGACAAGCAGAGAACACAGGAATAAGTACCCAGGGACTAATGAGGAAAACAGGCGACACCTGGAGGTGGGTGGAGACAATCACAAAGACAGGTAAAACAGATCAGGGTGTGACAGAAGTTGTCAGTTAAAATCTCTGGTGGGTTCTTATTTTAGCAGTGATAACACATGGAGTTGCACATTTAAAAACATGTGATGTGTTTAATTTTCCAAAAACATGTGAAATGTCACATGCAAAGTGTTCCAAAAACCCGTTTGCACATGTGAAATCAAGTGATTTTCCACTTGTGAAATTGTGGTTCAACATGTGATAGCAGCAATGGCTAACAGTGTAGTTTCATGTTAATTTTGTGGTACTTTCTATAGTCACGGTACATTTACACAGTAATAGGATACCGTATTAGTGTTTTGCTATATATTTACTGTCAGTCGCATTGCACTTGGTTACCTTTTGGCCCGTCCTGCAAATTAACTTGCTATGCCTCACTTGCAATTGTATTTAACCTTATAGGATACCTTGAAAAAAAGTCCTGTAATTTTATTGAAAGTTATCGGATACTGAGTTGCTGTGAAAATAGTGGAAATAACTTAATGTGTTTCTACAGCTGAACTGTATTTTGTCAGTAACTATACAACAAACTGTATTCAGGAAGTACACAGAAAATAAAGAATACATTTCTGCACTTTACTAAAATTTGCCCAGAATGAAGTCAATAACTGTGCGATTATCTAACAACACCAGCTGAAAAGTAGCAGTGCTCAGGGACTCTTGACATTAAGGCCTAGATTCAATCAGATTAAGGGTAAACCTCTGAAAAACCCGTGTTTTGGCAGTGTCAGGGGTGTACATGTGTTAGAGGTGTTACTGCGTTATAGCTGTGAAATGATTAAAATAAAATAATGAGGATTTGTATCAGCCTTATTAAGGTGTAGATTACATATCACATTCCAGTGATCCAACGTGTAAACAAGGCTGCATGGGATTTCTCTTAACGGAGCTCCGGCTGCCAATAGCAATATCCGCTTCAGGGATAACGCTGGGAGACGCTTGTGGATTTGAAAGCTCTAACATAACCGCCATGCCAGTGTCCACTCGCTTGGATCTGATCAAATCCAGCATTAAGTGTGCATAAATGCTCTCAGGATTTGAACTTGCAACCTTTCGTTCCGGAGTACATTAATCTCAACAGTGCCACCAGATGGTTATTTGTTAGCAAGAACATACAAAAATTAGGAACACCTTCCTAGTATTGAGTTGTACCCCTTTTTGCCCTCAGAACAGCTTCAGTGTCGGGGCAAGGATTCTACAAGCTGTCGAAAGCATTCCACTGGGATGCTGGACCATGTTGACTCCAATGCTTCCCACAGTTGTGTCAAGTTGGCTGTATGTCTTTTGGGTGGTGGACCATTCTTGATACACACAGGAAACTGTTGAACGTGAAACACCTAGCAGCGTTGCAACTCTTGACACACTCAAACCAGTGCACCTGGCACCTGCTACTATACCCCGTTCAAAGGCACGGAAATATTTTGTCTTTCCCATTCACCCTCTGAGTGGCACACACACAATTCATGTCTCAATTGTCTCAAAGCTTAAAAATATGTCTTTAACTTGTCTACTCCACTTCATCTACTGTGATTGAAGTAGATTTAACAGGTGACATAAATAATGGTTTGCGTCAAAGCTTCGCAACAACGTTGCTACTAATCCATGCAATCAATAACCGGTGCAGTCCCAAAAGATAACAACCACGACCTAGAGAGAGCGGTACACTGATGGTCGAATTAAACACTTTACAACTAAGCACGCTGAAACTAAACAAGACTTCTGCAGCATTGCAAGCACAATCGAACTGCTGCGCCGACCGAGAGCTCCCTCCCAGAGAGCCGGGAGAGCTATCTTCATTTCTTCCTTTCTGACTGCTGATGCGCTCTTGAAGTGGCCATGCACGGTGAAGGCCCCATGCAGGATTTCACCACAAGTGTGTAATTGTAAACTTCACAGTCATTTACTGTAGCTAATCCATCACACTCACTGACCTGATGGTCTGGTTGGAAAGTGAGTATTACAATTACATGGTGACTAGCCATAAATGAAATATCATTTGGTTCTTTGGTATCACATGCACTTATGATTCCTTTAACAAGCCTTTAACACCTCTACGCAGACGACACCATTCGGGTATACTTCTGGCCCTTCTTTGGACACTGTGTTAACAAACCTCCAGAGGAGCTTCAATGCCATACAACACTCCTTCTGTGGCCTCTAACTGCTCTTAAATGCTAGTAAAACTAAATGCATGCTCTTCAACCGATCGCTGCCTGCACCCGCCCGCCCGTCTAGCATCACTACTCTGGACGGTTCTGACCTAGAATATGTGGACAACTACAAATACCTAGGTGTCTGGTTAGACTGTAAACTCTCCTTCCAGACTCACATTAAGCATCTCCAATCCAAAATTAAATCTAGAATCGGCTTCCTATTTCGCAACAAAGCATCCTTCACTCATGCTGCCAAACATACCCTTGTAAAACTGACTATGCTACCGATCCTTGACTTCGGCGATGTCATTTACAAAATAGCCTCCAACACGCTACTCAGCAAATTGGATGAAGTCTATCACAGTGCCATCCGTTTTGTCACCAAAGCCCCATATACTACCCACCACTCCGACCTGTATGCTCTCGTTTCTTGGCCCTCACTTCATTATTCATCGCCTAACCCACTGGCTCCAGGTCATCTATAAGTCTTTGCTAGGTAAAGCCCCGCCTTATCTCAGCTCACTGGTCACCATAGCAGCTTCATGCCTGTCCTTTAGCTCAGTTCGGAAGGACAAATGTATCTTTGATATTTTTTGGGTGGTTTAATACATCATTCACAGTATAATTATTAACTTGACCGTGCTTAAAGATATATTACATTTCTGATTTGATATTGTTACAGAACTATCAATCATTGCCCTTTTAAGAGGCTTTCAAAAGGCTCCTTGATATTTGAAGTTGAATCTGTGCTTGAAATTCAATACTTGACTGAGGGACCTTACAGGTGTCGTATTGGGGACAGAGGAAGGGTAAGTCAGAAAAACAATTATGTCAGCCCCTATTACTTCACACAGAGTCCATGCAACATATTATGTGATTTGTTAAGCCAGATTTTACTCCTGAACTAATTTAGGCTTGCCTAAACAAAGGGACTGAATACTTATTCAATGACTATGTTTTAGTTATCTAATTTGTATTATTATTTTTTTACTTTGACATTATGTAGTATTTTGAGTTCATTGTTGACAACAAAGGACAGTTAAATCTATTTTAATCCCACTTTTTAACACAATCAAATTGGAAGAAATACAAGTGGTATGAATACTTTTTCAAGGTACTTATAGTGTACTTGATCACTCACAAGCAGAGTTTCATTTAAAAAAAGTAAACTTTTAATAAGTGTGTTGAAGAGTAATTATAGTATATTCATAGTATACTTAAGATATACTAGAAAAATACATCTCGTATTTGACGTATATTATTTGAATAGTATGAACCTGGTGACACTGCAGAAACATTGATGCACTCTCAACCAAGAGGTCACAAGTTCAAATAATGAATGTATACTCTAAATCAAGTGTCCTTGGGCACTGCTAGTTTTATGTTGGTGGTGATAATTGGACAATTATTTACTTGATTCTGGGCAGCTTTCAGGAAAGTACAGAAATGCATTCTTGCTAATAAGCCTGTAGCGATATCTCTTTCATGCTCACAGATCTGGTGGTGTCGCTGCACATTTCCGGTTGCTAGCGACCAAGAGTTTATGAATTCAAATCCCATTTAATGAAGAGTGCCAAGAGTTGTCACAGTGCACATTTCTTTTGAAGTACACTAATTGAAATCAGAATACAGCAGCATACTGTCATTTTCTAGAAATAACACCAAGCTGTTGTTTATATTTCTGTTGTATATATTTAATGCATTCTTGCTTATCTCCATTGTGCAGCAGGAACTTCAGGTAGCTAGCAGCCAAGAGATTGTGTGTTCAAATCCCAAGAGATGTTTAGTGTTAAGTAATCAGCATACTGTCCTTTAACATTAACACCTGAATGTAGCTGGAAAATGCAATAACATATTTTCACCGTAACTATAAAAAATACTCCAGGGGACTATGACATAATGTCCTTGGGAATGTCCCTGGAACAAACCGGGAACTAAACAAAACCTGCATGATACAATTACTGTTTAAATGTAATTAATGTCAAATATGTCTTTCAAAGTAAAATATTCAAAATTACATTTGACAACTGAGTTTTCAAGTGCTAAAACGTCACTCGTAGTTTCATGGTATCACATGTTGAAATGTTGCATTCCAATGTTGTCACATTTATGTCACATTCATTTCAGATGAGATCAGGTTCTCTTTCACATGTCGTCACGTGTAGTTTCATGGTATCACATGTTGTCACATGTAGCTTCACATGTTGTTACCTGTTATCACATTAATTAACTTCACATGTGAATTTCATGTTTTCTTTCCCGTATCCTGCTGTTTGTCTTTTCCACTCTCTTTCCTCTCACTTCTCTCTTTTCTTTCCCCCTCTCTCATTTTCTTCTATTTAACTGTTCTAATTCATCTCATCCACGGTGCATTCATTGTATCTGGTATGCTATGGTTTCGGTGTGTGCTGCCAAACATGATCTGTTATACTGTCTGAGAGTCTGAGAGCGCTTTGCCAAGTCTCCTCTCTAACTTATGTGATCTCTATCTCCACTGCCGATTTCCTCTCTATTTATCCTCTATTTCTTATTTGTTTATTTCTCTTATATCTCAATATTTCTCATTTTCTGTCTTTCACACCCTATTCTACCCCTCTTTACATCTCCATGGCTTGTCTCTCTTCACTACCATGCACTATCTCTCCTTCTCTATCCCCCCCTTTCTCTCCCATCCTCTTCTTCCTCCACCTTCTGACCTTACCTGAATCTGTCTTTTACCTTTCCTATTTTCTCCATCTCAATCCATCACCTTCCTCCAACCCCTTTATCGCCTCCTCCTCATGGCCCTCTCCTCTGTCCCTCTCTGTAGTAGGTGACAGCCACATCCCTCCAAAGTCTCTTTCTCATCCCCCTCTCCTTCTCTCTGTCTCTCTCTATATAGGAGTGGGTGACAGCCACTGACCTGCTGATCTCTCTGGACAGGCTCAACACTTTCGGAGACGAGTTCTTCAAGGACGCCAAGGTGCTGCGATCCTACTTCTACGCCATCTCTGATTTCTCTGTGGGAGCCAGGTAACACACACCCGACATCTGATTGGTCCTCAGAGGCCTTTGGCTGTCGTCGTGGATACTCCCTCCAAAAACTTCAAAGGGAGACAAAACTATCAGGCCTTTCCTTCACTCTCCTCTACTTCTTTCTCTACTTCTCAATCCACCGGGGATTGTGGCACTGCTAGAACTCGACATTAGCCAAAAAACTCAACGGAAAGATAGAGAGAGAGAGAGAGAGAGAGAGAGAGAGAGCAAGAAATAGCGAGAAGGAGAAGGAGGGAGAGCATATTTGCTGTGTAGTTTTGATGTATCTTTGTTTTGTCTGCTCCTTTCTCAGGCTATAAAACAACAACCCAGCGTGGCCCATTTGGTAGATAATAAAACACATATGGCGAACGTCCGCTGCACATTTCCTCCCTCTCTGTATCCTGTTTACATGATAAACAGTCTCAACGCAAGCCCTGCATGGTCCTGGACAGAAGATACATAGAAACATAGAAACATAGATACATAGAAACATAGAAACATAGCCACAAAATCTGCCTCTGTTCCTGTCACTTTCCTGTTTCTGTCCCTGCTCTGTCCCTGGTCCCTAGACCTGGGTTCAAATACTATTTGAAATCATTCCAAAACTGAAAAGCCGGCCCCATGTCTGCTGGTCCCTGGCCTTATTCCTCACAGTAATGAGAAGCGACAACAGGAGGAAGGCAGAACAGACAGGATGTCCATCGGCACGGCAGGATAACACGGATGTTATTAAGTAATTGAGATGAAGCCTTCACCCACTGCTTCAACGGGATCTGACACCTGTCATAAGTGGTTATGATCACAGCGAGGCGTGACAATCTGACAAATGACCCAACAATGTCACCATGACACCTGAGGGAATGGCGAGGGGCAACCTGACCACTTGTTTGGTTAGTGTAGCATACTTAGCCTAGCTCATTGGATTGGCCATAGCAGTGCCAGGGTACGTCAATGTGTTGGCTTTAATGGTCAACTAGTGGAATATAATAACTAAAAGTAGTAAAAAGAAATGATCCAGAACTGATGGAGTACTGAGCTGATATTTCATCTATATCTGTGCCATATTCATTATTGTGGTTGTCAAGTGTTCCTCAGCGTCTGCTAGTAGAGACATCTGATTTGGTGGTTGGGGGCACGTTTCACTTCCTGGCTCACAACTTCCTTGTCACAACAACAACAACAGAAACAGAAATAACTGATTCAAAGCCGTTAGCATAAAGAGTCTTGATCTGGGACAGCTGGTTAAATCTGACAGGGACAGGCGAGATGTTGAGCCCCCCCCCCCCCCCCCCCCCCCTCACAGAAAGACCCTCTACAGAACCAATGACAGAGGATGAGTTCCAAATGGAATCCTACTCCCTATTTCATGCATTACTTTTTACCAGGACCCATAGGGCTCTAGTCAAAAGTATTGCACTATATTATAGGGTTACCATTCGGGACGCAGGTAAGCACTCAACAGAACCAATGACGATAAGGAGAATCAGACACTATAAAGATAGGGCCTGAGATAACAGCTATTAGCAATACATTCCTGATCATTAAATTACCTTGGATAAATTGTGTCTTCTAGTCACAGGAAATTGTATTTTCTCGACTGGTTGGAAAGGAAGGTATAGCATAAGAACACACACACACACACACACACACACACACACACACACACACACACACACACACACACACACACACACACACACACACACACACACACACACACACAGTGACTGATATGTAGTTGTTTATGCTTAGGGGCAGCTTGTGCAGACGAGAGTTGATCACACAGGGGAGTTGAACAGCGCAGAGCAGTAGTCACTGAAGGGGATAAAATCTCCACCTTATCCCAGGCGATGTATCTGCCACTGAGTGAAGGTAATGGGAAGTGACAAGTCCTCACAGTGCAAAAAACTTCTCATTTTACACCTATTCTCCACTACTCTGTCCTATTCTCTATTAATTTCCCTCAGTGTGTGTGTGTGTGTGTGTGTGCGGGCGGGCGAGCGTGCAAAAGTGCGTGCCTGTGTCCTCAGTGCATGCGCGTGCGTCCATACAAGTGTGCGTATATTAATGTGCCTGCGTGCCCACGCACCTCTCCATCTTTATCCCGCCAGGTGTAAGTGTAATGGCCATGGCAGTGAGTGTGTGTTGGACGAGCAGGGGGCTCTGGTGTGTGACTGCCAGCATCACACTGCCGGGGTGGACTGCCAGAAGTGCCGCCCGTTCTACCAGGACAGGCCATGGGCCAGGGCCACCGGAGACTCTGCCAACCAGTGTATGAGTGAGTACTGGAGATGTGTTAAGTCACCCTTGGGGAGGGGGGGTTATAGTTAGTGAGTACTAATATTGCACTGTATACCGGAACTTCAGTATTTCATTATTATTATATATTTTCTTTAATGGTTCTGTACTAGACGTTTTGGTACATTCAATACTTCAGTCAAATGTGTTTCACGTGATTGAGAGGGTCAAGTATGTCCATCTGCGCAGCCCCTTTTTACAGAGTGAAGAGCAACGTGCCTGCTCAACTGACTCCTTCATTGCGAGAGCTGTCTGGGTTGCATCGTTAGCTCCCAACTCATGTTGCACCGACGTTAACACACTTGAATAATGCAACACAGCATGTCAAAACGTTGAAACTGTTTATTAACGTTTGCAAAACAATATCCATACACCCTCATGGAAAAACCACATGAGTTCACATGTGGAAAATCACATGATTTCACATGTGACATTTCCACATGTTTAGATGATGTGGATTTTCACATGTGAAATCATGTGGAGCCATGTGTTTTTGGAACACTTCACATGTGATGATATTTCACATGAAGTTGCACGTGATCCGCGTAACCATTCACAAACGTTCGCATTAGATTTGCAAAAATGCATTGTCAATGATACACACACAGTGATGTGAACATCCAGTGTTTCAAATGTACGTATTTTACACACATGACTACATTGTGTATGTTTATTTATACAGTAATTATTCAAAATGTCCATACATGGGATTAGAACTCACGACCCCTTGATTTGCAGCATTACGTGCTTCCTGCTACACCACCATATCTGTGTCAGTAGCTGATTTTACCTGTATTCCTACACTTTGGATCTCAGCTTTGTATTTGACCAAGGCCCGAAATATGCTAATGAGCCCCACGAGTACATTTCCCCAACCTATCAAAGTGCAGTGATGATCCTTACATTCTATAGAAAATATGAGGCAGACAAATGTCCCGTTATACCGAAAAGGTACCATGTGAGCACATGTGTGTACCTGTGAGGTGTACCTTTGACCTATTTGTGTCTAAGGTAACAACACGGTTCCCTAACCATACCCATTTGTTTTGACATATATATACATACAAGCATGAACCTGGTGGCATTGCAGAAACAGTGAGGCACTCCCAACCAAGAGGTTGCAAGTTCAAATCCTCAAAGAGTTAACGTCAAGTGTCCTTGAGCACTGCTAGTTTTAAGTGGATGTTAAGTTCTTGCCAGTAATTCTGTAGCCATATTTCATTATTAACACTCATTAAGCTGTTGGTGTAGCTACACTGCAGCATTACATTTCTGATTGATAGCGACCAAGAGGCTATGAGTTCAAAATCCCATTTAAAGCCCAAGAGTTGTCACAGAACAAATTATCTATTTTTTTTTACACTAATTGGAATCAGAATACAGCAGCATACTGCCATTTTATAGAAATAACACCTTGAAAATGTTGTATATATTGACTTATTTTTACTGCAACTTTTAGCAATGTGCAGAAATGTATTCTTGCCAATCTCCATTATGTCCCCATAACTGGTGGTGCAGCAGGAATTTAAGGTAGCTAGAGTTGTAGATTTACAGTTTTTTTACTGCAACTAGACAAAAACCTCCAGGGGACCATGACACAACGTTCTAGGGACGTCCCTAGAACAACCCGGGAACAAGACAAAACCTGCAGGTCCCCATGACTGTTTTGTTTCGGCCAAGGCAGCAGCTACTCTTCCTGGGGTTCAGTAACATTGAGGCAATTAAATATACAATTTTAAATATTACATGACATTACCTTTCCTAACACTTTACCCAATACACAATTTTAGCTTTAAAAAACTAAACAGATAAAAAAGAAAACATCACATCGACTCTCCTCTTTCTAAAGAGCTAATCTAATGAGGAAACATGGAAAAGGTACTTTAATTGCTTTTGTGGAATAGAGTTCCATGTAGCCATGGCTCTATGTAGTACTGTGCGACTCCCATAGTCTGTTTTTGACTTGGTGACTGTGAAGAGACCTTTGGTGGCATGTCTTGTGGGGTATGCATGGGTGTCTGAGCTGTGTGCTAGTAGTTCAAACAGACACATCAGTGCATTCAGCATGTCAACACATCTTACAAAAACAAGTAGTGAAGAAGTCAAACTCTCCTCCACTTTGAGCCATGAGAGATTTACATGCATATTATTAATATTAGCTCTGTTTGTGATAAGATGCAAACCATAACGCAAAATATGCTGATTTCAAAGCTGATTTTCACCAAAAAAGTTATTAATTAACTTTGTCTCCAAAAACTCATTCACTTCTTCATCTCTCTCACCTCCCGTCTGGTTTCCACTAGCTTCCATAGCCACAAAGTCCAATTCCACAGCTACATTCTGCCTTTATGTACATACAGTGTCTACCTCAAAAACCTGGTACCCCTGCACATTGATCTGCACTGGTACTCCCTGGATATAGCTTCTTGTGTCACAATTTATTTTGTATTATTTAAACTCTGCATTGTTGGGGAGGGCTCTTGGTCATGGCTCACACAATACTAGTATAGTGGGTTCGATTCCTGGGACCACCTGTAAGTATAAATGTATGCACGCATGACTGTAAGTCGCTTTCAATAAAAGCAGCTACTAAATGCATATATCATTGTGTTTACAAAGCATTCCTACTGAAATAATATTGAACTTATCAGATGTTAATGTAACATCTGTAAAAAGTTGTTGTAGCATAATTAAGATGAATTCCATGTGTACTGTCCATTCGTGCATGCATATCTAAGCGTGAATGCGTTTGTGCTTGTTTGTGTGTGTGTTTGTGGGTGCGTGCGTGCGTGTTTGCTTACGTGTGAGTATCATCGAGGTTCAGGCTTATCGCGTTGTGCACTGAGCGGTGTGCTGCTGTGGAGGAATTCTAATTGGTTGGATGGATAAACCCGTAAAGGAAAGGCGCCTCGTGAATTGTTTTTATGCTAGATTCCATTAAGCAACAAGATTGTTTTAATTACACTCAGGCTGTGTTCCATATGCTACCCTAATTCCTATATAGTGCACTACTTTTGATAGAGTGCCATTTGGGATGCGACCCAACAGTCCCTGTACATAACAGACTGTGTTTCTAAATAGACTGCTGAATGTACTGTAGGAGAAGTGAATATATTATTCAATAAATACAACTCCCTACAAAAAAAAGCACTGTATGTGAAAGTATAAGAGGAATAAAAAATCATAATTCCACCCTCTGTATCCAGTGAGATAGAAACTCGTTATGACGCAGCTTGCCGGGCCAAGCTCTCTCGCGCCTCTCTGCCGTCCGAGGCATGTGTCTGCAACTAGCACCACATGGTCCGGCTTGTCGGAACACAAACACTGTAATTGAAAATGCCATTTTTTCTCAGCCAAGAGAGAGAGAGAGAGAGAGAGTTGAGCAAAGTTCAAACACACATGCAAGCACGCATCCATGCACACACGCACACACACACACACACACACACACACACACACACACGTTTGTTACAACATCCTTCTGATTCTTCAGAAGTTACTTAGCAGACCTAAGTGGCATGTTTAGCACACGAACCAGATGCTAGTTAGGAAGCAGTTTTAATCAGTGCACCTGAGCTACCTGCATTGAATACATGTGTAATGACTCAGGAAGACGCAATCTGTTTGCAGTCGTACGCGTTATCACTCATGTTCATCTTTAAGGCTTTTTAAATCTCATAGTATCACGTCTGCTACATAAAGAGTAAACAAAAATCTACACACGTAAACAAAGTGATCTTGAAAACGAGATGGTGCATCTCAAGAGATTTCATCCTGCAAAATGTCAAATAAAAATGCATAAATTGTTGACTGTAGGTTGTGTTATATCTTATATGTTCACATTTTAGTCATTAGCACACTCTCTTATCCAGAGGGATTTACAAATCAGACTTTCATATCTTGCTGTACGCCCTCCTGTATGCACTTAGGCCCAAATCCTTTAACTTGAGAATGACACATGCTAAGGTGTGGATGTCCTTGATGATCTTGATATTCTAGTGAATATGCCTACTCTCTAACAATCAAATGTACTCTAACTGCAAATACAGTCTTTTCCTACACTGCGGAGCAAAATACAAATAGAATGGAGCCTCTCCTGTCTTCCGGCATCAGGGAGGAATAATCATATGGTTATTGCAAACTCAACAGAGAGTTTGATGCGTAATAGAATGGGTAATTTCCTACAATCCCCCCTCGGGTAGTCAGATAGGCAGACAGCAGAATACTGCGATGGAGAGGAAATGCATCCAGTGTACTCTAACAGAGCCCTGTGATAGGAGGTTATCGCCTGAGTAATTGTTTCTTGTACAAACATGTATTAAAGTTATCACGGTGCCCCCTGACTATAAGATTGGCTGCTCATTTTGACCGTGTGAATTGAGATTAGTAACCAGCCTGTAAATTATGATACAATCCCACACACGATCTCTCATAAACATAACCCCCACCCTTTCTCTCTCGCTTTTCCTCCCCCACCTCATTCTACCACTTTTCTCCTCCCCATCTCTCTCTTGCTCGTTGCTATTACCCTATCACTCTCTTCTGCCCCCACATCTCACTTTCTGTCTCTCTCTCTCCCTCTCGCTCTTTACCTTGCCTCATTTCCTCCCTTTCCCTCACTCTTTCCCTCTCCCCTTTCCTTCTGCCCCCACATCTCACTCTCTGTCTCTCTCTCTCTCTCCCTCTCGCTCTTTACCTTGCCTCATTTCCTCCCTCTCCATCACTCTTTCCCTCTCCCCTTTCCTTCTGCCCCCACATCTCACTCTCTGTCTCTCTCTCTCTCCCTCTCGCTCTTTACCTTGCCTCATTTCCTCCCTCTCCCCTTTCCTTCTCCCCCACTCTCTTCCCTCTCCCCTTTCCTTCTCCCTATTCCCCCACTCTTTTTAATCCCCCCGACCCTCTCTCTACCTCCCTCCTTTTTCTCTCCTCAGAGTGTAACTGCAGTGGGCGAGCGGATGCATGTGTGTTCGATGCGGAGCAGTACCGTAGCACAGGGAGTGGGGGGCGCTGTGTGGACTGTAGGGAGCACACTGACGGACCGCACTGTGAACGCTGCAAAGAGAACCACTACCGACGGTCACCACAGGACCTCTGCCGCCCCTGCGACTGTAACACCATAGGTAAACCATCTATTTTAGACTGTTTCATATACATGAATTCACTCAATCAATGGTTCATTCATTGTCATTCGTTAATTCTCATTCAATCAGTTCACGGTAACCTGTTATTGATCTTTAAAGAGCAACTGTACCCCGCAAGAACTACTGCTGTGGTTGAGACCGGCCTATGTGTCATCGATATGAGTCAGAAATGCTTAATTCTAGTGTAAAAATTGGCAACACTTTACATTAAGCTGCCTCTATTACTATGCAACTAAAACCGTAATAACTGTGTTAACAACACAGTACTTACATAGGCTTTGCTATGTAACAGCATGGTACTAGGGTTGTTGTGGAGTCAGTTAATAAACAATATACACATTCACTTGCTGAAGGTTATTCCACATGTGTAACTACTGATGTTATTACACATTCTATTGTTCCACTATGTAACTAATGTTTTGTGATTACACATGTGTAAGTCACCTGTGTAATTACCATGTCAACAACTACAACTACCATTGAATCCACATGTAATACCAGGGTTGATAAATAGGCTAGGACCTGCTAACATCAATTGTAACAAGGCACATACTTTCAGTAATTCGTATTTAGTTTATTTCTATGTTATGTCTATGTTAGAACAATGTGGTTACATAGGGTATACTTGTAATTATTATGTACCTACCCAGGAGCAAGCAACTTAATGTATCTTGAAACCCAGTAGGGTATAACCTTTATAATTACTATGTAGTTACAATTTAACATCCTTTCTAGTTACAAGGTAACAACCTTGGCAGACAACAGTCTAACCAGGAGAAATCAGGAGACAGGGGAACATTAGGTTTAACCCTTTTAGTTACATTTTACTTACAATGTAACAATATTGAAAAACCAACTCTGTCATTACAATGTTGCTACAAGGGATATACATGAATTTACAATGCACTTACAGGAGCAAGCGACTTAATGTAAAGTGAAGTGACATTTTAATTACTTTGTAGTTAAAAGGTAACAACCTTTGCAGAAAATAGGCTAACCAGGAGAAATAAGGATGCAGGATCTTTTTTAATTCATATTCACACCATTCAAATTCAATTCCCCATTTTAGACTCAAAGCAATAACTATTTTAGTTAGTCATCTGTACTAATGCAGGGCGGTGGTAAAGCTAGCTAGCTAGCTAGCTAGCATTTCCCCATTATTCACTAATGTACTTAGCTAGTTAGCCAGTGGCAGTTTAGTTAAACCCATAGGGTATGGCAAAGTGGGGAATTTTGCATTTCTACACTATTTAAAACTATTTCAAATGCTATTTGGAGAACAGCAAAAATAAACAATAATGCAATGTTCGGTTTAAAGGTATGTGGAACAGCATATACACTGCTCAAAAAAATAAAGGGAACACTTAAACAACACAATGTAACTCCAAGTCAATCACACTTCTGTGAAATCAAACTGTCCACTTAGGAAGCAACACTGATTGACAATAAATTTCACATGCTGTTGTGCAAATGGAATAGAAAAAAGGTGGAAATTATAGGCAATTAGCAAGACACCCCCAATAAAGGAGTGATTCTGCAGGTGGTGACCACAGACCACTTCTCAGTTCCTATGCTTCCTGGCTGATGTTTTGGTCACTTTTGAATGCTGGCGGTGCTCTCACTCTAGTGGTAGCATGAGACGGAGTCTACAACCCACACAAGTGGCTCAGGTAGTGCAGCTCATCCAGGATGGCACATCAATGCGAGCTGTGGCAAGAAGGTTTGCTGTGTCTGTCAGCGTAGTGTCCAGAGCATGGAGGCGCTACCAGGAGACAGGCCAGTACATCAGGAGACGTGGAGGAGGCCGTAGGAGGGCAACAACCCAGCAGCAGGACCGCTACCTCCGCCTTTGAGCAGGAGGAGCACTGCCAGAGCCCTGCAAAATGACCTCCAGCAGGCCACAAATGTGCATGTGTCTGCTCAAACGGTCAGAAACAGACTCCATGAGGGTGGTATGAGGGCCCGACGTCCACAGGTGGGGGTTGTGCTTACAGCCCAACACCGTGCAGGACGTTTGGCATTTGCCAGAGAACACCAAGATTGGCAAATTCGCCACTGGCGCCCTGTGCTCTTCACAGATGAAAGCAGGTTCATACTGAGCACATGAGCACATGTGACAGACGTGACAGAGTCTGGAGACGCCGTGGAGAACGTTCTGCTGCCTGCAACATCCTCCAGCATGACCGGTTTGGCGGTGGGTCAGTCATGGTGTGGGGTGGCATTTCTTTGGGGGGCCGCACAGCCCTCCATGTGCTCGCCAGAGGTAGCCTGACTGCCATTAGGTACCGAGATGAGATCCTCAGACCCCTTGTAAGACCATATGCTGGTGCGGTTGGCCCTGGGTTCCTCCTAATGCAAGACAATGCTAGACCTCATGTGGCTGGAGTGTGTCAGCAGTTCCTGCAAGAGGAAGGCATTGATGCTATGGACTGGCCCGCCCGTTCCACAGACCTGAATCCAATTGAGCACATCTGGGACATCATGTCTCGCTCCATCCACCAACGCCACGTTGCACCACAGACTGTCCAGGAGTTGGCGGATGCTTTAGTCCAGGTCTGGGAGGAGATCCCTCAGGAGACCATCCGCCACCTCATCAGGAGCATGCCCAGGCGTTGTAGGGAGGTCATACAGGCACGTGGAGGCCACACACACTACTGAGCCTCATTTTGACTTGTTTTAAGGACATTACATCAAAGTTGGATCAGCCTGTAGTGTGGTTTTCCACTTTAATGTTGAGTGTGACTCCAAATCCAGACCTCCATGGGTTAATAAATTTGATTTCCATTGATCATTTTTGTGTGATTTTGTTGTCAGCACATTCAACTATGTAAAGAAAAAAGTATTTAATAAGAATATTTCATTCATTCAGATCTAGGATGTGTTATTTTAGTGTTCCCTTAATTTTTTTGAGCAGTGTATAATGTCAACTACTGCTCAACCTCATCATAGATTGACTGATTTACTTGTGGAGGGGCACATACAGTGCAACGTGAAATAGGTGCATAATATCAAGTCACAAGGCCAACTTGAAGTTTCGACATCCATAGGCGGCACGTGAGTTTCACGTTTGGGGAAGCAATTTTTTCACAATAAAATTGCACCACTCATCACATTTGCAGACTAATGTAAAATAGGCTACTATTCCTAATGTGATGAGATGATTGCATAGTCATAATTTAGGCTGATAATATAACTCAATCATTGTTTGCGAAACAGACTGTTGCCTGAGTACGTAGTGAAAGAGAGGAGGCCTAATCAGAGACTTTTCTTGTCCTTTCTTTGCACAGGAAAATGTTTGCCTTTTAGAAATACATTTCATACAATTCTACTACACTTTATATGACTGGAGACATAAGCAACATCTTTTTAATACGATACAAATCAGTAGCCTCCTCTGCTGACACTGACAAACAGATCAATATAAACAACCTTGGCTTGGATGCAACCATCTAATCTAGGCCTACGAAAAGGGGAGACACAAATTGGAGGGGGAAATGATTGTCCCCCAAAAAACTTTCCAGTGGTACTGATCCAATGATAAAGACGATAAATATGCATGCACTTATCGGGGATATGGCCGATGCTCTCCGCTGGTGCCAATAAGATTCTGTTCACTCAATTGGGAGTTGAACATTTCTCAACACTCGCATCAACACTCAACACTCGCATCTGCTAACTGTGTATATGTGACCAATGAAATTATAATTTATTTTATTTTATTTGAACATTTTGATAACTAGAGACCAGACCTGGGCAGAAAATAATAGTATTTTGTAGTTTCTTTGAAAATACCAACTTTTCAAATATTCGAGGTAATCAAATATAGAGAATCAACTAAAGGCAACTATTGGCAACTATTTCCTTTGATATTCAATTACATCTCAATTACATAATATTTGAAAGTATTTTGAATACCTCTCAGAAAAAATATATAAAATTTGAAGGTATTTGAATATGTGCACGTTATTTAAAACAAACCAAAATATTTATTTGATGGCTACCAAATATTTGATGAACCAAAAACCTGAAAAGTTAGTTAAATTACTATGGATTTCTTTTCCCTGGTTGAAACAGACATGCTCAGGAAAGTGATAGCTCAACTTAAGCCTTCTACCGGCCTTCTCGATCCTATCCCCACCACCTTCTTCAAACAGTTTTTAATTGCATATCTGAAGAAGTGCAAGCTATTGTTAATCACTCCCTGTTCACAGGAACTTTCCCCACTGCACTAAAAACTGCTATGGTGAAACCCCTTCTGAAAAAAAGTCATCTAGATTCTTCAGCTCATACTTTTTTGCCAATCTCCAACCTTCCATTCTTGAGCAAAATTCTGGAGACATTGGTTTTCAAACCGCTAAATTATTTTTAAGTGCCAACTGAATTTTTGAAAAATTACAATCTGGTTGCCGTGCAGAGTTAAGAGTTAGTTAAGTGGTAAATTATCTTAGAGCCAACACAGATGCCAAACAGCTCTTTGTCCTTCTACTCTTGGATTTAAGTGCTGCATTTGACAATGTTAACCATGATGTATTCAACAAGTTTTTTTAAGTAGTTGCTTTCTCAGGTCTGTATTCAATAGTTGTAGACACCTCCAACGTAACATTTTGTGTCACCCAATGTTTTTTTTTACTTTCCACAAATGTAAAACTAGTTATCCCAGGTCTGCTAGAGACATTTTCTTTCTCTTCTTTTTTCAGCAATAGCCACTTGCTTTCTAAACTATGTTTTTACTATGATGGTATTTTGAATTATTGCGATATGCCTAGGTCTATTTAACTGCTTTTCAGGGACCGCAACTCAAAAATCAGCTACACTATACACTGCATTCGTAAAAGTATTCAGACTTCTTCCATTTTTCCACATTTTGTTACGTTACAGCCTTATTCTAAAATGGATTAAATTAATTGTTTTCCTCATCAGTCTACACACAATACCCCATAATGACAAAGCAAAAACAGGTTTTTATACATTTTGGCAAATGTTTTAAAAATAAAAAACAGAAATACCTTATTTACATAAGCATTTAGACCATTTGCTATGAGACTCAAAATTGAGCTCAGGTGCATCCTGTTTCCTTTGATCATCCTTGAGATATTTCTGCAACTTGATTGGAGTCCATGATTTGGAAAGGCACACACCTGTCTACATCAAGTCTCACAGTTGACAGTGCATGTCAGAGCAAAAACCAAGCCATGAGGTAGTCAGGATCAAGGGATCCTTGATGAAAACCTGCTCCAGAGCGCTCAGGACCTCAGACTGGGGCAAAGGTTCACCTTTCAACAGGAAAACAATCCTAAGCACACAGCCAAGACAATGCAGGAGTAGATTCGGGACAAGTCTCTGAATGTCCTTGAGTGGCCCAGCCAGAGCCCAAACTTGAACCCAATTGAACATCTCTGAAGAGACCTGAAAATAGCTATGCATCGACGCTCCCCATCCAACCTGACAGAGCTTGAGAGGATCTGTAGAGAAGAATGGGAGAAACTCCCCAAATACAGGTGTGCCAAGCTTGTAGCGTCATACCCAAGAAGACTCAAGGCTGTCGTCGCTGCCAAAGGTGCTTCAACAAAGTAATGAGTAAAGGGTCTGAATACTTATGTAAATGTAATATTCAAGTTTTTTTATGTGCAAGAATGTCTAAAAACCTGTTTTTGCTTTGTCATTATGGGGTATTGTGTGCAGATTGATGAGGGGGAAAAAACATTTAAACCATTTTAGAATGAGGCTGTAACGTAACAAAATGTGCAAAAAGTCAAGGGGTCTGAATACTTTCCGGATGTACTGTATATATAAATGTATGTGGACCCACCTTCAAATGACTGGATTTCGGCTATTTCAGCCACCCCCGTTGCTGACAGGTATATACAATCAAGCACACAGCCATGCAATCTCCATAGAGAAGCAGTAGAATGGCCTTACTGAAGAGCTCAGTGACTTTCAATGTGGCATCGTCGTAGGATGCCACCTTTCCAACAAGTCAGTTTGTCACATTTGTGCCCTGCTAAAGCTGCCCAGGTCAACTGTAAGTGGAACGTCTAGGAGCAACAACGGCTCAGCCGCGAATTGGAAGGCCACACAAACTCACAGAACAGGACCGCCGAGTGCTGAAGCACGTAGCACGTAAACATTGTCTTTCCTCAGTTGCAACACTCACTACCAAGTTCCAAACTGCCTCTGGAAGCAACGTCACCACAAGTACTGTTCGTCGGGAGCGTCATGAAATGGGTTTCCATGGCCGAGCAGCCGCACACAAGCCTAAGATCACCGTGCGCAATGCCAGCCGTCGGCTGGAGTGGTGTAAAGCTTGTCGCCTTTGGACTCTGGAAACGTGTTCTCTGGAGTGATTTAATAACGCTTCACCATCTGGCAGTCCAAATGACTAATTTGGGTTTGTCGGATGCCAGGAGAACACTACCTGCCCGAGTGCATAGTGTCAACTGTAAAGATTGGTGGAAGATGAATAATGGTCTGGGGCTGTTTTTCATGGTTAGGGATTGGCCCCTTAGGTCCGGTGAATGTTAATATTCTTTCTTTTCCTTTGCACTTTTTACCCCTTTTTCGTGACTTCAAATTGATGGTTACAGTCTTGTCCCATTTCTGCAACTCCCATACGGACTCGGGAGAGGCGAATGCCGTGAGCCATGTGTCCTCCAAAACACGACACTGCCAAGCCCTACTGAAGGGGCCCTACTGAAGGGTAATCTTAATGCTACAGCATACAATTACATTGTAGACGATTCTGTGCTTCAAACGTTGTGGCAACAGTTTGGAGAAGACCCTTTCCTGTTTCAACATGGCAATGCCCCCATAAACAAAGCGAGGTCTATGCAGAAATGGTTTGTTGAGATCGGTTTGGAAGAACTTGACTGGCCTGCACAGAGACCTGACCTCAACCCCATCGAACACCTTTGGGATGATTTGGAACGCTGACTGCAAGCCATCCTTAAACGTCCAACATCAGTGCCGACCTCACTAATGTTCTTGTGTTGAATGGAAGCAAGTCCCTGCAGCAATGTTCGAACATCTAGTGGAAAGCCTTCCAAGAAGAGTGGAGGCTATTGGCCGTGCACGCTTCGCAAATACACAATCCACAGCAATTTGTTTTTAAAAGCTAATGATTCACTGTGGCCAAATTATGCTCTCTGCTGTAGTATTTTGAATTATATTATTTATTTCTGTATAGGCATGAGTAATTATATAGATCATTTTGGCAAATGTATTTAAATTTAGACGGAACAATAATATAAACGCAACATGCAACAATTTCAAAGATTTTCCCGAGTTAAATACCTTAGGCCCTAATCTACGAATTTCACATGACTAGGAATACAGATATGCATCTGTTGGTCTCAGATACCTTTAAAAGAAGATAGGGGTTTGTATCAGAAAACCAGTCAGTATCTGGTTTGACCACCATTTGCCTTATGAAGTGTGACACATCTCCTTCACATAGGTTTGATCCGGCTGTTGATTGTGGCCTGTGGAATGTTGTCCCACTCCTCTTCAATGGCTGGATATTGGCGGGAACTGGAACACGCTTTTGTACATGTCCATCCAGAGCATCCCAAACATGCTCAATGGGGAACGTGTCTAGTGAGAATGCAGGGCATTGGAGAACTGGAACATTTTCAGCTTCCAGGAATTGTGTACAGATCCTTGAGACATGGGGCCGTGCATTATCATGCTGAAACATGAGGTAATGGCGGCTGCTGAATGGCACGACAATGGGCCTCAGGATCTCATGGTATCTCTGTGCATTCAAATTGCCATCAACAAAATGCAGTGGTGTTCATTGTCCGTAGCTTATGCCTGCCCATACCATAACCCCACTGCCACCATGGGGCACTCTGTTCACAACGGTGACATCAGCAAACCACTCGCCCAAACGCTGTCTGCCATCTGCCTGGTACAGTTGAAACCGGGATTCATCCGTGAAGAGCACACTTCTCCAGCGTGCCAGTGGCAATCGAGGGTGAGCATTTGTTGGTTACGACACTGAACTACAGTTAGGTCAAGAACCTGGTGAGGATGATGAGCATGCAGATGAGGTTCCCTGAGACAGTTTGTGCAAAAATTATTTTATTGTGCAAATCCACAGTCTCATACGATCCCGCAGGGGAAGATGCCGGATGTGGAGGTCCTGGACTGGCATGGTTACACGTGGTCTGCAGTTGTGAAGACGCACTGCCAAATACTCTAAAACGACATTGGAGACAGCTTATGATAAAGAAACAAGCATTCAATTCTCTGGCAACAGGTCTGGTGGACATTCCTGCAGTCAGCATGCCAGTTGCACACTCCCTCAAAACCTGAGAGCTCTGTGGCATTATGTTGGGTGACAAAAATGCACATTTAGACTGGCTTTTTATTGTCCCCAGCACAAGGTGCACCTGTGTAAGGATCATGCTGTCTAGTCAGCTTCTTGATATGCCACACCTGTCAGGTGGATGGATTATCTTGGCAAAGGATAAATGCTCAGGGATGTAAACACATTTCTGCACAACATTTTTGAGAAATTAGCTTTCTGTGTGTGGAACTTTTCTGGGATCTTTTATTTCAGCTCATGAAACATGGGACCAACACTTTACATGTTGTGTTTATATTTTTGTTAATGGTAGTTATTGTCGGTCGACTTTGCTGAGGCCATATGGTTGCTTCTGTCTGTCTACTTGTTTTTTCCGTAGGCCTACTGTCCGTATAATCATTCCGTTGCTGACGATGTCTGTCATTATGTATTGATTCACGCCAATGCTTCTTGATATTATCATTTATTCTGGCCCAGGCATGTTTACAGAGAAAAGTCAAACTGAAAATGTTTCTCCTGTCTCCTGGTTAGACTATTGTAAACAAAGGTTGTTACATTGTAACTACAAAGTAATTCAAATGTCACTTCACTTTACATGAAGTTACTCGCTCCTGGGTAAGTACATTGTAAGTACAGGTATATCCTTTGTAACAACATTGTAATTACAGAGTTGGTTGTTAAAGATTGTTATATTGTAAGTACAATGTAATTATAAGCGTTACACCTAATGTTCTCCTGTCTAGTCATTTATCCTGGATAGCCTATTGTCTGCAAAGGTTGTTACATTGTAACTACATAGCAATTATTAAAGTTATACTCTACTGGCTTTCAATTAAGTTGCTTGCTCCTGGGTAGGTACATGATCGTTACAAGTATATCCTATGTAACTATGTTGTTCTTAAATTACACTTGATTCTTTATAGCCTTTGAGCCAGGTCATAACATAATGACCGATACGTAATGATAGATGATGCCTTGTTACACGTGTTGTTACCAGGTCTTAGCCTTTTCATCAACCCTGGTATTACTTGTGGATTCGGCACCTATTATTTACTTGTAGCAAGGTCAGATTTTGGTTATTGACATGGTAATTCACAGGTGACTTTCAAATGTGTAAATACAAAACATTAGTTATATTGTGGAACAAAAAAATGTGCAATAACATCAGTAGTTACACATGTGGAATAATCTTCAGCAAGTGAATGTGGAATAATACATTCCTTGTTTGAATTGAGCAATAACTGATTCTGCAACAACCCAATTAGCATGTAATTACATAGTAAAACGTATGTAACTACTATGTTGTTAACACAGTTATTACTGTGTTAGTTACATGGTAATAGGGGCAACATAATGTAAAGTGTTACCCCAAAATATATTACGAAGTGTAAATAGGATAATTTTGGTCAGAAAGTCCAAAACTGAGATTTGCGAGATTTAGGAATCCAGGTTAAGTAACTGTTTTCCTTGGGTTGGGTTTATTTCAATCCTGCCCACATGTCCACAGCTGGCAGCACCCAAGTAATCATCAATTTGGAGAGCAAATTGATGTCCAACAAGAGGGTGTGGAAAATTTGCTTTGACTTCGGATACCCCAGTGGTGCTAGTTTGGGACCATCCGTAAATTACACAATGTACATGGGACAATATTTTTAAATTACAATAGCTCCAAATTTCAATGACTTAAAACCTGTTATGGCTGCAAGGGGCAGTATTGAGTAGCCAGTTAAATCGTGCCCATTTCAAACGGCCTCGTACTCAATTCTTGCTCGTACAATATGCATATTATTATTACTATTGGATAGAAAACACTCTCTAGTTTCTAAAACCGTTTGAATTATTTCTCTGAGTGAAACAGAAGTCATTCTGCAGCACACTTCCTGACCAGGAAGTGGAATGTCAGAAATCAATGCTTTGTTCAACTTCCTGCCTATACATGGGCATGATACGTAAGAGTCTACATACACTTCATACACCTTCCCCTGGTTGTCAAGAGGCGGTGAGAGAAAAATATTCGTGTTTATCTTGGTCTGAGGTGGAATTAAAGCTCTTTGTTTGACGTGACCGTCCACTTCCTGTTTCTGGAGCGCGCGAAAGAGGACATGGATTTGCCTTCTGTTTTGCTCTCGTTATGGACGACTAACATCTCCGTCTTAGATTTTATTTGATACATGTGACCATATCATCGTAAAGTATGTTTTTTCAATATAGTTTAATCAGATTATTTAAATTTTTTCGGGAGTTTTGCCATGTTCCGTTCTCTGACTTTGTTGACGTTGGAGAGATCCGTAGCACTTGGCAAGTGCCCATGCTAAATGAAGAGGGAAATTTGCCGTTCCAGATCCAAACAACGACTGTTCTGGACAAAGGACACCTTGTCCAACATTCTGACGGAAGATCACCAAAAGTAAGAAACATTTTATGATGCTATTTCTAATATCTGTCGTGCATGTGAACTGGTCGTCGGCGCCCAAGTGTTTCTGGCTATTGTGGCTATGCTAATATAACGCTACATTTTGTTTTCGCTGTAAAACATTTAATAAATCGGAAATATTGTCTGGAATCACAAGATGCCTGTCTTTCAATTGCTGTACACTATGTATTTTTCAGAAATGTTTTATGATGAGTAATTAGGTATTTGACGTTGGTGTCTGTAAATATTATGGCTGCTTTCGGTGCAATTTCTGATTGTAGCTGAAATGTAAACTATGATTTATACCTGAAATATGCAAATTTTTCGAACAAAACATATGCTATACAATAAATATGTTATCAGACTGTCATCTGATGAAGTTGTTTCTTGGTTAGTGGCTATTTATATCTTTATTTGGTCGAATTTGTGATAGCTACTGATGGAGTAAAAAACTGATGGAGTAAGAAAAGTGGTGTCTTTTGCTAACGTGGTTAGCTAATAGATTTACATATTTTGTCTTCCTTGTAAAATATTTTAAAAATCGGACATGTTGGCTTGATTCACAAGATGTGTACCTTTCATATGCTGTTTTGGACTTGTTAATGTGTGAAAGTTAAATATTTTTTAAAAATATCTTTTGAATTTCGCGCCCTGCACTTGAGCTGGATGTTGTCATAAGTGTACCGGTGTCGGGCTGCACCCCAAACAGGTTAAAAACCTCAAACCTACTTTAAATTAAAAAAATTCAGGGACAAATATTGAAAGCATTTAATGACGTCATGACTCAACCTCGATTTTCTCTTCGTTTCCAGTTGTCCTGAAAGGAACATAGTAATGCACAAATGATGGAAATGGAAGGCTACTTTGACATGGACAAACTGAGAATCTGAGATCAATAAAAATAACCTTGTCTTGAATCCATCAAAACCCTAAGCCTAGGTGTGTGGAGACACATATTGTAGGCTACAATATGAGGAGGAAATTATAGTCCTAAAAATGCTTTCCAGTTTCACTGACTCACCCAATGACGTGCAGCTCACTCACTGGTGATGGCCGATGTACTCGTGCCAAAAGACTCTCAGATTAGAGTCTTCTCTTTTCAGCAGCAGCCATTTGCTTTCTAACCTGTTTTTTTTCCCCAGGGATTGTATTTTAAGTATTGGCGAAGGCCTGTTTTGTCTGCATGCTGTTGTTGACTGACAGATTTGCCGCACGTTCCCCGACTATACACTATGCCTTGTTAATGGGATACACTCCACAGCTAAGCAAACATTTTTTTAAAGAAGCTGTTGGTCCTCTAAGTTATATGCTTTCTCATGGTGTAGTAGGCTATTCTGAATTATTTAGTTTCTTTCTGAACAGACAGCAGTAACTCTATAACTTGGAAAATGTATTTCAATTTATCAGGGCTGCTGCAGCTCCTCCAGAACCCTTTGTGCGGCTATGATTCTATAGTGTAACACTGGAGAGAGTTGCAAGCTCATGCATGTCTATCAGAGCAGAGAGCGGTAGAGAGATCATAGAACGTGAATCTCATACCAGTTCTGTGAGAGACACAGGCACGCTTCTTACACAGCCATGCGTTGGTCTCAAATATAAACTCAGCAAAAAAGAAACGTCCTCTCACTGTCAACCAGATACTATTTTCAGTAAACTTAACATGTGTAAATATTTGTATGAACATAACAAGAGTCAACAACTGAGACATAAACTGAACAAGTTCCACAGACATGTGAATAACAGAATTGGAATAATGTATCCCTGAACAAAGGGGGGGTCAAAATCAAAAGTAACTCTCAGTATCTGTTGTGGCCACCAGCTGCATTAAGTACTGCAGTGCTTCTCATCCTCATGGACTGCACCATATTTGCCAGTTCTTGCTATGAGATGTTACCCCACTCGTCCACCAAGTCGCCTGCAAGTTCCCGAACATTTCTGGGGGAATGGGAATGGCCCTAGCCCTCACCCTCCGATCCAAGGTTCCAGATGTGCTCAATGGGATTGAGATCCGGGCTCCTCGCTGGCCATGGCAGAACACTGACATTCCTGTCTTGCAGGAAATCGTGCACAGAACAAGCAGTATGGCTGGTGGCATTGTCATGCTGGAGGGTCATGTCAGGATGTACCTGCAGGAAGGGTACCACATGAGGAGGAGGATGTCTTCCCTGTAACGCACAGCGTTGAGATTGACTGCAATGTCAGCAAGCTCAGTCCGATGATGCTGTGACACACTGCTCCAGACCATGACGGACCATCCAAATCGATCCCGCTCCAGAGTACATGCCTCGGTGTAATGCTTATTCCTTTGACGATAAATGCGAATCTGACCATCACCCCTGGTAAGACAAAACCGCGACTTGTCAGTGAAGAGCACTTTCTGCCAGTACTGTCTGGTCCAGCGATGATGGGTTTGTGCCCATAGGCGACGTTGTTGCCGGTGATGTCTGGTGAGGACCTGCCTTTACAACAGGCCTACAAGCCCTCAGTCCAGCCTCTCTCAGCCTATTGCGGACAGTCTGAGCACTGATGGAGGGATTGTGCGTTCGTGGTGTAACTCGGGCAGTTGTTGCCATCCTGTACCTGTCCTGCAGGTGTGATGTTCGGATGTACTGATCCTGTGCAGGTGTTGTTACACGTGGTCTGCCACTGCGAGGACGATCAGCTGTCCGTCCTGTCTCCCTGTAGAGCTGTCTTAGGCGTCTCACAGTGCGGACATTGCAATTTATTGCTCTGGCCACATCTGCAGTCCTCATGCCTTCTTGCAGCATGCTTAAGACACGTTCATGTAGATGAGCAGGGACCCATGGCATCTTTCTTTTGGTGTTTTTCAGAGTCAGTAGAAAGGCCTCTTTAGTGTCCTAAGTTTTCATAACTGTGACCTTAATTGCCTACCGTCTGTAAGCTGTTAGTGTCTTAACGACCGTTCCAGAGGTGCATGTTCATTAATTGTTTATGGTTCATTGAATGGGAAACAGTGTTTAAACCCTTTACAATGAAGATCTGTGAAGTTATTTGGATTTTTACGAATGATCTTTGGAAGACAGGGTCCTGAAAAAGGGACGTTTCTTTTTTTGCTGAGTTTAGGTTACAATGTTGCGCAAACCGTAAGCCCACTAAGACATTATTGGGTATTGTGTGTAGGCCGGTGACAAGAACTCTCCATTCAAACCATTTTAAATTCATGCTCCAACACAACAAAATGTGGAAAAAGTCAAGGGGTGTGAATGTTCTTAAAGGCACTCTATATGGATGATGGCAGTTTGTTGTGCGGGAGGTCGATAATGCATTATATCTCACACATACACTCATCATCATTATCATCATGGTAATAATGTGGTTTGTGGCCAGGCTCCCTAGGCTCATGATCCTGTTTCCTTGTGTGGTGTGTGCAGTCTACCTCTAAGGAAGCACAATGGCTTTGTTATAGCAACGGTGTGGGCCCTGGCAGTTATGATCCCACATGATCAAATCTCACACCAGACCCCATACTGACTCTCTATCTCTACTGATTGTAGACTCCCCATCTGTACTTAAACTCTCTCTCTCTCTCTCTCTCTCTCTATCTCTCTCTCTCTCAGGTTCTGTGAGTCTGCAGTGTGGTGCAGAGGGGATGTGTACGTGCAGACCCAGTGTGACGGGGGAGAAGTGTGACACCTGTCAACCCGGCTTCCACTCGCTCAGCCCTGGTGGCTGCAGGTACGCAACACACCCACACACACATGACACACACTCGCACACCACACACACACTCACACACGCAGAAAATAAACAAACCCTTTGAAGACAGAGGGAGAGTAGTAAACCAATGCATTTAAAGAGAATTATGATTTTCTTTTTCTGTCTGTATGCCTCTACCATACGACCACGTTCAGTAGGCCACAAGATAGTGGAACGTTCCGATTTATTGAGTGGAACAGACATGCCTCTGACATGTAGAAAACGTGATCAGGTCAGCTTTATTCATCACATTACGTTGTCGTACGTTGCTCCCTCCTGAACGCAACCTTGGATGGGTGCGTGTTAATGTTTAATAATGCATATATTAGTTATCGTGTGTATTTGCTTTGACATGCTGCAGTGGTTTTAGCCATGAAGCACATCCATGCTAACACTGACCTTGGCTGTTGAGGTTTACACCAGGGCTGGAGCTGAACAGAATACCAAAGTTTGGAGCCTCTTCCAGTTTGCAACAACTCTACTGCTGTTGGTGCTAATTCATCACTAGTGCTGCCTGCTACTATTAGCAATGCCATTGTTTTCAATGTCATTACTATCCCCTTGATACAGTGAACAGTCTCTACTCCTCTCTTACCACCAAATTGTTCCTACCGTACCTTCTGCATTATGCACCAGCCTCTGTCTGTTGGACCTTAACATTTGGCACAAATCCATTTCCTGGATTGCCTGGTGACTCAGGCTGCTGGAAATATTGATATTACAGCATGACCCATGTTTAAATCAAATCAAAATCCAATTTTATTGATCACATACGGTGAATACAACAGATGTAGACTTTACAGTGAAATGCTTACTTACCAGCCCATTCCCAACAATGCAGAGTTAAAAAAGTAAGACAAATTTTTGCTAAATAAAAAGGAAATAGTAACACAATAAAAACAATAATGAGGCTGTTTACAAGGAGTACCAGTACCGAGTTAATGTGCAGGGGTACGAGGTAGTTGAGGTAATTGAGGTAATACAGCATGTACATGTGGGTAGGGGTTAAAGTGACTAGGCAATCAGGATATATAATAAACAGAGTAGCAGCAGCGTGTGAAAGTGTGTCCATCTATGGCATTATGCATGTGTGTGTGTTTTGTGTGTTTGAGCGTATGTAAGTGCGTGTGTGTTGGAGTGTGTGTCTCCATCCCTCTCTCCCGCTTCCTCCCTCTCCCTCCCAATCCTTCTCTCCTTCTTCCTGTCAATCCCTCTCTCCCTCTCCCTCCATCCCTGTCCCTCATTTCTCTCTCTCTCCATCCCTACCTCAGTCTTCCAGTGTTCTGCAGTGAAGTGAGGTGTGAATTATGCAGGCCAGTAGAGTGGAACAGAGTAGATGCCTGCCCAGGGGATAATTGAATTATTCTTAATAGCAACCTTGTTAAAATATTGATTCTGTGTTACAGTTCTGGAGGAAAACAATCAATCAATGAAGATGATTAAAGATGTTTCATAGAACAAAGCTTTTGATTGACACAGCAGTGACCCCACTTAACCAATCACGGTCGGTGATCAGGCTATTTTCAGCGTGTGTCTGTGTGTGAAAAAGAGTAAGCGAAGACTGAACACCCCTTATCAGCATAATTAATCAAGGAAACAATGTGAATATTTTAGCAGACGCTCTTAATTAGGGTTAAGTGCCTTGCTCAAGGGCACGTTGGCAAATCATTTACCTAGTCAGCTCTGGGATTCAAACCAGCAACCTTCCGTTTACTGGCCCAACGTGCTTAACCGCAAGGCTACGTGCCGCCCCGCAATGTGTACACTGAAACAAAGAGTCACTCGCCCAAATACTCGACCAAATATCTATTCCGACTTTCTTACCTATGTCTTAACCTAAGTGCCCCATGACGTTATGTCGGTCATAACCAGTTTGACCTCTGGCTGAACATTGACCTTATTAACAGGATGTTGTTATCGTTTCTCCGCAGGTCGTGTGACTGTGAAACCAGGGGCAGTGTTGGCATCTGCTCTACGCTGGACGGAGGTTGTCACTGCAAGGATAACGTGGAGGGACAGGCGTGTGACAGGTGGCTTTTATATTGTGCTGTTCTTTCTTCAAAAAAGATCAAGGAAAAATAGACATGTGACAGGTGACCCGTGATATGCTACTGTGTCACCTGAAATAACATAATACCTCACGGTTACCACGGTAACAGTTTTTAGTGTCTAGCTCTTTGTTCAGTTAACAATGGTAGCTAACATTTCATATTGTTAGTACAGTGGAGTACTGGATTAAACCTTGATGCTGCCCGCTGCCATTGTTAAACAAAACATCTCTTGACATTTTATGGTACCGCTCTTTGACAAACTGTTTTGAGTCGGCATGGTAACCCATTGAAAACGGGTTCATGATAACACACAAGTACATTTTTCCGAGAAGATTATACACGGTGTAAATGGTAGTAGACTTTTATTCATAGACAGTTAGGACACGTACAGTATCAACCAAGGACTATGGATGGAAATGAGCTAAATCTGATGCAATGGCATGTTGTACATCAGTTGAAGGCATTCCTTTTCCCTTCAGTGAAAATGCTGCTGAAAGGACTGAGGGGAACATGATTCCTTTAGACTTTCTGTCTGTACCCAACCTTCTCTACGCCCATGTTTTAATCATTCTTCTTCTGCTCTCTAAGATTTACATGATTAGACAGACAAAACACAAACAAATCACGAGTTTGATATTAGCAGAATACGCAGCCATGAGACGATCCCCAGTGTTGAATTATTTTTGCTTGTTTTCTAGCTTGTTTATTTTGTTGTGTTGTGTGTTATTTCATGCTCCGTTGAACAAGGACACTCTTTCCCCTGATGTGACTTACATAGTCCTGTTTCTGAACACCACCCACGCACATACACAGATCCCCCTCACGCACTCTCACGTACACAAACGCACACACACACCTCGCTCCTCTACACACACAAACACACAACGTGTCTCCTCTACAGTCTCTCTGGAGGTAGTGTATCACAGTGTGAGATCAGCTGGGGGGGATTGGCCTCGGCCGCCACTCTATACACTGCAGCACAGACAGCAACACATGTTCACCTGGCAGATAGTCTCATACGACCTGACTCACCGGGCCTAGTGATGCTCTCTGAACTTGCTCCACAATATGGAGAATTAGCCCCGACAAGCTGCAGTGATGAAGTATATAATGACAGTGTGTTTTGTGCATGCGTGTGTGTGTGTGTTTGTGCAGGTGCAAGCCAGGCTCCTTCAACCTGCAGGAGAACAACCCAGCTGGCTGCACGTCATGTTTCTGCTTCGGACACTCATTGGCCTGCAGATCCTCCAATCACCATGAGGCTGTCAACATCACCTCTGACTTCCTTGAAGGTATTCAGCCAATCATGATTATATTAAAAGTACTGCATTCAGCTAATAACTATTGGTGAATTGTGAACCCCTTATATTGTGGTTATCATCCTGAGTCATTCTGCCATGCCCCCCTCTACACCCCCCTCGCCCTCTGCAGACCCAGACCGCTGGTCTGGACAGTTCTCTGGGGGACAGGAGTACCCTCTGCTGTGGAAGGAAGGTGAGGTCTACCTGCTACCACTCAGTGAGGATGACCTGGGCTTCTACAGAGCTCCAGGTGAGAGAGGCACAGCCGAAACACACACACACACACACACATACACACACACACACACACACACACACACACACACACAGAGAGAGCTAATATCAACTTTAAGGTGAGATATCAGTAGGACCTGGAGTTTTTCCCGACCATATTACCTGATCAATAAAAACTCTGGGCCCTAGAGTTTATAGGAGAAGTGTGTGCGCTTCCGGGATGAGGAACAAATACATGAAGATTCTGCTCGGAGAGAGCTCAGACATGTAAATATGTCAATCATATTTAAATATGTCAATCTGCCACCTATAATACCCTTGGCTTGTTACTCGAGATTATTCCTTTGTTTGATTGAACAATTCCCCATAGCATTGCCCTATAAGGTCATAAAACCTGTTAACTGCGACACCATTTTCTCACAGCAGACTCTTATCATGACCATTAGCATATAACATTTATAGCTGTCCCCGCTACAGGAGTTAGGGGCTCTCTCTCTGGATGCGTCCCAAATGTTACCCAATTCTCTATGGTTACTGGTCAAAAGTAGTACACTAAATAGGGAATAGTTTGCCATTGAGGACGCAGTCTATGTATCTGGAGCCCCATGAGAGAATAGGCCTGATGGAATTGGATGTCTTGGCCATGCTGGAAGAACAACAAAGTGGAAATCAGCCTGCCTAAGCTCAAGGTGGCTCCTCACTGCACCAAGGATCAAGCCTAGCGAATCAGCAGTCAACATAGATATAGAGAAACAGAAATAGCGGAAATCCCATTAGCTACCAACACATCCTGATGGTTTTATGTTCATTTAGACAGGCGTCTTTTAAAGAACCCAAGCATGAAAAGCCTAAGATCACAGAAGACGCCTGGGAGGGAAAACGACCGGGTCCGTTTCGGGGGATATATGTTGAGTTTCTTATATGTTGTTAAGTCAACTTGGATATGTTTAGATTGTTTAGTTTGCAAGTTTTCTTGAAGCTCGTCCATCACTCCAGTGTCTCTGAAGGCCACCACATAGTGATTCGTGTTCAAGCCCGTCCCCTTATCTCGCCGGCACAGCACTTGTTTGTGTTGTATTGCAGCGTAGTAAAATATGGAGATCTATTGCCCCGCCGTTGCTTTTAATGATCTCATTTTCTCCCTGCCTTTTTTCCCTCATGTGTACAGTTACTTGAAAGATTAGAGCGGAGAGGCAGGCTGCAAGGATATGCATAGGATTTCTCTCTCTCTTTCTCTCTCTCTCTCTCTCCCGCCCTCTCTCTTTCTTTCTTTCTCTCTGTTTGCGCAATAATCCTCCGGCAGCGTTTCTCGCTAAAGCGGAAGATAATTCTGAGTGACAATGCTCTGCTACCAAACAACACGGAGATGGAAAGCAATTTCTCTGATTCCTATTAATCTATTCGGTCGCCTATTTCAGTGCGTCTCTTTTTTTACGCCTGGCTACGTCTAGAATCAGATCAGGATGTGTCTTGATGAGAACAGAGAGAAGTGTTGGGGATCGACGTGTTTCTACCCGGCTTGCAGAAGTACCAGGCGACACTGCAGTGCCAAGGAACACAATCCTCGATATACAACGGAGGAAACGCAGGCCGGATTACTCGGAGCATTATCCAGCGATGTTCAGCTGGAGCCATTCAAAGACATAGAGAAGGCCATGAGGGAGTTACAGAGAGTGAAAATGAAAAGCAAATTAATTTACCACCACACTTGTCCTCTTCCTCTTGGCCAAGAAAAGATTGCGGCTAGTTTGACACCTAGTAGAAAAGGTCACGTTCCTACGGCGACACAGCACTTGTCAACCGATTGAACACTTGAGTGAAGCCTGCTGCCAGATTCTATCATAGATTCCAAGCCAAAACCACTTTCCTCAACAGCCTCTCTAATCACTGACATGGCAATTCAAGTTGCAGGCTTCTCCTCTCCAATCCTCCATGCTTAATGGTCCAACAGGTAGCTAACACCCCTCATCCAGAACCAGCCACCTGTGCCTTAGTGCCTGACATGGTCCAGGATCATATTCATATCTACACCAGGCCATGGTGCTAACATGGAAATCCAATGGGGGGGGGGTGGTCTCCAAGAGAGGAAGGGACAGCACAAAATGACTAGGGAGAGAAAAAGAGAGAGGGACCGTTTTCAGCATACGTCCTCTAGGCTGGATGTGGGCTGTAGAACGTTTATCACAAAATACCACCCTTATCCCTAATTGAATGTGAGCCTTAGAACGCTTAGGACAAACGTTCACCCTGATTGGATGTGAGCCCCAGAACGTTCAGGACAAACCACCACCCTGTTCCCTGATTGGATGTGAGCCCCATAACTTTCAGGACAAACCACTACCCTGATCCCTGATTGGATGTGAGTCCCAGCACATTCAGGACAAACCACTTCCCTGATCCATGATTGGATGTGAGTCCCAGCACATTCAGGACAAACCACTACCCTGATCCATGATTGGATGTGAGTCCCAGAACGTTCAAGATCCCTGTGAAAGAAAATTAATTTACCACCACACTGATTGGGGTCAAGAACGTTCAAGAGACTCTATCACACCCACGAAGTAGATTACGTTTTTGGGGTCCGTTTCTTTTTTTAAGCTAACATTGCGTTGTTACTAGGGTGCAGCGTGGTCTAATAGATCCTGAACGTCTTTGTGCACCAGGTGGTGTAGTCTTTCTGCCTGTTCTCCATGTAATCATGTCCCTAGCTATGCTGCACCTGTAGACCAATGGTTCCCAACTTCAGTCCTTGAGTATCTCCAACAGCGCACATTTGTGTCGTAGCCCTGGGCAAGCACACCTGATTCAACTTGTCAACTAATCACCAGGCCCTCAATTAGTTGAATCAGGTGTTTGTTTGTTGTCCAGGGCTACAACAAAAAATGTGCTGTTGGGGGTAATGGAGGACTGGAGTTGGGAACCACTGCTACACACGATGTATTGCAGGTTACTGGATTCACACTTGGCCCAGTTTGGTCTCTCTCTCTCTCTCTCTCTCTTGCACTCTTTCTCTCTCTCACCCTGCTGGGTGAAGTTAGTTTGTCTGTTCAGGTATTGCTGCACAGTGGTCGATGTAAGTTAGATGGGACTTAAAGTTGTTTGTTTGAAACGGTGGCAATCTAATTGAAATGGAGTTGATTTAATTGGTTTGGAGAGTCTAAACCCTCGATTGATCTCAGGGCTCCTCTACCGTTCACTAAATGTGACTGGGGTGTCAGGCATCGTGACGGGGACTTTGTGTGTCAGTGGAAGGAGGTCAGTCGTGGTTCAGGTTGAGCACATCACAGAGAAAAGCAAGTGAACGATTATTTATTTTCACACTTGAAACACACACACTCAACCATACACACAAACAGAAACACACACACTTACTGCTTTCACGCACGTCTTCTTAGTGCAATCAGAAACACTGTCATACCGACTCACACAGAGGTCCACATTTAAAGATGTTGTCTCTTTTCAATTACTCTCCTGTGATAAACCAATGAATACAGATCTATTCTAATGGTAGAATGCCATCTTGATGTGATCACAGTGAGAGTTCCAGTCACCCAGTGGGGTTCTGGGGGTGTCATAATAAAACACTGGAGGACCAACCAGAGGGGGCAGCGCTGAGTCTTTCATCCTGTGAGATGACTTCATTTTCCTGCCTAATCCCACCATCAAACCCCTGTCGTGGAACTTTTTACACAGGGACACTCAAAGACAATATTAAATGGATAATTGTTATTTGTCAGCGCGCTGGAGAGGTTCCAACAAACTTAAAGCACCACACTCAATGTCTGTCAGAAGCTCTGACTGGCCAGTCCCAGCAGTTGTCTTATATACGGCTATACACAGGCAAGTTATATTTGCATGATTTAGCATGATGAATTAATCATTAATTCATCATTAATCATTTTGTTTCATCCATGTGACAGACCAATACCGCATTCTCTCTCTCTAAGCTGAGATCTTGAAACTGAGATATCTTTCGTTCGTTCTCAAAACAAGGTCTGGGCGTATTGCCGAATTGCTGCTACTAATAGTGAGGATTTGTACAGTCAGCCACTTGCATAAACACAGAAATTGGTTTATAGAACAGCACATGAATAGAACACAGAAATTAGTTATAAGAAAAGTACAAACATAAAAAATCCATTACACCCCCATTGGTACTTATGTAGATCTGAGAGGACTGGATGAGTATAAGAAATATGGCAGTATCTACACCATGCCATCTGATAGGTTAGGTGGAAAATACCCCATGTAACCTCATTACTCAAACCTCTTAGATAAACACAAGTGCCTATGAATTGATTTGTGATTGAGTGTCCCTGACGTAGGTCTAACATTTTAAGGGTACCACGTGAATCACCTCGCAAATAACAGTAAAACGCACAACAGTACCCACTAGTCAGACAATAGGGTCAGAGCAAGTCGACCAAAAGCACATCAGCCCATATACCCAGTACATCAACCTGGGGCAGGTCAGGCAAACACATGACAAATCTGCCCAGAGAGCAGTCATCCGGGGCCGAGCGACGTGGTGGAGAAGATAAGGGCTGGTCCTGGATTCAGATCAGATGTGACTGTGAAGATAGCGGACAGCTGTGTGTGTTTGTGTGTGTGTGTCTACTGCAGCCCTGACACCACCAGGAGAGACCAGGATACATGACCCACACCATTACACTCAAAACACACTACCCTCAGCCAGCCACACAGACTAACAGCTGAAACACAGACATGGCTTAAAATACTATTTAATTGAGTAGAAAGAGGAGGAAGGGAAGCACTACTAAGGTACACTATAGTATATTTTGGTAGATAGAAGGTGCTCTTTGGTAAAAGGGGTAAATTGGTCATCAAAAAGAAAGGAGGACCAAGGCACTCTTCATATAATTAATTAAATTGCCTTTATTTGTATGGAAGTTTTTAAAAACCGACGCGTTTCGGCTGCATGGCCTTCGTCAGAGAGTACTCCCTGACGAAGGCCATGCAGCCGAAACGCGTTGGAGTGCCTTGGTCCTCCTTTCTTTTTGATGACTATTTAATTGAGCTTGCCTTTTGCAATGGAACCAATATATAAGTCCCAAAATTGCAAGCCCAGTCAACCTCCAGGGAGGCTAAAGCAAACGCTCAAAAAGATTTCAAATAGTACTTGAGTCCAGGGGCTCTATTCAATCTGCATCACGGAAGTTCAGTGTTACAACGCGACTGAAATGTGAAGGCTATGTTAGCGTGGTAGTGGAAAATGCATTCACGGTAAACGCTGCATATGTCAGTTCAATCAGAAATTGCGTTTACATTTCTATTGCGCAGTCTGTTACTCTTTCTGCGACACAGATTGAATAGAGCCCCAGGTCTGCTGGAGTATTATTCATACTGTGGCAGATCATGCTGTTGTGTATTGCCTTACTGAAAAACATCTGCCTTTTTAAAAGGTGGATTCCTGTTTTTATTGCTGTAATCAATCTTGAATGATGAAATGCCAGTCCACCTTTCCTTATCTATCATAGTGCTTCATTTTCACATATTTCTGTAAACAGGATCTTCTGCATCCTCTTCCTCACCCGCCCATAACTCAAAATGTAGTCTTTTTCAGGGATAGTTTTTCCCATGTGTTCTTTTATTAAAGAGTATTTGGGTTCCCTGGGTGCTGATCATTGTGTATGCAGTGAGTCTGCTGGCTTGTAGAGTGTGTGTCTGTACATGTGCGTGCGTGTGTAGCTCTTTGAAGTGGTGTTAATGTGCTGTAATGAGCCAGAGATAAGACGAAGGGTAATTACAGCCAGACTCCCACTGTGATCTCTGTGGGTTACAAGAGCCTTGGCCCTCGCACTCCACTACACACACACATTCTCTCTCTCTCTCATAAACACCAAAAGCCAAAACTCTCATTCAACACTACTACCCCTTCCAGCATGTTTGTCAGATGGCGAGAAGCTGAACTTGTGAAACACACAAAGACTCTCTATCTCTTTCTCTCTGACAGGATGTGAGATGGCTAAAAGCCTGCATGGTTATCCCCTGACCCTTGATGGATGTCTGTCTGTCTGTCTCCCCTCTCTCTGTAGAGAAGTTCTTGGGGAACCATCTCCTGAGCTATGGCCAGCTCCTCTCCCTGACCTTCACGGCCGAGGCCCAGTGCCTCCTCCCTCACAGTGTCACTGTGCTTCTGGAAGGATCTGGAATCACCCTGTCAGCTGACCTTTCACCCCAACCTGAACTTGTCCACCAGCCAGGCCTCGCTCCCCAGCACACCTTCACTCTCAGGTAAAACAAAATTGTGTGGGTGTGATAGCATGTGTACACGTGTATATAAAATACTACTATACACCTACTATTATGCTACTCTACATCATATAATCATATACAAATATGTAATACCCCTACTTACAGAACAGTGTATGAACCTCAGACTGCATGGATGTACCGTGTCATCTTCATGGCTGTATGATGTTCATACATTCAGCTCATTAGAATATTTTGGGGCGTAGTTTACTCACAGCTCTTTTTGTGCAACCATGAGTGAGAGTGTCCTTTCAGTTTATCTAATGTGTTGTGTTATGCTGGCAGATTTTGTGACTGTGTTTAATGATGGTGTTTTGTGAAAGATTCTTGTATGGCTGTGTTAACTGAGAATGTTTGACTCTCACCTTGGAGGCCCCCAGCTGTTCCAAAGGCTGATTAACTTGTCGTTAATGCAATAACACTGACCAGCATAAATAAACGATTGTTCTTCAAAAGGATCTATAAAGAACCTTTCAGATTGAGAAAGGTTCTTTATAGAACAATTCTCCATAAAGATTCTATATAGAACCACAAAACAGTTTTATATAGCCCCAAAAAGGGTTGTGACCATAGTGGAACACTTTATGGTGCTATGTAAAACCGTATTTAATGGTTCTTTATAGAACCTTGGGAAAGGGTTCTTTATACTACCATAATGGTTCCATTTAGAACCTTATGAGCATGGTTCTTTATTGAACCTTCAAAAAGAGTTTTACAGTATGTAGCACCATAAAGGGTTCCTCTATAGTTACATGCCAAAGAACCCCTATCTGGTACTATTCAGAACTATTATTTTTAAGTGTGTACTTTGGAAGCTGCCTTATGGCTTTGTAACAGACAGCTCTATGTCCTTTCTTGTGACGGCGCATAATGAGTAATGAGTTCCCCCACAACCCCCAGCCTGGGTGAAGGGGGACTTTGGTTCCCCCCTCAGAGCAGCGGGACCTGGAGACAGGACTGTCATTGTGTGGGCCCTCTCTGGTGACAGGCTCCACACACGTCATTAGAGAGACAGAGGTCTGGCCCTACACACACTCACATGCACGCAAACACACGCGCATACACACACCCAGCATCACCTCGTCCTGGAGCACTCATCTTTTCCTGGCACCACCCGGCTATATCCAGAAAGCTCAGCTGAGAAGATGTGAAGGGGACTTTTAAATGTCTTTCTCTGGAGCTCTCTCTCCTAGGTAGTTCTTAAGAGCTTCGCCAAGTCAAAGCAAAGTTTATTTGTCACGTACACAGTTTACAGCAGGTATAAACGGTGCAGCAACATGCTCACTTGCAAGCTCTCAACATTGCAGCACACATATCAATATCAATAACAATCACAAGTCAGATAATAAAATAAGGAAGGAAAAGGAGGTAGTATGCATGGTATAAAACCGATATGTACACCATAAGATATACACACTCTTAGAAAAAAGGGTTGAAAAATGGTTCTTTGCGGCAGGATGGGGTTCTACCAATAACCATTTTCGTCCAAAGAACCCGTTTTAGAAGACGGGTTCTTTGTAAAGCAAAGAGTTCTACGTAGAACCTATAACATCCCATGAAGAGGGCAAGACAAAACCTATTCCCCCTAAAGAGACTGAAAAGATTTGGCATGGGTCCTCAGATCCTCAAAAGGTTCTACAGCTGTACCATCGAGAGCATCCTGACTGGTTGCATCACTGCCTGGTATGGCAACTGCTCGCCCTCCGACCGCATGGCACTACAGAGAGTAATGCGTACAGACCAGTACATCACTGGGACCAAGCTTCCTGCCATCCAGGACTTCTATACCAGGTGGTGTCAGAGGAATGTCCTAAAAAAAAAACTCAAGCCACCCTAGTCATAGACTGTTCTCTCTGCTACCGCACATCATGCTAGGTCCAAGAGGCTTCTAAACAGCTTCTACCCCTAACCCATAAGACTCCTGAACATCTAATCAAATGCATAGTCACTTTAATAACTCTACCTACATGTACATATTACCTCAATTACCCCCGCGCATTGACTCGCTATTGTTATTTTACTGCTGCTTATTTTACTGCTGCTCTTTAATTATTTCTTGCTTTTATTTCTTATTTTTTTAGGTATTTTTCTTAAAACTGCATTGTTGGTTAAAGGCTTGTAAGTAAGAATTTCACTTAGGTCTGCACCTGTTGTATTCGGCGCATGTGACAAATAAAATGTGATTTGTGGAACCGTTTTTGGAAGAAAGGGTTCTTTGATGATTGTTTTGAAGGCAAGGAGTCTTTGGAAAGCAAGAAGGGTTCTACAAAGAACTCTTCTTATTCTGAATAAGATTTTTGTTGAATTGTTTTCTTATTTCTTTTAAATAGTGCCTGAGCATTAGTGTTTAAACTTTAACCTCAGGAGTTTGAGTAATCTGATATATTTTCAAACGTATGTGAGAACGTTTTAAACTGTACCTATATGGGAATATTTGTGCATGCATCTGGTATTCCCTTAATCATTTTACATACACAGTACTGACATAGTCTTGATGAAGGAGTTAAATTAACACTCATTGGTGTAAAATAACCGTTCATAATCAGAGTTGGGTGTGATGGTGTCATTATTACTCCGTGTAGAATAAAACACTCAAAACATTGCCCGTCATTATTATATTTCCCAGCATGCACTTCAGTAGGTTGATTTTCAGAATTGTTTGTTGCAATCTGTGTTTTTGCATTTACATTGATTGTTTGATTAATTGTATGCTACACAAAGATAAATCGCATACATTTTTCTAAACTAATCCAATCTCTTAGTAGTTGGCTGTATTGCACCCGTTACTAAGATGGTTGTTCGAGCTTAGATGAATCAGGTGGTCCCATTAACCTTACTTTTCCAACTTGGCAGTCATTCTGAATGCAGTTTGCAGGTGATTAAAAATGTCCAATTGTTAGACGTCCTCATAAGGCTGGAATTGCACATTACTCTACCAGCCAGCATAATACAACTTGTAGGTCTGATGTGTTTTGTAAAACAGGAATTTCCTAAGAACACTTTGTTAGTGTGTGACTAGGCAGGGTGGAACAGGTTCTCGGTAGAACCCTTCATAGAGGGTTCTTGGAAGACCCTTTAGTGGTTAAAAGGGTTCTTGTTAAAACCTTTGATGGTTCTAAGAACCCTTCATAGAGGATTCTAAGTAAAATCATCAAAATTATGAATGTGCATGTCAAGTATGACTGTATTTCTAATATAAAGTAGATAGTGTCTTAGTTGAGCTAGGGTTGGCTGTTCAACAGTCTGGAGGTAGAAGCTGTCTCTGAGCTTTTTTTTGCCAAATGTGTGTGAGTGTGCATGTCTGTGTTTGTGTCATTTTGGAAGCACACAACACACGGTCTCCCATACCCTGGCTATGTTGTCTTGGTGACAGATAGCATGCTGTTTGTCATGACTGTGAGCCTACGTGTGTTGTGTGAATGTGTTGAATGTGTTATCCAGGGTAAGTGGTGTTTTGTTCCCAGCATGCACGGCGCTACACCAGGGCTAGGAGGAGCTGTAGCCCTGTCACAAATCTGCGTAGCCCCAGCATTTTAGTGTTTTTTCCTATTTTTAAATAAAGGAATATGTAAAAGTTAATAACCAGCCATTCTGTTCCCAATCCGATCCCTGGCTGCGTGCTCGTGCCGCACGTGTACCCTATGACGTGTGTGTGTGTGGGGGGAGGAGGAGGAGTCTGGTGTGTGTGATCGTGCACATTTGTCTATGTTAAGTGAGACAACTACTAGCTAGCTAGTCGCCCATCTCACCCCGTAGCAATGGACTGTTTGCTGATCAAGAGAAGAGTGCGGGTAGAAATTGAAAATCCAGACCCAGACCCGGTCTCCGAGGGGGCCAAAGAAGAAGAGGGAGATGAGAAAGATGAGTCGGAGAGAGAAACTCGTGAGCCACGACGTGATGGAGCACCAAGGCAGCTCGTCGCTGCTAGCTTTGGACTTTGGATATTATCATTTCATATCATTTCTGACTTTGTGATAGCCATTTCATCCGAAGCATAATTACCAATGCACAGTTGTCTGATTATGCATATGAAACAAATACACGTCTTGTTGTTGTCGCATTTTGGATATATTGTGTTGTTATTGCTGAAAGACTTCAGTGCACATGGGCGCTTTCAGCTTTGCTGAACGTGAAAGACGTTTTTTGTCATTAACTTGTGGTCACTTGTATTAGGCTTATAGTTATTTTGTTGAATTTTCTTGGGCCAAATTCAATTAAACTACATTTATATTGAATGTGCTGTGTGTCATATCTGCTTTTATTGAAAAATGAGAACTCCCTTATAGCTCTGAAGTCATGAAAATCAACTATTTTCTTAGCACCCCCACGTATTGGTCAAGACCCCCCCCCCCCCCCCCCCCTTACACCCGGGAGAGAAAAAAATCACTTCTTCTTCACTTCTCTTCTTTCTCTTTACTCTTCTCTTTCTCCAGCCTCTTTCTGTCCTTCCCCCTGTCCCTCTGTGTCTCTATCAGTATGAGATTCAAGTTGTCTGGTCCCTAGGCAAGGTTCAAGTGTCTGTCTGTATGTCTGCCTGTCTGCGTGTGTGTGGGCTCCCACCACATACTTAACCCAGACCTCCAGGCGTTTCCTGGTCCACTGATGATGTTCCTCTTATCCTAGCAACAGCTTAATTACAGGCCCAGTGTCACGCACGCCAGAGGCCTTCACTGGCCCAAAAAGTTGGACCCGTCCCGAAATGGACCTGGGGCTTTCCCACCCGGACCCAATATTTATAAATAAATGTTTTAAATATAGAGACCCGTTCCAAATGGACCTGAGGACAACTAGACCGTTACACAGCGACACTCAAAGTCAATCTTAAATTAATAATTGTTTATTGTCAGTGCGCTGGAGAGGTTCCAACAAACTTAATGCACTATAGTGAACGTCTGTCAGAAGCTGTTGTTTTATATATGGCTATACACAGACAAGTTATATTTGCATGATTTAGCATAATTCATTCATCATTACCGTTTTGTTTGTTGTGACCGACCAATACTGGTTCATAACATGACCAATACCTCACAAGGCTTCTCTGTCACGTTCCTGACCTTATTTGCCTTTGTTTTACTTTGTTTAGTTGGTCAGGACGTGAGCTGGGTGGGTAGTCTATGTTATGTGTTTCTATGTTTAGGTTCATTGGTAATTAGCCTTATATGGTTCTCAATCAGGGACAGGTGTTTGACGTTTCCTCTGATTGAGAACCATATAAAGGTAGGCTGTTCACACTGTTTGTTTGTGGGTGATTGTCTTCCGTGTCTGTCGCACCACACGGGACTGTTTCATTTTCGTTCGTGTATATAGTCTGTTCCTGTTCGTGCATTCTTCGTGTTATTATGTAAGTTCGTTTGTTCAGGTCTGTTGACTTCGTTTACTGTTTTGTAGTTTGTTCAAGTGTTCATAGTGTTTCGTCTTGTGATAATAAATCATTATGTCTACATACCTCGCTGCGTGTTGGTCCGATCCATGCTCCTCCTCGTCTGAGGAGGAGAACGACTTCGACGACCGTTACATTCTCTCTAAGCTGAAACCTTGAAACTGAGAGATATATTTTGTTCTCAAAACAAGGTCTGGGCATACTGCCAAATTGCAGCTACTGATAGTGAGGATTCGTTCAGTCAGTCACTTGCATGAACAGAGAAATTGGTTTATAGAAAGGACAAACATAGAACATAGAAATTGGTAAATAGAAAAGCACAAGGATACACATTTCCATCACATTCCATCCTCATATCACATGGTTGATGACAATCATTACATTTTAATGCAAGCATTTAAATTTTAGCATCTATTTCAAAATATACTCATATTAATGTAAGGGAAATCAACACAGAAAAAAAACGGACACTTCATAATCTCAAACCCTTCATTCTGGGTTGTACAATCCAATTAGTATGGTAATACTATAATCATAATAAAGGTTATACTTCTATTAATGTGAGTGAGCATCAAAAATACACACACATACACAAGGGATTTGTAGATTCAGAGGTGAATCACTTAATGTTAACCATTGTTTCCATATCTCTTACCACAATCAGGTTGGATTGACCTATGTTTTTTAATAACTGTCCCTGGGACATCAACTTAGTCACAATATAAAACACTGTTGTTTAACAATTCTTGTTGAACAAAAACCACCTTCAATCATTGTTCATCGTCCGTATCTACAGGGGGAAATGGGAGCTCATCCAGAGTTAGCAGCTCATTAGTTTCACCATCCTCTGGAGGAGCAGAAAACATGATAGCTGAGGCACAGATCATCTTACAGCATGTTAATAACATTTCACAGGGAAGAGAGAGAGAACACGTGAGACATTTTCCTACCCAATATTTATTATATAAGGTACGATCATCACTGCGCTTTGTTGCCAACCGTCAGTGGAAGTGTTGTAGCAGTTGATGTTTTTGATGGTTATGCCAGTACAAATAACAGTGCCTTCTTGACAAGATCTGTTAAGTGAGTGTTGTCAGTGAATGTGTTTAGTTACTACCAATCTTCACTGTCTCTTCTGTAAACCACATGCATATCACTTGCTGATTAGCAGCATACTGTAACAGCGGTGACCTATGAAAAGCTGGCAGATGTGGCTTATTCTTGGCATGGCTTTCAGCAAACTCTTTTTGGTCTTCCATAAAGGGGCAATTGTTCATAAACATTGAAGGGCTGATTTAAGTGCATGTGATACCAAATAAACATAAGATAACTCCTTTATAGCTAGTCACCATGTAATTGTAGTACTCATAAATATGCTAATGAGCCACCGACGGCACATTGTCCCACCTACATTTCAAAATGCAGTAATGATGCTGCGTTCCTAACCAAGTGGGAAGTGGGAATTTACAATACAAAAGTCTACCCTTCGCACGCGCTGCGACGCAATCTATAGTAATTGGCTGGATATTCTCAAGCTTTGTTTCCCCATCAATAGTAAATACTAGTGACTCCACAAGTCAGTTGACATTACACATACCCGAGATCAGTTACAATCATATCAGATCCTACCCAGACCTGTGACATTATTTAGAGAGAGAGAGAGAGAGAGAGAGAGAGAGAGAGATTTGCATTCCTTCATACTGTAATAACATGTTGCGGTCCTCGGTAATCATGGACCTGTGTTTGTCTTCTTCCAGACTTCACAAGGAGGAGACAAGACTGAGGCCTTTTCTGTCTGCCTTCCAGTTCCAAAGTCTTCTCTTCAACATCACTGCATTCAGGATCAGCAACGCAGGAGGACACAACTGTAAGTGTGTGTGTGTGTGTGCACGCCGCAAGATCAGAATGTTAACACCAACAGTGTTAAAGGAAATACTTCCTTAGAAAGTACATGTGACCCACCGAAATAAGGTTAAACTAACACTTTTCAAAGTGTTGACAAACTAACACCCCTAGTGTGTTGGTTCCCTAACACCATGGGTGTTGTAAATTCCGACTTAAAATAACACTTTATTAGAGTTGATGCTGTCACACTATCGCAGTGTTGGGGGGGTGTAAAGCCTTATATCTGTAGTCTCTGAAAGACTACAACTTGTGTTGGGCGATCTAGATAAATGAGAGAAGACGGTCTAGATCAATGAGAGAAGACTTGAAATAGACAAGATGTCAGTAAAATCTTTGGGTAAATTACATCATCTGGTCTAACAATCTGTAGCTACAATTCTCTGCAGATTGAGGAGAAATGGCACCTCCATCGCTCTCATACCCAACAATGCATTTAATGTCTAAGCACGAAGCTGCAAAACCAAAACCCCCTTCCTCATCTCAAAGTACTGTCAGTTAACCTCCCCCAGCCCATTTACTTTGACAGATCATTCTTGTCAATAGTAGCCCTTTGCAGGGGAATTTTGTAGACCTGTCTTTGTATTTTGTTTTGATAATCTGCAGAAATAAGAAAGGTGTTTGTGTTATTACTGTGTCGTCTTGATTTTATAATTTTCAGTGTCCCTTACTGGTTTCTGTCCCACAATTTTGTTGTGCTCCATAACTGCAATGTGTGTTTGCTCCCTCATGCTTGTGTACCCAAAATGCCCCCACTTTGTGGTATTTTTCAGCAAGGCACTGTGGAATTACTCCAGATAACCTGAGTTTTACAAAGAGAAGAGGGGTAGACGAAATTGATTACATGGTCTGGAAGGTACTACCTCTAACCACCGTTCTCCCCATAAAACAAGCACAAACCATACAAACATTACCCAATTCATGTTTATACCATGCTTACTGTAAATTAAGCTATCTTAGCTGTCAGCTTGTAAATATTTTGGCCAACTTATCTTCATCTTGTGCAGAGCTAGGGGTTGGAAGCGCATGATGGTGGAATCAGCTTCTGTACCACCTTCCACAAAATACACAATTTAACCACCCCACTAATTGTATTGATCTCTATTAGACTTGCTAGCTAAGCATACCTAACAATGGACATTTCAATATAGTCAGCTTGCTGTTACCTACCTAGAATCACTAAATTGGCAGCAAGATTGCTAGCCAGCTGAGACTACCAACACACAAATAAAGAGTGAGTTAGTTATATCGACAATTCTATTTTTAGTGACAGATTGTTTTCCAGACAAGGGTGGAATAGATGAGATACTCTTATTTGGAAACATTAGCTAGCATACGTTAGCTAACTTTGGTTAAAGATAGATAGAACAAACAAACATGTTTACTCTGCTGAAGGTAGCTACCAGTCTAGCAGTGACTACCATGGCATAGGCAACATTGATTGACATTATGTATACCAAAGATAGCTATATGATTTAGCTGATGGCTTTCAGAGTTCAATATAGGACTGTAACGTTAGCTAGCTAACTTACCCAGCTAAACTGGCAAGCTAGCTAACGTTAGTTGACCTTTAATTGAGAATCTTCCGTTTTGTTGTGAAGGGAAAAAATCAATGGTATCAGCTGTTGTCTGTTCAGCCTGAAAATTCTCCTGATAATCTTTGGTCACCGCATCATTCTTGTTAGCCACAAGCCACTGGCAGAATCGGGGTGAATCTCTGGTAGGTAGAATGGTGAAAGCTAACTAGCCAGGCACAGAACACCACAAGGGCAAAATGACTAACATCAGTGAAAAACATTTTTTTTTTTTTTTTATATCTTGCCCAGAGAAGTTCTGAGACTACTGTGTGTTGGTCGTTCGAAGTAAACACCAATATTCAATTTTAATCTACTGGTGTTAACCCCACTAGAATCGCACACTCTAGGAGCTCAGATGCAAAAATATTTAATTACCAACGTTTCGACAGGCAAGCTGTCTTCATCAGGGTACAATCACAGACACTGCGGGATGACTCGTTTATATATAGTGTCAAGACACACAGGTGTCTGTAATCATGGCCAACAGTGGCCTAATATCATTGGTTAATTACTCATATTAAAACGGCATAGAATGAGCAACATACAATTAATACTTAATTGTATGTTGCTCATTCTATGCCGTTTTAATATGAGTAATTAACCAATGATATTAGGCCACTGTTGGCCATGATTACAGACACCTGTGTGTCTTGACACTATATATAAACGAGTCATCCCGCAGTGTCTGTGATTGTACCCTGATGAAGACAGCTTGCCTGTCGAAACGTTGGTAATTAAATATTTTTGCATCTGAGCTCCTAGAGTGTGCGGCTCTCCTTTATTTTCTAGTTTTCTACTCCGCTAGCCAGCACCTCGCCTACATAGGTGTGCGTTTCTTTTTTCTTCTAGATAACCCCACTAGAATCAACACTCAGATTGAACACAACACTTTATACCTCAACACCTGGATTGTAACACTTTTGTAACACTTTTGCTGTGTGTATGTTTGTATGTGTGTTTGTAGGAGTGGGAGTGCATAAGTGTGTGTGCACACAGTACATGCAATGGCTAGCGTGTTTTTCATTTTTGTGCCTCCGGTACTCTATTACTGTGAGTATGTTTATATTTAACCTAGGCATTTTTCTTAATCAGAAAAGTTGTTAAGGTATGATGTGCAAGCAGGCAACATGCTCTGTAGTCAGTGTAGTGGTTCCTCTCTACCCTGTTATTCACATTTTCCTGCCTAACATGAGAGGGCTTTACTACAGCAGTTCGTTAATAGACAGCAGTCTGGTTCCTACTTCCTGCTCTCAACCTGCTGCCCTCTCATTGGCGCCGGCCTCTTCTGTTAGGCTCTGAGGATAATCTCTCTGATAGCACCGCTGGGCCTCGCAAATATCAGCTGCCAAGTTTGTTCACTGGCAAGGGAAGTTCACTACTGGATCTCTCACTTAGTAACAGTCTGCCTAATTCACTTTCAGATAGACACGCACCCATGCACACACGCACACACACTCTATCTGTCTAGTTTATACACACAACCACTTTTAGCCTAATAAGTGATAGAGGCACACACAGACACACATTTCCATCATCAGTTTAAGGGCATCTTTAGACTGAGTGACTTGTCGCTGAGTGTTCAACACATCTGCTCTGACTGAAGCACTGAGTTGTGCCAAGTCCATCTATGCGAGAGCAGGACTTGCATTCACAGATATTGCCTGTCTGTTCTTCCAAATCTTCTGCTCTTTTTTTGGGGGGGGGGGGGGGGGGGGTTCTCTCTCTCTCTCTCTCTCTCTCTCTCTCTCAGTGTTTAGATCAATGTACTGAGATGATCTGAGAGGGATTGCATTGGATTACAGCACAGATGACAGAACAGCTATTCAAAGCCATTATCTCTCTTTCAGCCACTTTAATTACGGGTGTCACAGCCACACACACATTAAAACTTACATACACACTATGCACATGCACACATTCACACTTGCATCCATACTACAGTCGCTATCTCTCTCTCTCTCTCTCTCTCTCTCTCTCTCTCTCTCTCTCTCACACACACACACACACACACACACACACACACACACACACACACACACATAAACACACTCCCTCTCCCTCTTACACACATACACACGCATTCATACAACCCCTATGCACATCGTGGGGGAAAACATTGCAAATGATTTGTCTCAAATTAGTTCTCAAACAGTGTTAGAAGTGCCTTATCTCTGCAGGCGCCCAGAGACGCTAATAGGAAAATCCGACAAAGCGCTTTTTCCTCCCTCCCTGCACCAAAACACAGATTAAGGCATTCATTATTAGGCTGAATTATTTTAATGACAGGATTGTCTGTAGGCGATTTCTGTCACATTGTTGGGTGAGGATCCTGCCTGTGTGACAGCTAAGTGGTACTGGGAATGTTATGTTAGGGTAGGAGGCTTCCAGTTCCACACAATCAACAGAGGGAGTTGTGAGGGGTGGAGAAAGGTATGACGGGAGAGAGGGAGAGAGCAAGATGGAGAGAAGGAGATGGAGAAAAGGGAGAAAGAGATGCAAAGAGAGCGAGATGGAAAGGGAGCGATGAGGAGATGGACAAAAGACAAAGAGGGAGAGAGAGATGGAGAGAGAAAAATAGGGAGACATGAGGAGATGGAGAAAAGGAAGAGAGAGAGATAGAGTGATAGAGATAGTGTTGTACAGGGGTTAGCATGCAGCCAGGGGAATGGTCGTCAGGGGGGATGAGTTGGTTGGGTGCTGATTTGCATATAGTATGGTAAATTAACTGTGTTTGATCGTCGCTGAAGGATCAGGGGATCACAATTTGTTAGAGCCCAAGTTCTCTCTCTTCCTCATGCTCATCCTGTCTTTTCCCCCTGTCCTTTTCTTTCCCTCTGTTCCTTTCTCTCTCATTACACATTCATCTCTTATTACACACACAGGCTACATTTTTGATCTCATGAAAATCGCACATCCCTGACTCGCTGTGACTGACACACATGCAAACACACTGTTAAAAGCCAGGCGCTGGACCTTGACTAGTGGTGGTAGTATTCTGTATGATGGCTGAGGAGGATTCAACCTGTACTATCCCCCCATCACTATTCATGAAGGAGAGAGGGATCAGTAATCCCTGTGTGTGCTGGCTCCTGCCATACCTCCATCTCTCCTCCTCTTCCTCTCCTCCATTCCTCCTCCTCCTCCCTCACTCCACTGCACTGATTTATTTTGTTTTATCAGAGATTCCCAGAGTGAGGTAGCTAGGTGTGTGTGTACACCCATGTGCATCAAATGTGTGCATGCGCGCACACACACACACACACACACACACACACCCACAATATCATAGAGCTACAATGTGTAACAGAGTTTGCATGGTGAACAGCTGGCTTGTCTTCTTGGGCACCTCGGGACCTCCAGTGAATATCCAGAGAGACAGAGATGATAAAAGTGTTAGCTTTACCAGCTGATATCACTCTCACACTACTGTAGCCTACAGAGCTATATTCTTGACCACCCTCTTGCATGGGCACATAGCCTACAGTAAAAGACATATGGGGTGAATTCCCACCTATGTACAGTGGTGAAAAACGTACTCAATTGTCGTACTTGAGTAAAAATAAAGATACTTTAATAGAAATTACCTCAAGGAAAAGTGAAAGTCACCCAGTAAAATATTACTTGAGTATTTGGTTTTAAATATACTTAAATATCAAAAGTAAATGGAATTGCTAAAATGTACTTAAGTATCAAAAGTAAAAGTAAAAGTATAAACCATTTCAAATTCCTTATACTAAGCAAACCAGAAGGTAACATTTTTATTTTTTTATTGATGGATAGCCAGGGGCACACTTCAATACTCAGACATCATTTACAAACAAAGCATTTGTGTCCGCCAGATCAGAGACAATAGGGAAGTGTGTGAATTGGACCATTTTTCTGTCAAAATGTGACGATTACTTTTGGGTGTCAGGGAAAATGTATGGAGTAAAAAGTACATTATTTTCTTTAGGAATGTAGTGAAGTAAAAGTTGTCAAAAATATAAATAGTAAAGTAAAGTACAGATACCCCAAATAACTTCTTAAATAGTACTTTAAAGTATTTTTACTGAAGTACTTGCACCACTGCCTATGCAACAGCAACTTGTCTAAATTCCTGATGATCAAACACACATTATTACTGGACCATTAACTTCAGTATGTCAGAGTAGCCTTTCAGAATTAGTATGTTTGAGCATTCATGCCCTCTCTCTCGTCCTCCTCTCTCTCCAGAGTTGGAGTTAAAGTATTAATGATCTCCAAACTCTCTCCCCAGACACGTCCCAACTCTCAGGGGTAACCCTGGCCTCCGCTGCTCACTCCTCCAGCCCTGTTACCTCCTCTACCCCCCCTGCTCCCTGGGTTGAGGTGTGTACGTGCCCCCCGGGGTTTGGGGGTCAGTTCTGTGAGCTGTGTGCCCCAGGCTACACCAGAGAGGTCCCTAACAGAGGACCCCTGTCACCCTGTGTGCCCTGCACCTGCCACCAGCACGGACCCTGCCACCATGAGACAGGTAGGAGTTTTTTCATCTGTGTCTCTCGTGTTTTCTTGTTCTCTCATTTTCTCGTGCTCTCTCTATACCTCTCTTTCTCTCTTCTCATATCCTCTATCTCCTTCTCCACCTTCGCTTTTCTTCCCTTCCCTACTATTTTCTACCCTCCCCTTGCACACTGATTGCAAATGGTTCTATATAGTGCCATATAAGGGTTCTGTGGCTTGTAAAACAAGCAGAACCCTTTTTGGTGCTATATGGAACCTTTTTTCATAATGTTCTAAAATGGAACCTGTTTGGTGATGTAAAGAACCCTTTCTTAAAGTTCTGTGAAGATACATAAAAAAAGGTTCTACGTAGCACCAAAAAAAGGTTCCGCAATGGTTACAACACTTTTGAGGGCTATATAGAACCCTTTTATGATTCTTTATAAAACCTTTATGGAGAATGGTTCCATAAAGAAGATTTCACAATCTCAAAGGTTCTTTGTAGAACCACACATTTTTTTTGCCATATTATATCGTTAAAATGACATAGGTTCTATTGTTGTGTTTATAAGTCTGTAATAGGGCAGAATATTTTCTCATTATTTTACAAATGTTCCATCCCAAGAATAAATCCCTTTTCTCCCGAGTAACCCGGTATTTCCAGCCAAAAAATGGAAGTGTCATTCAAAAGTATTATAAAGCATATAAATGTCTAGATTTAATTAGAGCTTTGATCAGCCTGATGCTACCTGAGACTGATGAGCCATATATTAAATACATTTTATAAGCCCTACATTTACGATAAGGTTCCACATAGCACCATCCTTGAGCCCAAGCCCAAAGAAGCCCAAATTATTGTGCCGTTATCCAATACATATACTGAATGCATGATATAGGCTACTGAACATTACGCACGACAGAAAAACATAAAAGCCCACAGATGTAGCTAGCTCTCTTGGGTAAATAAATGAAACTAGCTCCAGTAGGCTAATCTTTTTGAGTGTGAACTGTATTACTTTACTGTATTGTATTATACTGTATTATATGGACTGGAATTACGCACATTGTTCAAACCATGATAAAGCAGAAGAGAACATTTGATTCTGGTGCAGCACATGCGGCCTACAAATTTACAAGTACAGGCTAGCGAATTTGATTTTAATTTTGAAATATAATAGGGCGAATTTGTATTATTAGTAGGCTGAAACATACATAACTTTCATCATATTTCCCCTAATGTTATTGGCTTACCTCTTCTTTCTCTCTCTATTGTTGCTTCATTCCTTCCTCGCTTTCAACAGTTAAATGAAACATGTTTCGTTGTCCTTGAATAATATAGGACTAGAATGGAGTAGATGGAGGAGGCTTTCACTTCACTTCACAAAGATTGAATGGTTATGGGTCTGAATAAATAACTGCTATAGCCTACCGCCATTGTGCATTTGCTGTTCTTTCAAACTCCGTGTGAGTTCTATTGGCTGCTGTATTTAACATTCAGCAAAAAAAGAGCTTGCGTTCCTCTTCGAATAGTCTATTGGTATAAGAAATGCTAAAATAAAATACTGTCCAGCAAGCTATTCTAGTCTAGCTTTTCCTGCATGGGACTCCAAGAGCTAAGGAGCATTTTTTAAAGAGATGCCAGGAGAGCACATGTGTTTGCGTATTGCACAAGACACAGAGGCTATAAATTAGGAGCTTATTATGCATAACCCATCATTAATTAACTAGATATAAGGCTAACTCTGCATTGAATGTATTACCTGAAAGAGGTAGGCTAGGACATCTATATATAGGGCTATATATCAATCTAGAACAGGATTAGCTATTTTGGATGCCATTTGAATGGGGTTGATGGAGAGAAAGACTAAGAGAGTGCTCGCACGTGCACTGATTTAAAGCAACAATATTTGAGTGAACTCTGCAACTGCAATAAAAAACAAGGTGACCCCCGAAAGCCACATGGAGATGGGCATGCGGTCTTTATATAACTGTGGCATAGGCTATGTTGCAGCAAATGTTGACCTACCTGTTGTAACAGTATAGCTTCCGTCCCTCTCCTCACCCCTACCTGGGCTCGAACCAGGGACCCACTGCACACACCAACAACTGCCTCCCACGAAGCACCGTTACCCATCGCTCCACAAAAGCCGCCGTTCTTGCAGAGCAGGGGGAGCAACGACTTCAAGGTCTCAGAGCGAGTGACGTCACCGATTGAAACACGATTAGCAAGCACCCCGCTAACTAGCTAGCCATTTCACATCGGTTACACTGTCACAAGTAAAAAAGTGACCATAATGAGATGATAGGTCTACATGCATAGTGAACTGTGCTCCATACTGAGATGGGTCTGTCCCCACCCTGATCGTTGATTCATCATGCAGAGGATGTAGAGAAGCCAGATTTAGACATTGCATATCATTTAACAGTTCCATTTCACACCATGCTGTTAATATAAATAATTTATTATAATTTAACAGGGTTTTTTTGGGTGGTAAATCCCGGTAAATCTTGGTAACCGGGTTCCCGTCATTCAACCCTAGTCTGGAATGGTTGGGGGTCCCTGGGGAGAGAGTTGAAAACTACTGAATCAGTCAACCGTTCTCAATTTACGCAAAACCATATGTGAGTTTGTCACAACACACTGTTTCTGGGCGTATATAACATGTAACAGTGTAATACAACATATGAGAAACTGGGTGGCACAAGATAAGCTGTGTGCAAACCAGACCCAAAGTATTCAAATGAGCTACCACCCATACATTTTCATTATCACTAAAAGAGCAAAGTACTCTTTTGTGAACTATAAAGAACAATTGAAGAGCTCATAGGGTTCAAAAGGCTCCCCTACCCAAAGAACCCCTAAGGAACACTAATTTTGTTTGTATGCCTTCCCCTCTCTCTCTCTCTGCAACTTAATTGGTGCTATATATCCTCTACAGGATTGGTGTGTCCCCTGCGGGACGGTTGAGCTAACGTAGGCTAATGTGATTAGCATGAGGTTGTAGGTAACAAAAAAAAGGACAAAGACATATCTGATATTGGCTACAATTTACAGTAGCTATTACCGTGAAAGAATACCACGCTATTGTTTGAGGAGAATGCACAATTACGAACTTGAAAATGTATTCCTAAACCAATTAGGCACATTTGGGCAGTCTTGATAGAACATTTTGAATATATGTGCAATGGTCCATTGGATCAATCTAAAACTTTGCACATACACTGCTGCCATCTAGTGGCCAAAATCTAAATTGCGCCTGGGCTGGAATAATGCATTGTGGCCTTTCTCTTGCATTTCAAAGAGTATTGTATTATCTTTTAGCAGATCTAATGTGTAATATTCTTCTACATTAATTTCACATTTCCACGAACTTCGAAGTGTTTCCTTTCAAATGGCATCAAGAATATGCATATCCTTGCTTCAGGTCCTGAGCTACAGACAGTTAGATTTGGGTATGTCATTTTAGGCAAAAATTGGGGAAAAAAGGGTTGAATCCTTAAGAGGACAATCCTTTCTTGAAGGTTCAATAAATAACCATGGAACCTGTATGGTGCTTTAAAGAACCTTTTCCTCAGGTTCTATAAATACCTATTAATTAAAAAAAAAAATCTACAGTGCCTTCAATACCCAATAACGTCAAAGTGGAATCCAAGTTTTTTTTTTTGTAATTAAAAAATTTAAAGCTGAAATGTCATGAGTCAATAAGTATTAAACCCCTTTCTTATGATAAGCTTAATGTTCAGGAGTAAAAATGTGTTTAACAAGTCAAATTAGTTGCATGGACTCACTCTGTGTGTGTTTAGTGTTTAACATGATTTTTTAATGACCACCTCATCATCCCTGTACCCCACACATACAATTATCTGTAAGGTCTTACAGTCTAGAAAGGAATTTCAAACACAGATTAAACCACAAAGACGAGGAAGGTTTTCTAATGCCTCTCAAAGAATGACACCTAGCATTTCGCTACACCCGCAATAACATCTGCTGAATATGTGTATGTGACCAATAAAATTGTATTTGATTTGACCTAATGGTAGATATAAAAAAGAATAATCTGACATTGAATATTCCTTTGAGCATGGTGGAGTTATTAATTACACATTAGGAGGTGTATCAATACACACAGTTACTACAAAGCTACCGGCGTACTTCCTAACTCAATTGCCACTCAGGAATTTCACCATGAGGTCAATGGTGAATTTAAAATAGTTACAGAGTTTAATGGCTGTGAAAGGGAAAACTGAGGATGGATCAACAACATTGTAGTTACTCCACGATACTAACATAATTGACAGAGTGAAAAGAAAGAAGCATATAGAGAATTAAATATTCCAAAACATGCATCCTTTCCCACAAGGCACTAAAGTAATACTGCAAAGAAAATTGACAAAGCAATTCGTTTTTTGTCCTGGCTCCATCGTGTTATGGGTATGCTTGTAATCGCTAAGGACTGGGGAGTTTTATGTATCTATTGATCTCCACTTGATAAGGAAAGGGCTGCATATAGCTCAGGTTAATGTATGTAGCCTTCCTAACAAAATACATGAGGTTTTTAACTTGGTCAACATAAATAATATTCATATTTTAGCTTTGACCGAAATGCATTTAGATGCATCTGTAAATGATGGGCAAATTAACATTCATGGATATAGTCTACTGAGAAGAGATAGGAATAGGAATGGTTGGCTGTAGCACTGTATATTCAGAATCATATACCTTTTAAGAGGAGGGATGACCTTAATGTATGTCAAGTAGAAGCACTATGTGCTCAAGTACATCTGCCTCACCAGGCAGCCATATTGGTGGGATGTGTGTATAGACCGCCTAGCTCTAAGGTGTCCTATCTGGATGACTTATGTACTGGGTTTGACCAGGCCACAGATAGCAACAGAGATGTATTTATCTTGGGTGATTTTAATATAAATTGGAAGGATCACAATAATTTGAATAAAACAAAATTGATGAGATATGCCGAGAACTGTGGTTTGAACCAATGGTTAGTGATACTACTCGATCATCAATTAAGTTGGGTCATCATTCAGACACATGCATTGATCTGATTTTCTGTAATATACCATTGCAATGCTTAAAAAGACAGATCAATGCCAGTGGGCTGGACAGACCATAATATTGTGACCATAACCATGAACACCAAGGTCCAAAGAAACGCCCTAAGATTGTGGTCAAGATACATTTAATCATGAGCTATTTCTAAATGATTTGGCTGCTTTACCCTGGGAGCTGATTTATCTAGAGGATGAACTAAATCATGCTACAGAATGTTTTATTGATTTGCTCACTGAGATAATGCCCCTATAAGAAAGAGTACAGTTGGTGCTCGTCCATCTCCATGGATTGATGATGAACTGGGTGAGGCTTTTTCTCAAAGAAATATGGCAAAAGTCTTAGTGGCCAGGTCAAAATTAGAAATTGATGAACAGAATTATAGAACATTACGTAATTATGCAGTTAAATTGAATCAAAAGAAAAAAAAGTTATTTTACAACAATGCTTTTATTGATTGTAAAAATGATTGTAAAAAGGTATGAAACACAGTTAAGGGCTTACTTGGTACATCTATCTCATCATGCCCATCTAGTGTGGAGGTTGACGGGAGAATAATAACAAAACCAGTTGATATTGCCAATCATTTTGCAGATTTTTTTTACAAAGAACATTTATTTTCTGAGCAACAATGTAAACAAACATTCATCCAAAAAAGCTATTTTCCAATGGATTGATGATCATATTATGAGCAACAAGATCTGCTCTTTTAGTCCGCAAACAGTGTCAGTGGAGGAGGTGTTAAACCTATTGATGGTCTTATGGACAATTATGGTTATGGTCTTATGGACAATGTTTTGCTTCGCTGTGCTGCTCCCCAGATTGCAGTTCCACTGAGATACATATTTAATTGGACACTGGAAAAGGGGATGTTTGCAAATGTATGGAAGCATTTTTTTTTTTGGGGGGTGGATCAGCTTAATATTGCGGAAAGAATGTTGCTTCCAATGTAATTGTCTGCATCATTTCCAATCCCCCATATTTTTTTGGGTAAATATATATATCCATTCACGTATGCATACATATACACATATATACATACACATACCTACATAGACATACATACTTTTTTAAAGAGTATACCTTTATTATTATTCCCCGCAAACCCTACCACCGATCCCCCAATTGGAGTAAACTGATAAACATTTCTGTTTTTACCTTCAATTTATACATCTTATACACATTTTACAGACACAGTCTACTTTATAATAGTTCTCTCTTGTTTGTTCTTAGTCCTTCCTCTATTTCTGTTGTCCATCCAGTTTGATTTCCACTTGTAACTGTGCTATTTCACAATAGCTCCGCACCTATACACATTTCACAGATCCCGTATGCCCTACATTGTTTATCTTGTTATTAGTCCCACCCTTCAGCTCCACTCAACCTTTCCCATCTATCTTCCAACATCATCCATTTCGGATTTTTATTTGCCATATATTTTTCAACTGTGCTGTGATGCTTCACAAAAGATTTGAATCTTCCTATTCTCATAGCTTCCACGGATTGTAAATTAAAAATAAACATTTTTGCTAAAATAATTATTATATTATTGATTGATTGACTATGGCTTTTCAAATCCCCCAGTATTGCTATCTGTAGCGTTAGTTCTACGCAAATGTTGCAATTCTTCAACCATTCCTGGACCTGTGACCAAAAACGAGCTACATGCGGACAATACCAAAATAAATGGTCTAATGACTCTGCCTCCTCACAGCAGAATCTACAGAGCTGGGAAGATTGTATCCCCCATATATATAACATTCTATTAGTTGCAAGAATTTTGTACAATAATTTAAATTGAAAAATTCGAAGTTTTGAATCCGGCGTTGTTTTGCGTATCAATTCATACACCATGTGCCATGGAATGGGTACATCGAAAATCTCTTCCCAACTATTTTGCAATTTATATGGCACAGCTGTAAGTTTTTTGGTCCTTAAATGAAATTGGTACATGTTTTTATTTATCACACTTTTCTTTAACCATTTATGTTCTTTAATATAAGGCCGACATACAAGTTCCTTACTTTTATCCCCTTCCACCTGCCTCTTCCATTTTTGTGGTAATGCTGCAATTAATTGGTTGTAATTTTGGGTAGAGCAGACATTTCCATATGTCTGTGTTAGCTGCATGTGTGACATTACTCCACCAGTCCTATTTATGATATCATTCACAAAAATTATACCTTTTTTAAACATTTCTTCGATAAATACAGTTTTTTTTATCAATTACTATATTTGAATTTAACCACAAGATTTGTTGTACTATTTGTTCCGTCCTTTCAGGTGGATTAAACTGAAATTGCAACCAACTTTCTAAGGCTTGCTTAAAAAATAAAGATATTTTGGAGATTATTTCCTTTTCAAGCAACCGAAAGTGAGCAGGTGTAATCTGAATAAAGGGAAAAAGGCCCTTCTTGAACATAGGATGAGACATTCGTACCAATCTACTAGAGAACCAGTTTGGATTTAAGTATAACTTTTGTATGACTGATGCCTTTAGTGAGAGGTCTAATGCTTTAATATTTAATAATTTCTGCCCTCCGAATTCATATTCGTTATATAAATAGGCCCTTTTAATTTTATCTGGCTTGCCGTTCCAAATAAAATTGAATATTTTTTGTTCATATAATTTAAAAAGCAGGTCACTAGGTGTAGGCAAAACCATAAGCAAATAGGTAAACTGTGATATGATTAAAGAGTTAATCAGGGTGATTTTCCCACAAATAGACAGGTATTTTCCTTTCCATGGTAGCAAGATCTTATCTATTTTTGCTAACTTTCTATAAAAATTTATTGGAGTGAGATCATTTCTTTCTTTTGGGATTTGTATACCGAGTATGTCCACATCACCGTCAGACCATTTAATTGGTAAACTACATGGCAATGTAAAATGTGTATTTTTTAGTGATCCAATACGTAATATGGTACATTTATCATAATTTGGTTTTAATCCAGAGAGGATAGCAAATGTATCTAGATCCTCTAAGAGGCCGTGGAGAGATTCTAGTTGTGGTTTTAAAAGAAAACATGAATCATCAGCGTACAATGACACCTTAGTTTTTAGGCCCTGGATTTCTAATCCCTTAATATTAATGTTTGATCTAATTTTAACAGCTAACATTTCGATGGCAATAATAAATAGATATGCCGATAGTGGACAACCTTGTTTTACTCCTCTAGATAGTTTAAAACTTTCTGAGATGTAGCCATTATTTACTATTTTACACCTAGGGTTACTATACATAATTTTTACCCATTTTATAAGAGATTCCCCAAAATTGAAATATTCTAGGCATTTATATATAAACTCCAGTCGTACTTTATCAAAAGCCTTTTCAAAATCAGCTATGAAAACCAGGCCTGGTGTCCCCGATATTTCATAGTGTTCTATTGTTTCCAGTACTTGCCTTATATTATCTCCAATGTATCGTCCATGTAAAAAACCTGTCTGATTAGGATGAATAATATCTGACAAAACTTTTTTTATTCTATGCGCCAAGCATTTTGCTAGGATTTTTGCATCACAACACTGAAGTGTAAGAGGTCTCCAATTTTTTAAATGGACTGGATCTTTATATATACCACTTGGGTCCTGTTTCAGTAATAATGATATCACACCTTCTTGTTGCGTGTCTGATAATCTATCATTTATATAGGAGTGGTTAAAACAAGCTAATAATGGTCCTTTGAGTATATCAAAAAAATGTTTGTATACTTCCACTGGTATGCCATCCAGTCCTGGAGTTTTCCCATCCTTAAAGGCCCCAATTGCATCAAGTAGTTCCTCCTCTGTAATTAGGCCTTCACATGAGTCTTTCTGTACAGATGTTAATTTTACATTATTATTAGGGAAAAAATCCATACAATTAGTTTCAGTTAGTGGAGATGGAGGAGCCTGAAACGAAAATATATTCTTAAAGTACTTTACTTCCTCTTTCAAAATATCATTTGGTGAATCATGCGTGACTCCATCATTTGTAACAAGTTTTAATACGTTTTTTTTGGTAGCATTTCTATATTGAAGATTGAAAAAGAATTTGGTGCATTTTTCCCCATATTCCATCCAGTTCGCTTTATTTTTGTAATATATTACACTGGATCTTTCTTGAATAAGTTCCTCCATTTCTTTTTGTTTTTCCTCTAACTTATTCTGTGCCTCTATGGTACCGTTTTTATTGTTATCTAACTGTACTGTTAGTCCTTCAATTTCCTTTGTTAATATGGACTCTTTTGATCGAAGTTGCTTTTGTTTTATAGATGAGTACTGAATTGCATGGCCTCTAAAGCCACACTTAAAAGTGTCCCATACAATATGGGGATCTGCTGTACCTATGTTATGTCTAAAAAAGTCAGTTATAAATTCTTCTGTCCTAGTTCTAAACAATTTATCATCTAGTAGGCTTTGATTAAATTTCCAATATCCTCGCCCACGTGGAAATTCTGTAAGAGTAATATATATGCCAATTATGTGATGGTCCGACCGCATTCTGTCCCCTATCAAACACTTTTTAACTTTTGGTGCCAGAGAGAATGATATAAGAAAGTAGTCAAGGCGACTAGCTTGATTAAGCCTCCGCCATGTATATCTCACTAGGTCAGGGTATTTAAGTCTCCATATATCCACTAATTCCAATATATCCATGACATTCCTGATTTCCTTAAGTGCCTGAGGGTGATAGTTTGTAGTGTGATTTCCTTTCCGGTCCATAGAGGTATTTAAGACCGTATTAAAATCTCCCACTATAATAATAGAGTCTAGTGTTGCTTGTAGAGTTGATACATTCTTATATATATTGTCAAAGAAGCTTGGATCATCATTATTCGGACCATATAGGTTAATAAGCCATATATGTTTATTGTCCAATAACATATTTAAAATAATCCATCTACCTTGAGGATCTGTTTGGACAAGTTGCACATTTGGATCAAAGTTATTATTAATTAAAACCATCACCCCTTTTGAATTTCTTTGCCCATGGGAGAAATATATTTCGCCCCCCCAGTTCTTTTTCCACAAAACTTCATCTAAAACTGTCGAATGGGTTTCCTGTAAACAGTAGATATTATAATCCTTCTCTTTTAGCCAGGTAAATACTGATCGTCTTTTCTTATTATCTGCTAAGCCATTACAATTGTAACTGGCTATACTTATTTCACCACTTACCATAATGAGACACACCTTTCAATTATTTTTATCAAAATATATGTTTGTAAACGTCCTATTAAAAAGTAACATAATGATTGAGTGTCTATATAGTTGTACCATGACATTTGCATCTCCACTAAGCAAACCTCCAATTGGTCCCCACTATTCCACCCGCCAAAAGCCCCCATCTCGAGTTGGGTTGTCATCCCAATGACCGGCAGACCACCCCCGACCCCCCGCATCGCACAGCCCCGGACCGACTGGGATCCATCCTTCGAAAAGTGCACACAGCGCCATCCACCGAACCGAAGCAGATCCATTGCCAAATGCATTTCCATCGCCCTCACCTCTATTTTTATTACATATTGCTGTGAATCATCCTCTATAGTCCCTAACATCTTTTACTTCTTCCTTCGCAACAGTTGTGGGATACACACATACACCCACACACATTCAGCCCTTACCCCCACACAACCATAAGCTCACCCTCTCAACAATTGCACCATCCCAGAGCCCAACTCAAGATGGATCATGATTTACAAATGTACTTGCAGCTGCATGAGAAGGCCTGCAAGACCGCGCAAAAAAATGAGCATAAATGTAGAGATTTATTTACCATTGTCACATCCTAAATGATGGAGGTCAAATGTACACCTTCTTCCTGAAACACCCACAATACGGTCATCCATTTTGACCAATGCACAATGCTCTTGGTTGGTCATCAATCAACAAGATAATTGAAAAAAACATGCTTATTTTATTTCATAATTTACATAATTTAAAACGGCCAAGTTCTATTCACAACGGTATTCAGTTGGTAAGAGACAGTCATTCAGTAAATACTAGGAATAGATTGTCCACCATCTATGCATTATCCAGACAGAAAAGAGAAACAGGCAAAATAACATTTCAATTTAGAGCAATAAAGAAATGGAATAAATGAACTGAGCAAACCAGAAACCTTTCAATACATAAATTTGAACATAATTTTAAAACCATTTAAATATAATACATAGACATTTGTAGATGAAGAATCAATCAATCATTTTTAGACTGAGTATTTATTGGGTCATTAAGTTAATATATTATGTATGTTTGTAATAGTGTGTTATATGTGAAAATGTGTTTATTATAAATTGTATTTGAATGTTTAAGGAAGATTAGTCCAAATGGGGACTAAAAGAGATCCAAATCAAAATCAAATCAAATGTCGAACAAAGTTGGAAATTGTTGCGACCTCCGTCTGTAATTTTCTTCCGCATGTTTTGCAAGTTTTTTGTTGATATCAAGTTTATTTTATATAGCCCTTCGTACATCAGCTAATATCTCGAAGTGCTGTACAGAAACCCAGCCTAAAACCCCAAACAGCAAGCAATGCAGGTGTAGAAGCACGGTGGCTGGGAAAAACTCCCTAGAAAGGCCAAAACCTAGGAAGAAACCTAGAGAGGAACCAGGCTATGAGGGGTGGCCAGTCCTCTTCTGGCTGTGCCGGGTGGAGATTATAACAGAACATGGCCAAGATGTTCAAAATGTTCATAAATGACCAGCATGGTCAAATAATAATCAGGAATAAAAGTCAGTTGGCTTTTCATAGCCGATCATTAAGAGTTGAAAACAGCAGGTCTGGGACAGGTAGGACGTCCGGTGGACAGGTCAGGGTTCCATAACCGCAGGCAGAACAGTTGAAACTGGAACAGCAGCAAGGCCAGGTGGACTGGGGACAGCAAGGAGTCATCATGCCCGGTAGTCCTGACGCATGGTCCTAGGGCTCAGGTCCTCCGAGAGAGAGAAAGAAAGAGAGAATTAGAGAGAGCATACTTAAATTCACACAGGACACTGGATAAGACAGGAGAAGTACTCCAGATATAACCAACTGACCCTAGCCCCCCGACACATAAACTACTGCAGCATAAATACTGGAGGCTGAGACAGGAGGGGTCAGGAGACACTGTGGCCCCATCCGATGATACCCCCAGACAGGGCCAAACAGGAAGGATATAACCCCACCCACTTTGCCAAAGCACAGCCCCCGCACCACTAGAGGGATATCTTCAACCACCAACTTACAATCCTGAGACAAGGCCGAGTATAACCCACAAAGATCTCCACCACAGCACAAACCAAGGGGGGGGCGCCAACCCAGACAGGAAGATCACGTCAGTAACTCAACCCACTCAAGTGACGCACTCCTCCTAGGGACGGCATGAAAGAGCACCAGTAAGTCAGTGACTCAGCCCCTGTAATAGGGTTAGAGGCAGAGAATCCCAGTGGAGAGAGGGGAACCGGCCAGGCAGAGACAGCAAGGGCGGTTCGTTGCTCCAGAGCCTTTCCGTTCACCTTCACACTCCTGGGCCAGACTACACTCAATCATATGACCTACTGAAGAGATAAGTCTTCAGTAAAGACCATGATACAGCGTTGTCTTTATATCCAAAAAGAATACTTTTGGGTATCACCTTTCCAAGGGTTCCATCTGAATTCACCCGCCGACATTCCTCTGCACTGCCACGCACAACTTTTTCTCAGCTGGCACAATTTTATTGGCTGCTGTCCGATTCAAACTGTAATCCGTTAAATGAAGTTGATGCGCTGCACACTTTTTTTAATAGCATAATTTTTTTAATTTGGGCTTGGGGAGGGTATCAAGTCAGGTCGAGTCATAAGGCTCAAGTCCAAGTCAAGTCACGAGTCATTGGTGTTAAAGTCAAAGTCATCATATTTGTGACTCGAGTCCACACCTCTGGTATGTACAGTACAATAACAATATCAATAACGATATCAGTGATAGATGAGGTAGTTATATGCATACAATCAGGGGTAAAGCGGCTGAACAGCAGGATATAAAAATAGTAGCAGCAACATATGGGATGTGTTAGGAGAGAGGCTGTTTTTGTCCTGCCCTTGACTTTGGTGCAGGGCATGTGACATCCATAACCTCTTCCTCGCAAAACTCCCTGATCTTCTCAAAAAGATAGTTTGTCTAGCTGTGTCCAGTCCAGGTGGTGCTTGTACAGGCAGACCACCTATGGGTGGAAGGATGACAGCATTGCGCAGCAAATGAATAAGAACAACAGCAAGAAATCTGAAGACATTACAACCCTGCACAACATCAATTCACCTTATACAATGCAACGACAGTTATTTTCACCTGAAGGGCTGCAACTGCTTTATCTGTGGCAGTGGCCTGAAGAACGGAGTCAGGTGTTGTTGCCAGCCTTAGCTTTCCACCAGCACCGTACCATTTTCCAGTCCAACCAGCTGTGAGATGTTGACCCTGTCACAGTGCTGTCCTTCACAACACTAGTAATCTCAGACAAAGTGTTCACTCTCGTCTTTCTGCAGGGCTGCTTGATAAGGCCGAAGCATCAGTCAAGGGCAAACTTGTTGTGGCCTGTGATCAGAACGTGAAGGTCCATGCTATGGTGGAGCTTGTGCATGTAGTTGATGACTGCGCTGCTGTCTTTGCTTGCTTGGGCCAGCTCTCTTTTTGATGGGAGGCATTAGACCATTCTCCTTGTATGACTGGTGGAGGAAAGTCAGGCATGTTCTACTGATGCTGAAAGACAAATTCCAGATACAAATATTTTAGCATTCTTATACAATAGATGCGAAATGGCATTCTGAGATAATATCACTATACACAGTTCATACACGTAATGTTAGCTAACTAGCCAGCCATCTAACGCCAGCTGGCTAGCTAACAGCAAGCTTTTACTAGCAATACAAACCGATTGTCATAGCTAGCTAAAGTTAACCAAATAGGTTCAATGTTAGCTAGTTAGCTAGCTAACATTAGGCTATAACTAGCAATGCGAAATGGCATTCTGAGAAAACATCACTAACGTTACACACACTTCATACATTAAGTTAATGTTACCTAGCAAGCCAGCCATCTAACCTCAGCTAACGTTAGCTAGCTAACAGCAAGCTTTAACTTGGGGTCTTTTGTTTAGACATGTAACGTTAACTAGCTAAAGAAATGTACTATACTCCCAATCCATAGAGTAACATTACTAGTAATACCAACTGATTGTAATATCTAGCTAAAGTTAACCAAATACGTTCAATGTTAGCTAGCAAGCCAGCCATCAAACTCCAGCTGGTTAGCTAACAGCAAGCTTTAACTTGTAATGAAAACAACTTTCTGACAAATTAGAAATGTATAATATCTGAAACTGTAGCTAGATACATGGATACACGTATACATGGATGAAAGCTTCACGGCAGACTACAACCCCTTTTATTAAATAAGACGTCCTGTGTCATTTCCGTTTAGTTTACACATCTTGTTTGGCCCGTTGACTTCCACTGATTTCAAAACTCGGTCAACCTCTTCTGTGACAACAACACTGTTGATCATCCTCCAGAAAGTAGTCCATCACAACTTTTTCCCATTGACCTTTGACGATAGCACCTGATGAATTCAGGGCAGCAATGTTATTGAGAGCAGTAACAACATATTTGCAGTTCTCCATGGCTAACTTTTTCTTTAGAAAAAACTGCAGTAGAAAGGATTATCTGCGCATAACGAGCAGCTAATTTTATAGACACAAGATGCTACTCTGCAGACCAATCTGAAACCCATCTCTTGGCATGTCCAGCCAACTCAGTATCGCAGCCAATCGTGGCTAGTGGGAAGGTTCCTGGCTTTTTCTTTGGCTAATCCAACTAGGCTCGTAATTTAACAACATTATTTGTATTTACAGATGGCATGCAAGTTTGTTATTAAGGCACATGAAAGTAAAAAAAACAACATTGCATTTTGATTAAAAAAAACATTTTTTACATTCAAACGTTCAACCTGTGAAGTCGGTCAGATTTGTGGTAGATGGTGGCAGATTGCGTCATTCTGTCATTGCACCACACTACCACAAGGGGGAGTTAGAACGCTGTTCTATCGGTAGTCTGAACTGTGGCAAAAATGTACTATCTTTTCGTAAATTAATGGATGTGTGAATGTTTCAGTCCAAGAGTCTCTCTTCTCTGGTACTAGAGTCCTGCATTAGGCAACAACAAAAAATAGCTGGCGGGTGGTCCCGGAATAGAGAGAGAACCTGTGTAAATACTGTGGCGCAACTACACTTGACATGTGGACTGACAATTTTTGAAAAATAGGCATGGTGGGCTTTTGGTTTCTCTCCCTCTAAAAACAGACAGAAATAATTCAAAATAACAAACTGGCTTTATTTACCACAGTGTGAAAGAGTGATAGCCCCTGTATATAAAGTGAGTTTCTGAAACACGGAGTCCTTCTTTGCTGAAGTAAAGAAGAAACTGAATGAAAGAGAGTCCAGCAAGGATAGGGAGGGGAAAAAGGTTGCCCATATTTTCAAGATCTGAGCTACTTCATTTATTTATGAAATGTACTAGTTTATTTAGGCAATTTAATACATTCGTTTAGGCTTGGCCTATTTAGTAGGCTATTTCACAGTATAAAGATATGTTTGTCAGCATAAAGCTGAGTGACTCACTCATTCGTAGCTTTGAATCAAAATAAATAAGTCTGATAGTCTTTAGTAAAGAAATGTTTTGACCAAGTTAAATCTGCTCATGTTGTGTGTGTTCAATTATTTCTAACATTGTGGTTACAATGAAAAATGGAAACGAAAGAAATCAAATAAATCCTATTTATAATGAATAATCAGACGCGTGTTGCAAGCTTGTCATTTTTCCTTATTACATTTTTTTTTGTACGATTTTATTTGATATTTTTAGATAACAAACAACAACTGCATCACTCCTGCCCATAACCACCTGTTTACCTGTTCACCCCCATCTCTAGCGTCCGCATCACTCTCCGCCATACTGCACCATATTGTTTCTCTCCGTCGCCCACATACACTTTCAACATTTGGATAATAAAGCATTTAAAAGCTGACATTTGTTGATTTTCGTTTTTACGTTTTTTTCAAGATGATTGACAAGAAAAGTATCGTCCAACCCATCTCACTGCACCCTTATATGCCATGTCTTGAAAAATGCAGACAGATGGATTAAAAGTTAATTTCCATTGTAATACTTCTGACAGACAAATTTCCAACTCCACCCATATATGTTGGACTTCATATCATTCCCAGAAGGCATGGATTATTATAACCGAATGAAAAATGAACCTGATAATCTAATTGAAGTTACTGCAGGCCTAAGACCTATGTCACGTTCCTGACCTGTTTTCTGTTGTTTGGTATGTGTTTATTGGTCAGGGCGTGAGTTTGGGTGGGTAGTCTATGTTATGTGTTTTCTATGTTGGGTTAATGGGTTGCCTGGTATGGCTCTCAATTAGAGGCAGGTGTTTGGCGTTTCCTCTGATTGAGAGTCATATTAAGGTAGGTTGTTCTCACTGTTTGTTTGTGGGTGATTGTTCCTGTGTCTGTGTAATCCACATGGGACTGTTTCGTTTGTTCGTTCGTTTTAGGTAGTCTGTTCCTGTTCTTGCGTCCTTCGTCTATATGTAAGTTCGTTTGTTTCAGGTCTGTTGCCTTCGTTTATTGTTTTGTAGTTTGTTCTAGTGTTTTGTCAGTGTTTCGTCTGTTTGTAATAAATAGTTATGTATTCATCACCCGCTGCGCCTTGGTCCATTCATACACCACCAGACGAACGTTACACCTATGGGTTTAACCTTCTGAATGAATGATTATATTGAAGATAGAAGCCACCTCTTTATGAGTTTGAGAGCCAATCCGTTACCCAACAAAATAATATCAATTTATTTAGCCTAATTGTTTTTCTGACTACAGACAGTAGCTATTATTCCTATTTCTTGCATTAAGTCATTTGTCTGCATGTTTATTCAACATTTGACTAAAAGGAAATCATGCCATAAAGTAAGAACAGGTTTTTTTTCTTCACAATGCATCGCGGAACATTGACAACTCAAATCACTTTAATCTACTTCATCACCCTCCCGGATCCGGGATCCTACTCATCAAAAAAGCTGACTAGCATAGCCTAGCCTAACGGGACAGGGATATCATATAATTTTCATGAAATCACAAGTTCAATACAGCAAATGAAAGATAAACATCTTGTGAATCCAGCCATCATTTCCGATTTTTTAAATGTTTTACAGCGAAAACACAATATGTATTTCTATTAGCTAACCACAATAGCCAAACACACAACCGCATATTTTCACCATGTTTCCACCGCATAGGTAGCTTTCACAAAACCGACAAAATAGAGATAAAATTAGTCACTAACCAAGAAACAACTTCATCAGATGACAGTCTTATAACATGTTATACAATACATTTATGTTTTGTTCGAAAATGTGCATATTTGAGGTATAAATCATAGTTTTACATTGCAGCCACCATCAAAAATAGCACCAAAGCAGCCAGAATAATTACAGAGAGCAACGTGAAATATATAAATACTCATCATAAAACATTTATGAAAAATACATGGTGTACAGCAAATGAAAGATAAACATCTTGTGAATCCAGCCAATATTTCCGATTTTTTAAGTGTTTTACAGCGAAAACACAATATAGAATTATATTAGCTTACCACAATAGCCAAACACACAAACGCATTTATTCACCGCAAAGGTAGCTTTCGCAAAAAACAGCAATAGATATAAAATTAATCACTAACCTTTGGACAACTTCATCAGATGACAGTCTTATAACATCATGTTATACAATACATTTATGTTTTGTTCGAAAATGTGCATATTTAGAGCTGCAAATCGTGGTTATACATTGTGAATACGTAGCAACATTTCTACAGAATGTCCGGAGATATTTTGGACACTCACCTAATCTGACCAAAGAACTCATCATAAACTTTACATAAAAATACTTGTTGTATGGCAAATGAAAGATACACTGGTTCTTAATGCAACCGCTGTGTTAGATTTTTTAAAATAACTTTACCACAACATACAGCTTGGGTTATTGTGAGACAGTGCTCACCAACACGGCGGAGAATAGACATCAACATATTACACAGAAATACGAAATAACATCATAAATGTTGTCTTACTTTTGCTGAGCTTCCATAAGAATGTTGTACAAGGAGTCCTTTTTCCAGAATAAATTGTTGTTTGGTTTTAGAATGTCCATTTCTTCTGTCGAATTCGCGCCACAATGCTAGCCAAGGTTGCTAACATTCCCATCCTCTCTTGGCGCAAAGAACGGAAAACTCCAAAAGTCCCAATAAACTGATAAAACTCGGTTGAAAAAACCTACTTTATGATGTTATTATCATATGTATCAAATAAAATCAGAGCCGGAGATATTCGCAGTGTATACCGAACGCTTTTCAGAAGACAATGTCGAGGTCCCTCGCGCGCCGTCGAAGACAAAGGAAATACCGGACCTGTCACTCCAAAAGCTCTTGTTCGGCCTCAGATCAAGCTAGACACCCCATTCCACCTTCCACTGCCTGTTGACATCTAGTGGAAGGCGTATGAAGTGCATGCATATCGATAAATAAAAGCCAGTTGAATAGGCAGGCCCTGAAACAGAGCCTCGTTTTCAGATTTTTCACTTCCTGTATGGAAGTTTGCTGCCAAATGAGTTATGTTTTACTCACAGATATAATTCAAACAGTTTTAGAAACTTGAGAGTGTTTTCTATCCAATAGTAATAATAATATGCATATTGTATGATCTAGAACAGAGTACGAGGCCGTTTCATTTGGGCACGATTTTTTCCAAAGTGAAAACAGCGCCCCCGTATTGACAAGAAGTTTTTAAAGAGCCTTATATTAGACAACAAATAAATATACTAAAATCAATTCAAAAACAGTACATTCATCACTGGACTTATTCAAATTGCTGTGCAGGAAAAGGATGTCATCCACCATGTCTGGTCGCAGGCTCGCAGCTGGCTTCTCTCTGAAACCACACATCCATCTGAAGGCGACGGTTTATCCTTTGGAACCACAAAATTACAGTAGGCCTCTTGAAGCGATGGGGGAAATCAACAGAATTCCCAAGTATTCTTTCACAATAGCTGGCCTTATGTTATCTGCAGATATGAGCTGCACTGTCCCACTCCGTGGTGGATAACATCCACCCTTTGTTTATGTAATGGGCTGTAATGCACAAGTATCCTGTTTAAAAAAAATCGTCAGCCCACATGTCAAGTGTAATTGCGCCATTGTATTTACCCAAGTTCTCTCTCAACTCCGGGATCACCCGCCAGCTGTTTTTTTTTTGGCCTGATGCAGGACTAGTGTGATAGGAGAGAGACTGACTGAAACATTCACACCTCCATTAATTTACTCAACGCTAGTCTAAGAGCTCATCTAGGTGTGAAAATCCCCCAATCTGTGCCACAGTTTAGACTACGGATAGATGCTGCAGTCAGTCAGAGTAGAGTGTAGCTTAATGGCCAAAAATGGCAAACTTGCAATGTTTTCAATGCTTAAGTACTCTGAAGTTTTACATTTCAGACACAATATCACAGACCAGATTTCCCCTAACGAAAAATGCATCAACCCCTACAAATATATTCATTTATTATAATCCACATAATATTTCAAACGAAATTAGCTGTTGCCAGAGGAGAGACTGCATGCTAAAGACAATCAGAAATAATGTGTCTTTAACCCTGCATTATAATATAACTTATATTGAACGAAAGCCAGGAATGAGTGAGTCACTCAGCCCTATGCTTCTGTTCCAGCTTCTGTTGCCTATTTGAGTGTTTGGTTAATATCCTACTGATTCTGTGATCACCAAGCTTCATGCAACCGCAAAATGTCAGATAAAGCAATTTCACAAATCTGTGCAAAACTAACAAGTTGATGGCAATGCCACGAAGCCTCCGCTAATAAGCATATTTCACATATTTTCAAGACCTGAGCTATTTAATGTACAGTAGGTGTTTTATTTATTACATTTACTTGTGGAATGTTACCAAATAGATAACAACAATAGAAAGAATAATCCGGTGGCATTGGTAGAGAGTCAGGAGGAGAATGGGGTGAAAGTGCAATGTACTGTAAGTACGCAACAACGCTGTGGGCCAGGTGTAAATGGTTTAGCAGCCTTTCCAATAAATATGAATACAAAAGAAGCCATTCAACCTAGATGGGCTATCAGCAGGACAATAGACTCTTGCTGAGTTTAGGGACTTTAAATGTATTAATGGATGTTTGTGAGGCATGTCACTTCACTCGTCTCTTTGCATAGCCCACCAAATGCACTGTTTTCCAACCACATCTGGATGGATCCAAAAATAAATTACTATGTGAATAAATATCTCTGAATGATAGAAGTGTTGGAATAATACAGGCTAATGCAATTGAAGGCAATAAAGTGTTGCTTACTGAAACACCCAAATCCATCCAATTGTTCTGATTGGATTTGAAGCAATAGCCTACCTGCTTGTGGTCAACTATTTCAGCACCGTTTCGCACTGCTTTGAGACAGGAATGGGGACTGGTCTTGATAAATCAATCAGATTTTTATTTTCACTGAATCGCCATTTGGGTATTGGTTAGCCTACAATTGGTTAGCCTAATTTACAACGAATTATAATAATAATAATCCCATATAGTATGTTCTAACAAAAAAGCTTTTAAAGTCTCTAGTAGAGCCAATATTAAAAAGTCAAATAAATTCCTGAATTCAATCACTGAACTTACATGTTGCGGTTTATTCATTGTTTAATAATTCAAGGCTCCCTTTGTTATTTCGTTTTATAGCTAAAATGCTTTACTGTATTTAAATCAAATCAAATCACATTTTATTGGTCACATACACATATTTAGCAGATGTTATTGCAGGTGTAGCAAAAGGCTTCTGTTCCTAGCGCCAACAGTGCAGTAGTGTCTAACAGTTCACAACAATACACACAAATCTAAAAGTCAAAGAATGGAATTAGGAATTTATACATATTAGGACGAGCAATGTCGGAGTGGCATTGACTAAAATAGAGTAGAATAGAACAGAGTATATACATTGAAATAAGTAAAGCAGTATGTATTCCATTAATAAAGTCACAATGATTCCATGTCTATGTATATAGGGTAGCAGCCTTTAATGTGCAAGATTGAGTAACCGAGTGGTAGCCGGTTAGTGATGGCTATTTAACCTCTCTTGGGTAGGGGGCAGTATTTTCACATCCGGATGAAAAGCGTGTCCAAACAATCCTCAAACATACAAGTATTTTACACCATTTTAAAGATACACTTGTTGTAAATCCAGCCACAGTGTCCGATTTCAAATAGGCTTTACGACGAAAGCACCACAAACGATTTTGTTAGGTCAGAGCCAAGTCACAGAAAAACACAACCATTTTTCCAGCCAAAGAGAGGAGTCACAAAAAGCAGAAATAGAGATAAAATGAATCACTAACCTTTGATGATCTTCATCAGATGACACTCATAGGACTTCATGTTACACAATACATGTATGTTTTGTTCGATAAAGTTCATATTTATATAAAAAAATCTCAGTATACATTGACGCGTTATGTTCAGTAGTTCCAAAAACATCCGGTGATTTTGCAGAGTGCCACATCAATATACAGAAATAGTCATTATAAATGTTGATGAAAATACAAATAAAAAAAAAATACAAGCGTTATACATGGAAGTTTAGATCAACTTCTCCTTAATGCAACCGCTGTGTCAGATTTCAAAAAGCTTTCCTGAAAAAGCACACCATGCAATAATCTGAGTACAGCGCTCAGAGACCAAAACAAGCCAAACAGATATCCGCCATGTTGTGTAGTCAACAGAAGTCAGAAATAGCATTATAAAAATTCACTTACCTTTGATGATCTTCATCGGAATGCACTCCCAGGAATCCCAGTTCCACAATAAATGTTTGTTTTGTTCGAAAAAGTCCATCATTTATGTCCAAATACCTCCCTTTGTTCGCGCGTTCAGTTCACAAATTCACTTTGTCCAGACGAAAAGTCAAACAAGTTCCATTACAGTTCGTAGAAACATGTCAAACGATGTATAGAATCAATCTTTAGGATGTTTTTATCATAAATCTTCAATAATATTCAAACCGGACAATTCCTTTGTCTTTAGAAATGAAAGGGAACGCAGCTCGCTCTCACGGCCGCACGCTTAACTTAGCTCATGGCATTCTGCCAGACCCCTTAGTCAAACAGCTCTTATTCGCTCCCCCTTCACAGTAGAAGCCTGAAACAAGGTTCTAAAGACTGTTGACATCTAGTGGAAGCCTTAGGAAGTGCAATCGGGCCAAATGTACACTGTATCTTGGATAGGCATATACTTGAAAATCTACAAACCTCAGATTTCCCACTTCCTGGTTGGAATTCTTTCTCAGGTTTTTTGCCTGCCATATGAGTTCTGTTATACTCACAGACATCATTCAAACAGTTTTAGAAACTTCAGAGTGTTTTCTCTCCAAATCTACTAATACTATGCATATCTTAGCTTCTGGGCCTGAGTAGCAGGCAGTTTACTCTGGGCACGTTTTCATCCGAACTTGAAAATAGCGCCCCCAGCCATAAGAAGTTAACTAGCCTCTCAAAGCGCTTTATGATGACAGAAGTGTGTGCTACGTGGTGATAGGCATTTAGTTCAGATACCTTTGCTTTCTTGGGTACAGGAACAATGGTGGACATCTTGAAGCAAGTGGGGACAGCAGACTGGGATAGGGAGAGAATTAATATGTCCCTAAACACTCCAGCCAGCTGGTCTGCGCATGCTCTGAGGACTCGGCTAGCGATTCTGTCTGGGCCGACAGCCTTGCGAAGGTTAACACTCCTAAATGTCTTGCGTCAACCATGGAGAACGAGAGCCCACAGTCCTTGGCACTGTGTTATCTTCAAAGCGGGCAAATAAGGTGTTTAGCTTGCACGGGAGCAAGACGTCAGTGTCTGCGACGTGGCTAGTTTTCCCTTTGTAATATGTGATTCTCTTTAAACCCTACTACATACGTCTTGTGTCTGAGCTGTTGAATTGCGACTCCACTTTGTCTCTGTACTGAGGTTTTTGCCTGTTTGATTGCCTTACAGAGGGAATAACTACACTGTTTGTATTCCCCTTGCCATGGTTAAATGCGGTGGTTCGGCTTTCAGTTTTGCACGAATGCTGCCATGTATCCCTGGTTTCTGGTTTGGGTAGGTTTTAATAGTCACAGTGGGAACAATATCCCCTATACACTTCTTGATGAACTCAGACACTGTGTCATTTCAATAACTTAGTTTCTCAAAGATGCCCTCTGGTAGTCAAACTAGTATTATTGGCAACAATTACTCTCAGTAAAATACTATGAGGTCATGCACTCCAACATGCCATACCATTCTGCAGCACCCCGCAAGCTGTGTTGCAGTATGACACAACTTTTAAAGAAAGAACCACTGTTCCTTTCATATGAAGTAATACTTTTCATATGATTCTCTAATAATTTCTTTAAATACATTTGACCATAACTTAATACAAATGCACTTAATGGTTAATCACAAGTATATCTTTGTTGATGAAGCGGGCTTCAACCTTGCCAAAACTCGGCTCTGTAGGCAGAACCTCATCGGCCAACCGTGCAAGTGCCTGGACAACGTGGGGGAAACATTTCCATGTGCGCAGCTATCTCTGAAGATGGTGTGGTAAGCCATTACTTGTATTCTACAATGCTGCACACCTCATTGTGTTTTTCAATGAACTTGAGCAGGCATGTCAAGGGGAAGATCATTTTTACGCGCCTCACGCTTCAGCGGTCCCGTTCTGTGAGCTTGTGTGGCCTACCACTTCGCAGCTGAGCCGTTGTTGTTCCTAGACGTTCCCAGTTCACAATAACAGCACTTACAGTTGACCGGAACACCTCTACCAAGGCAGAAATTTGACGAACTGACTTGTTGGAAAGGTGGCATCCTATGACGGTGCCACGTTGAAAGTCACTGAGTTTTTCAGTAAGGCCATTCTACTGTCAATGTTTGTCTATGGAGATTGCATGGCTGTGTGCTCAATTGTATACACCTGTCAGCAACGGGTGTGGCTGAAATAGCCAAATACACTAATTTGAAGGGGTGTCCACATACTTTTGTATATATAGTGTATCTTGCATTGTTTGCTATTGGATTAACTGGTAGTTAAAACGACAACATTGAAAAGATATCATTATGTTGTGTGTTGGTGATTTAAACCTCATTACATTTCACAATAAACTTAGATTTTGAATCATTGAATGTGTGGTGAGAGATGTTTACTATCCAAATGAATGCACAATGACAGGTTTTGAAATAAAGACTGGCTGTGTAACAAGTGTGACCAGTTTGGAGTCTTTTACTAAGAGTTGTGAAAATGTACCACATAAAATGTACTTGTGAAAATATTACCAAAGCGATAAAAAAACTGTAATGATCACTAAAAGAGCAAATAACCATTTTGTGAACTGTAAAGAATCATTGAAGCGCTCAAGGGGTTCTTTGAGTCATTATGGTCCCACATAGAACGATCACCCTTCCCAAAGAAGCCTTTTTTTAGGGTGTGCAGCCAATGCCAGTTAAATATGTATTTCTGTCCTCATATTCTTTCTTCTATCACTCACTGATTGCTCTCCAGCGAGAGAGAAGAAGGGTGACCCTTTCCTTTTCTCTCTCTCTCCCTCCCTCCATCTGTCTACCTTCATTAACTGACAGAACTTTCCTCCTTGTTTCACTCACTCTTTGGCCTTTTATCTCTCTCTGTTTTTATGCTAACATGAGACAGGTAAAGGGTCACCTTAAATTCTCCCATATCTCTCTCTCTTTCCTCTCTCCAATTGTCCTAGCCCGAGTTAGTACCCGTCCTGCCCTGTATCTGTTTATCTCCATCTCTACTTCTTTCCCTCCCTCTGTCTCCATCTTAGACAGAGATCCGACCTACTTAGGAGAAGTTGCCAGAGCCTTGAGAGAGCGAGAGAGGCATGCGTCTGCAAGCCTCATTAGCAGCCCCTCGGCTAATTGAGCCTAATTTAGGAGCGGTTATCCTGCTTCTCTCCTGCCCCTCTCTCTCTGTCTACCTCTCTGTCTCTGTCCAACTCTCCCTCTTTCTCTGTCTGTATCTACCCCTCCATCTCCCTCCCTTTCTCTTTCGCTCCCTCGCTCTGGTATCTAAATTTCGCCATGTCTCATGGTGCTCTAAAGATCTCTTAATTAATTGATTTCATTCTCGTTCTATGGTTCACCTTGGCTATCTTAGTACAGAACAGGAGTTTCACAATATTATTCTATCACGAACATAATTTGCTGTCTTTACAAAATAGCGAGTAGGAGTCAAGGAAAGAAAGAAACAGTGCAAATGTGTGTCTGTGCATGAGAGGAGAGTGAGCGAGAGCGAGATTGATGGTATGCACAAATCTGTGCTTGAGTTAGGGGAGGAGATATATTTTATTTATTTATTAACCTTTTTATCTTCAAAGCAAATTGGGTTTCAACTCAGCATGTTGAGTGGAGCATTGTTTAGCATATTTTAGTGCCTCTGTAGGTTTGTAAGTAGAAGGAACACCTAGCAAAGCTTTTATTAATATACATAAGTGTGTTCTCCCTCTTACATATTTGCAAATCATATTTTGGTATAATTTCTTGCTGCGAACTCCAGCACAACACATGGTCTGGGTTGTGTGCAGACCTGGCGTTTGCTTTAGCCAGCCTGGCGTGTCAGATGGGCAGGGTTTACATGTTTGTTTCATTATGCCAGGAAAGCTCGCTCAATCAATCGTAGCAAAAGTATTAAACAATTATAAAATAGTATTTGAACCCCGGTCTGGTTGGGAAGCAGTATATATATATATATATATATAAAGGAAAATTATTTACTTTACGCTAGCTAGCTAAACAATGAACCATAATCCCAACTCATGTCGTTACTACCCTGCATGAATCTGCAGGTAGCTAACCAACCAGGTTCAATGTTAGCTAGCTAACACTAGGCTATAACCAGTCAAGCAAATGAGTCTGAAATACAAATAATAAGATCATTGTAAGGGGTGCGTACTGGAGGCAGGGAAGTCAGGCGCAGGAGAGCTTAAACTGGGTTACAACGGAGCAGTTTAATTAATAAAACCACTGGAAAATCCAGAACAAACAATCAATGGGTACAAAACCCGTCGCACACCAGAATAAACGTGCACAAAGCACTTACAATAAACAATTCCAGACAAGGACATGGGGGGAACAGAGGGTTAAACACACAACATGTAATGAGGGGATTGAAACCAGGTGTGTGGGAAGACAAAACAAATGGAAAATGAAAAGTGGATCGATGATGGCTAGAAGCCCGGCGACGCCGACCGCCAAACGCCGCCCGAACAAGGAGAGGAACCGACTTCGGCGGAAGTCGTGAAAATCATACATATAACGTTAGCTAGCTAGCGAGCCAGCCAGCTAACGTTAGCTAGCTAACAGTACACTTTAACTTGAAATGAAACCACTTTAAGGTCAAAATTAGAAATGTGTAATATCTGAAAATGTAGCTAGCTAGACTATCTTACCCGTATACATCATCAATGGACTGTCGGATGCCATGGTTGACCTTAGTTTGAAGATGTAATCCGGAGACAGGTGTTTTCCCCATCTCCTTAGCTATCATACTCAAATTCCACTGATTTCAAAACTCAATCCTCCAGAAAGTGGAGAGCATACACGTAACATTGGCTAGCGAGCCAGCCAGCTGACGTTAGCTAGCTAACAGAACACTTTAACTTGACATTAGGCATATGCAGTTTTACTACGCAATATTTTTTTAAAGCTGCGTTAGAGAGGATTACCTAGACATACTGACCAGCTCAAATAGACAGAAGCATGCTATATGGCAGACCAATCCAAACTCATCTCTCTGCATGTCCAGCCCACTCATTATCTTAGCCAATCATGGCTAGGGGAAGGTTGCTGACTTTTCTCTGACTAAACCAACTAGGCTCGTAATTTAACAATTTTATTCATATTTACAGATGGCATACAAGTTTGTTATTAAGGCACATGAAATTTCACATGTTCGAGAAGCCATTTCTGCCAAAAAACGCATTTTGATCACTACTTCCTGTGAAGTAACGACACGCGACATGCGCCTAGTTTCCTAAAATGGGTCACATATTTAGATGGCTTTTCTTGTAGTCCTTTGTAGCTCAGTTGGTTGAGCATGCACTTGTTAACGACAAGGTAGTAGGTTTGATTTCCGTGACCACCCATATGTAAAATATATGCACGCATGAATGTAAGTCACTTTGGACAAATGCATCTGCTAAATGGCTTAAATTATAGATCCCATTCTCTATCTATTCTAGTAAGTCTGTCTTCAAAATTAGTGATTAAAAGGTCCACTGAATTTAAAGGGATAGGTTAAGATAAATGTACTGAAAACCCTATTGAATGAAAACGCCATGAGAAAACCGTTGGCTAGCAAGTGGGAGTATTTTCAGAGGTTTAATTAAATGTATTCAGTGCGCGCAAGGGAATCACGTCTGCAAAGCCCTTTATGCACGTGCATAAGGTAAATGTCGAATATAAAGTACTGAGAAGTGTGTAGGAAAGGTTACATTTCCTAAGTCTGAATTGGGCCCTTAATGACCTGTGTTCATCCAGGGATTAGTTAGCAGAGCAGGGATGGAATTTACACAGTGGCTGCACACACAGGAGGCAGTAGCAAATGGTTCTTCTTAATCATGTTCTATTAACAGCCATGCAGTCGTGTAGCTTCGATTTGCTGTAGCGCTACGTAACAGATTGGAAATGTTCATATTTGCAGTGGGACGAGCAAGTTGCGATTTCTGCCAAAAAAAAGCAAATTATGCAGCGTTAAATTAACACTGCACTTAGTGCTGACTGTTACACTTTGTCAGTGTTAGGGAATTAATACCTCATATAGTATTTTTAACACTAGAAAGTACATACAGTTGAAGTTGGAAGTTTACATACACCTTAGCCAAATACATTTTAACTCAGTTTTTCACAAATCCTGACATTTAATCCAAGTAAAATTTCCCTGTGTTAGGTCAGTTAGGATCACCACTTTATTTTAAGACTGTGAAATGTCAGAATAATAGTAGAGAGAATTATTTATTTCAGCTTTTATTTTTTTCATCACATTCACAATGGGTCAGAGGTTTACATACACTCAATTAGTATTTGGTAGCATTTCCTTTAAATTGTTTAACTTGGTTCAAATGTTTCGGGTAGCCTTCCACAAGCTTCCCACAATAGGTTGGGTGGATTTTGGCCCATTCCTCCTGACAGAGCTGGTGTAACTGAGTCAGGTTTGTAGGGTTCCTTGCTCGCACATGCTTTTTCAGTTCTGCCCACACATTTTCTATGGGATTGAGGTCAGGGCTTTGTGATGGCCGCTCCAATACCTTGACTTTGTTGTCCTTAAGCCATTTTGCCACAACTTTGGAAGTCTTTTTTTATTTCACCTTTATTTAACCAGGTAGGCCAGTTGAGAACAAATTCTCATTTACAACTGCGACCTCGCCAAGATAAAGCAAAGCAGTGTGACAAAAACAACAACACAGAGTTACACATGGGATAAACAAACATACAGTCAATAACACAATAGAAAATCTGTATACATTGTGTGCAAATGAAGTAAGGAGGTAAGGCAATAGATAGGCCATAGTGGCGAAATAATTACAATATATCAATTAACACTGGAGTGATAGATGTGCAGATGAGGATGTGCAAGTATAAATACTGGTGTGCAAAAGAGCAGAAAAAAACAAAAACAAATTTGGGGATGAGGTAGGTAGTTGGTTGGATGGGCTATTTGCAGATGGGCTGTGTACAGCTGCAGCGATCGGTAAGCTGCTCTGACATCCGATGCTTGAAGTTAGTGAGGGAGATAAGTCTCCAACATCAGTGATTTTTGCAATTTCTTCCAGTCATTGGCAACAGAGAACTTGAAGAAAAGGCGGTGTTGGCTTTGGGGATGACCACTGAAATATATGCTTGGGGTTATTGTCCATTTGGAAGACCATTTGCGACCAAGCTTTAACTTCCTGACTGATGTCTTGAGACGTTGTTTCAATATATCCACAGAATTTTGCTCGCTCATGATGCCATCTATTTTGTGAAGTGCACCAGACCCTACTGCAGCAAAGCACCCCCACAACATGATGCTGCCACCCCCGTGCTTCACAGTTGGGATGGTGTTCTTCGGCTTGCAAGTCTCCCCCTTTTTCCTCCAAACATAATGATGGTCATTATGGCCAAATAGTTCTATTTTTGTTTCATTTCTCCAAAAATACAATCTTTGTCCCCATGTGCAGTTGCAAACCGTAGTCTGGCTTTTTTTTTAGCAGTGGCTTCTTCCTTGTTGAGCAGCCTTTCTGGTTATGGCAATATAGGACTCGTTTTACTGTGGATATAGATACTTTTGTACCTGTTACCTCCAGCATCTTCACAAGGTCCTTTGCTGTTGTTCTGGGATTGATTTGCACTTTTCGCACTAAAGTACGTTCATCTCTAGGAGACAGAACACCTTCTCCTTCCTGAGCGGTATGACGGCTGTGTGGTCCCATGGTGTTTATACTTGCGAACTTTAATTTGTACAGATGAACGTGGTACGTTTGGAAATTGCTCCCAAGGATGAACCAGACTTGTGGAGGTCTACAATTTTTTTCTTTTTTTTCTTATTTCTTTTGATTTTCCCATGATGTCAAGCAAAGAGGCACTGAATTTGAAGGTAGGCCTTGAAATACATCCACAGGTACACCTCCAATTGACTCAAATGATGTCAATTAACCTATCAGACGCTTCTAAAGCCATGACATCATTTTCTGGAATTTTTCGAGCTGTTTAAAAGGCACAGTCAACTTAGTGTATGTAAACTTCTGACCCACTGGAATTGTGATACAGTGAATTATAAGTGAAATAATCCATCTGTAAACAATTGTTGGAAAAAATGCACAAATTAGATGTCCTAACCGACTTACCAAAACTATAGTTTTTCTCTAGGATATGTGGGACGCTAACGTCCCACTTGGCCAAAAGCCAGTAAAAATGCAGAGCGCCAAATTCAAATATATAATACTATAAAAATCAAACTTTCATGAAATCACACATGAAAGACAACAAATTAAAGCTACACTTGTTGTGGATCCAGCCAACATGTCTGATTTCAAAAAGGATCTAATGATTATGTTAGGTCAGTAGATAGCCACAGAAAACACAGCCATTTTTCCAGCCAAAGCGAGGAGTAACAATAGAGCAGAAATAGAGATAAAATTAATCACTAACCTTTGATAATCTTCATCAGATGACACTCATAGGACTTCATGTTACGCAATACATGTATGTTTTGTTCAGTAAAGTTCATATTTATATCCAAAAATGTGAGTTTAGGTGGGACGCTACTGTCTCACTTGGCAAAAACCAGAGAAAATGCAGAGCAGCAAATTCAAATTAATTACTATGAAAATTACTATAAAAATTAAACTTTCATTAAATCATTTACATTACATTTACATTTAAGTCATTTAGCAGACGCTCTTATTCAGAGCGACTTACAAATTGGTGCATTCACCTTATGATATCCAGTGGAACAACCACTTTACAATAGTGCATCTAAATCTTTTAAGGGGGGGGGGGGGGGTTAGAAGGATTACTTTATCCTATCCTAGGTATTCCTTAAAGAGGTGGGGTTTCAGGTGTCTCCGGAAGGTGGTGATTGACTCCGCTGACCTGGCGTCGTGAGGGAGTTTGTTCCACCATTGGGGTGCCAGAGCAGCGAACAGTTTTGACTGGGCTGAGCGGGAACTGTACTTCCTCAGAGGTAGGGAGGCGAGCAGGCCAGAGGTGGATGAACGCAGTGCCCTTGTTTGGGTGTAGGGCCTGATCAGAGCCTGAAGGTACGGAGGTGCCGTTCCCCTCACAGCTCCGTAGGCAAGCACCATGGTCTTGTAGCGGATGCGAGCTTCAACTGGAAGCCAGTGGAGAGAGCGGAGGAGCGGGGTGACGTGAGAGAACTTGGGAAGGTTGAACACCAGACGGGCTGCGGCGTTCTGGATGAGTTGTAGGGGTTTAATGGCACAGGCAGGGAGCCCAGCCAACAGCGAGTTGCAGTAATCCAGACGGGAGATGACAAGTGCCTGGATTAGGACCTGCGCCGCTTCCTGTGTGAGGCAGGGTCGTACTCTGCGAATGTTGTAGAGCATGAACCTACAGGAACGGGTCACCGCCTTGATGTTAGTTGAGAACGACAGGGTGTTGTCCAGGATCACGCCAAGGTTCTTAGCACTCTGGGAGGAGGACACAATGGAGTTGTCAACCGTGATGGCGAGATCATGGAACGGGCAGTCCTTCCCCGGGAGGAAGAGCAGCTCCGTCTTGCCGAGGTTCAGCTTGAGGTGGTGATCCGTCATCCACACTGATATGTCTGCCAGACATGCAGAGATGCGATTCGCCACCTGGTTATCAGAGGGGGAAAGGAGAAGATTAATTGTGTGTCGTCTGCATAGCAATGATAGGAGAGACCATGTGAGGATATGACAGAGCCAAGTGACTTGGTGTATAGCGAGAATAGGAGAGGGCCTAGAACAGAGCCCTGGGGGACACCAGTGGTGAGAGCACGTGGTGCGGAGACAGATTCTCGCCATGCCAGCTGGTAGGAGCGACCTGTCAGGTAGGACGCAATCCAAGCGTGGGCCGCGCCGGAGATGCCCAACTCGGAGAGGGTGGAGAGGAGGATCTGATGGTTCACAGTATCAAAAGCAGCCGATAGGTCGAGAAGGATGAGAGCAGAGGAGAGAGAGTTAGCTTTAGCAGTGCGGAGCGGAGCGCCTCCGTGACACAGAGAAGAGCAGTCTCAGTTGAATGACTAGTCTTGAAACCTGACTGATTTGGATCAAGAAGGTCATTCTGAGAGAGATAGCAGGAGAGCTGGCCAAGGACGGCACGTTCAAGAGTTTTGGAGAGAAAAGAAAGAAGGGATACTGGTCTGTAGTTGTTGACATCGGAGGGATCGAGTGTAGGTTTTTTCAGAAGGGGTGCAACTCTCGCTCTCTTGAAGATGGAAGGGACGTAGCCAGCGGTCAAGGATGAGTTGATGAGCGAGGTGAGGTAAGGGAGAAGGTCTCCGGAAATGGTCTGGAGAAGAGAGGAGGGGATAGGGTCAAGCGGGCAGGTAGTTGGGCGGCCGGCCGTCACAAGACAGAAGAGGAAAATGTAGAGAGGAGGGAGTGAAAGGATGCCAGGTCCGCAGGGAGGCGAGTTTTCCTCCATTTCCGCTCGGCTGCCCGGAGCCCTGTTCTGTGAGCTCGCAATGAGTCGTCGAGCCACGGAGCAGGAGGGGAGGACCGAGCCGGCCTGGAGGATAGGGGACATAGAGAGTCAAAGGATGCAGAAAGGGAGGAGAGGAGGGTTGAGGAGGCAGAATCAGGAGATAGGTTGGAGAAGGTTTGAGCAGAGGGAAGAGATGATAGGATGGAAGAGGAGAGAGTAGCGGGGGAGAGAGAGCGAAGGTTGGGACGGCGCGATACCATCCGAGTAGGGGCAGAGTGGGAAGTGTTGGATGAGAGCGAGAGGGAAAAGGATACAAGGTAGTGGTCGGAGACTTGGAGGGGAGTTGCAATGAGATTAGTGGAAGAACAGCATCTAGTAAAGATGAGGTCAAGCGTATTGCCTGCCTTGTGAGTAGGGGGGGAAGGTGAGAGGGTGAGGTCAAAAGAGGAGAGGAGTGGAAAGAAGGAGGCAGAGAGGATTGAGTCAAAGGTAGACGTGGGGAGTTTAAAGTCACCCAGAACTGTGAGAGGTGAGCCATCCTCAGGAAAGGAACTTATCAAGGCGTCAAGCTCATTGATGAACTCTCCAAGGGAACCTGGAGGGCGATAAATGATAAGGATGTTAAGCTTGAAAGGGCTGGTAACTGTGACAGCATGGAATTCAAAGGAGGCGATAGACAGATGGGTCAGGGGAGAAAGAGAGAATGTCCACTTGGGAGAGATGAGGATCCCAGTGCCACCACCCCGCTGACCAGAAGTTCTCGGGGTGTGCGAGAACACGTGGGCAGACGAGGAGAGAGCAGTAGGAGTAGCAGTGTTATCTGTGGTAATCCATGTTTCCGTCAGTGCCAAGAAGTCGAGGGACTGGAGGGAAGCATAGGCTGAGATGAACTCTGCCTTGTTGGCCGCAGATCGGCAGTTCCAGAGGCTGCCGGAGACCTGGAACTCCACGTGGGTCGTGCGCGCTGGGACCACCAGGTTAGAGTGGCAGCGGCCACGCGGTGTGAAGCGTTTGTATGGTCTGTGCAGAGAGGAGAGAACAGGGATAGACAGACACATAGTTGACAGGCTACAGAAGAGGCTACGCTAATGCAAAGGAGATTGGAATGACAAGTGGACTACACGTCTCGAATGTTCAGAAAGTTAAGCTTACGTTGCAAAAATCTTATTGACTAAAATTATTAAAATGATACAGTACTGCTGGCTGGTGAAGTAGGCTAGCTAGCAGTGGCTGCGTTGTTGACTTTGTTTGAAAGTGTAGCTGGCTAGGTAACCTCGATAACTGGCTAGGTAACCTCAATAACCTCGATAATTACTCTAAACTACACAATTATCTTAGATACAAAGACAGCAAAGACAACTATGTATCTAGCTAACACTACACTAATCAAATCGTTCCACTGTAATGTATTATTAGTTTCTACAGTGCTGCTAGTCGGTAGAAGTTGACTAGCTAGCTAGCAGTTGTTGACTAGGTAGGAGAACGGTGGCGCGGCGACGAAAATAGCTGGCTAGCTAACCTCGATAATTGCTCTAAACTACACAATTATCTTAGATACAAAGACAGCAAAGACAACTATGTAGCTAGCTAACACTACACTAATCAAATCGTTCCGTTGTAATGTATTATTAGTTTCTACAGTGCTGCTAGTCGGTAGAAGTTGACTAGCTAGCTAGCAGTTGTTGACTTAGTAGGAGAACGGTGGCGCGGCGCAGCGGACGAAAATAGCTGGCTAGCTAACCGCAATAATTACTCTAAACTACACAATTATCTTAGATACAAAGACAGCAAAGAAAACTATGTAGCTAGCTAACACTACACTAATCAAATCGTTCCGTTGTAATGTATTAGTTTCTACAGTGCTGCTAGTCGGTAGAAATCACACATGAAAGTTACCAAATTAAAGCTACACTGGTTGTGAATCCAGCCAACATGTCAGAATTCAAATAGGCTTTTCGGCGAAAGCAAACAATGCTATTATCTGAGGATAGCACAATAGTAAACAAGGACAGAGAAGCATATTTCAACCCTGCAGGCGAGACACAAAACGCAGAAATAAAAATATAATTCATGCCTTACCTTTGACGAGCTTCTGTCTTTGGCCATCCAATATGTCCCATAAACATCACAAATGGTCCTTTTGTTTGATTAATTCCGTCGATATATATCCAAAATGTCAATTTATTTGGCGCGTTTGATCCAGAAAAACACTGCTTCCAAATTGCTCAAACGTGACTACAAAATATCTCAAAGGTTACCTGTAAACTTTGCCAAAAAATGCCAAACTACTTTTGTAATACAACTTTAGGTATTTTTTTACGTTAATAATCGATAAAATTGAAGACGGGATGATCTGTGTTCAATACAGGATTAAAACCAACTATAGCCAGCTTTCTGCTCACGCGCTTCTCTCTAACAGGACACTTAATGTGACTCTCGTTCAAGATGGCCGTACTTCATTACACAAAGGAATAACCTCAACCAATTTCTCAAGACTGTTGACATCCAGTGGAAGCGGTAGGAACTGCAAGCAGGTCCCTTAAAAATCTGGTTTCCCAATGAAAACACATTGAAAAGAGAGTGACCTCAAAAAAAAAAAAGAATCTGAATGGTTTGTCCTTGGGGTTTTGCCTGCTAAATAAGTTATGTTATACTCACAGACATGATTCAAACAGTTTTAGAAACTTCAGAGTGTTTTCTATCCAAATAGTAAATAGTCTACTAACAATATGCATATCTTATCTTCTGGGGATGAGTAGCTGGCAGTTGAATTTGGGTATGCTTTTCATCCAAACGTGAAATTGCTGCCCCCTATCCTAGAGAAGTTAACAAGAAATGTGTGGCGTGGTTGAAAAATGAGTTTTAATGACTCCAACCTAAGTGTATGTAAACTTCAGACTTCAACTGTACGTGTTTCATGAAATTGGATACTATTTGGATGAAACCAGATCAATGTATGATGACCAAAGTATGAAAAATAACTGTTGTTTCTACACTGATAAAGTTTGATCATAAAGTTACTGGTCCACTCCCCAGTGTCAAACACTTGGATTGAGAAAGTGGGATTATTAAGGGATGGGGTGACTTCACCCTAACGCTCATTTTAATACACTAATGGTAATATGATATTCTCTTACCTAATTTAAATAAGTACTGCCTTGTAACCTACACCGGAGAAGGTGTGTTTGCAGAGGGGGGTGGTTTTATAGCTAGATAGCTACTCTACTGGTGCCAAAATTTGACTGTAGGGTGTCGGCAAATATAATTAAAGGTTTACCCTATTCGTCTATGGCAAATATATATTTCCCTTTTCATCTGTATCTTGTGTTAACAAGTTAATGGCTAGCAAATTCTTCAGCCGGCATGTAGCAAAAGGGAGGGAATTCAGGTCACAAAATTGACCCTTGTGGTACACCTTCATTTACTTCAGGAAATTCTAGCTTACGGTGGCAAGAAAAAGTATGTGAACCCTTTAGAATTACCTTGATTTCTGCATAAATTTAACATAACATTTGATCATATCTTCATCTAAGTCACAACAATAGACAAATGCAGTGTGTTTAAACTAATAACACAAACATTATAGTATTTTTCTTGTCTATATTGAATACATCATTTAAACATTCACAGCGTGGGTTGGAAAACGTATATACGAACCCCAAGGCTAATGACTTCTCCAAAAGCTAATTGGAGTCAGGAGTCAACTAACCTGGAGTCGAATCAATGAGACGAGATTGGAGATTTTGGTTAAAGCTGCCCTGCCCCATAAAAAACACACTAAATTTGAGTTTGCTATTGACAAGAAGCATTGCCTGATGTGACCCATGCGTCGAACAAAAGAGATCTCAGAAGACCTAAGATTGAGAATTGTTGCCTTGCATAGAGCTAGAAAGGGTTACAAAAGTATCTCAAAAAGTAATTCCACGGTAAGACAAATTGTCTATAAATGGAGAAAGTTCAGCACTGTTGCTACTCTCTCTATGAGATTTCCTCATCGCCTGTCACACCCTGATCTGTTTCACCTGTCTTTGTGATTGTCTACACCCCTCTCCAGGTGTCACCCATCTTCCCCATTATCCCCTGTGTATACCTGTGTTCTCTGTTTGTCTGTTGTCAGTTTGTTTTGCTCATTCATACTTACCAGCGTTTTTTTTCCCTTGTTCCTGTCTTTGGTGCCTGTTTTCTAGTTTTGACCATTCTGTCTGCCCTGAGCCTGCCTACCTTTGCCTCACTACTGTGCATTACCGACCTATGCCTGCCCTGACTCTGACCGCCGCCCTGTACCTTTGCCCCGCTACTCTGCGTTGCCTGCCTGCCTGTCTGCCTGCCTGCGTTCGATTTAATACATTTTTGTTACTGACCTTTTTGACCTGTCTCTCCTCTCTTGGGAGATTCCCATTGCTTGGAAGGCAGCCACGGTTCGTCATTTATTTACACTGTTATACGCCTATTTCTATTTTGCCCTGTTTATCAAAAGTGTTGGAAAAACGTGTCAATAATCAACTGACTGGCTTTCTTGATGTCTATAGTATTCTCTCGGGTATGCAATCTGGTTTCCGCTCAGGTTATGGATGTGTCACTGCAACCTTAAAGGTCCTCAATGATGTCACCATTGCCCTTGATTCTACGCAATGTTGTGGTGCTATTTTTATTGACTTGGCCAAAGCTTTTGATACAGTAGACCATTCCGTTCTTGTGGGCTGGCTAAGGAGTATTGGTGTCTCTGAGGGGTCTTTGGCCTGGTTTGCTAACTACCGCTCTCAAAGAGTGCAGTGTATAAAGTCAGAACATCTGCTGTCTCAGCCACTGCCTGTCACCAAGGGTGTATCCCAAGGCTTGATCCTAGGCCCCACGCTCTTCCCAATTTACATCAACAACATAGCTCAGACAGTAAGACTGTAGGAAGCTCTCTCATCCATTTATATACAGATGATACAGTCTTATACTCAGCTGGCCCCTCCCCGGATTATGTGTTAAATGCTGTACAACAAAGCTTTCTTAGTGTCCAAAACGCTTTCTCTACCCTTAACCTTGTTCTGAACACCTCCAAAACAAAGGTCATGTGTTTGGTGAGAAGAATGCCGCTCTTCCCACAGGTGTTATTACTACCTCTGAGGGTTTAGAGCTTGAGGTAGTCACCTCATACAAGTACTTGGGAGTATGGCTAGACAGTACACTGTCCTTCTCTCAGCACATATCAAAGCTGCAGGCTGAAGTTAAATCTAGACTTGGTTTCCTCTATCGTAATCATTCCTCTTTCACCCCAGCTGCCAAACTAACCCTGATTCAGATAACCATCCTACCCATGCTAGATTACGGAGACTTTATAGAGAATTTATAGATTGGCATGTAAGGGTGCTCTCGAACAGCTAGACGTTCTTTATCATTCAGATGTGCAACCAATGCTCCTTACAGCACACATCTCTGCACTCTATACTTCTTCTGTAAACTGGTCATCTCTGCATACCTGTCGCAAGACCCACTGGTTGATGCTTATTTATAAAAACCTCTTTGTTCTCACTCCCCCCTATCTGAGATATCTACTGCCGCCCTCATCCTCCACATACAACACCCGTTCTGCCAGTAACATTCTGTTAAAGGTCCCCAAAGCACACACATCCCTGGGTTGCTCGTCTGCTCAGTTTGCTGCAGCTAGTGACTGGAACGACCTGCAACAGACACTCAAACTGGACAGTTTTATCTCAATCTCTTCATTCAAAGACTCAGTCATTGACACTCTTACTGACAGTTGTGGCTGCTTTGTGTGATGTATTGTTCTCTCTGCCTTGTGCTGTTGTCTGTGCCCAATAATGCTTGTACCCTGTTTTGTGCTGCTACCATGTTGTGTTGATACCATGTTGTTGTCATGTTGTGTGACTACCATGCTGTGTTGTCATTTGTTGCTGCCATGCTATGTTCTCTTAGGTCTCTCTTTATCTAGTGTTGTGTTGTCTCTCTTGTTGTGATGCATGTTTTGTCCTATATTTTGATTTAATTTATTTTTAATCTCAGGGGGCCTTTTGGTAGGCCGTCATTGTAAATAGGAATCTGTTCTTAACTGACTTGCCTAGTTAAATAAATAAAAACAAAGCAGCACATTTCATTTTAGCTTCTAAAGCACATACCACAAACATTCCAGAAAATATGATGAAATTACAAACCAAATAAATATGCAGACTATAGCAGGCTACAGGTAGCTAAATGGTGGTTTCTACCCTGTCTTCTCTCTGGCTGTGAAGAGCGTGATGTAGAACTGTAGGCTACATGTGTGCATTGTAGAAGCCCATTGGAGGCTTGACAACTTTGGCCAATCAGAGTATGAAAAAAACTATGAAGATTCACAATCTCTGCCTTGATGTTCATAAAACTCGACCGACCCCCTCTTGCGCAGTGGAACCCAGAACGATATGTGACCATTTGGTTAGGGCGAAACCGTTCTGCCAAGGCCATCCAAACTAGTGGCCACTGCAAAGCCCAAGAGCTGCTGCCACCTGATCTCAGAACATTTCGTATTATTATGTATGTCCGAAACACTCCATTTAGTATGTTATGTTTTGTATGGTATGTATTCATTTATGGATGTCCATCACCCATTTCATATATGTTATGAATTACAATTCATATTGCATGTTACAAATTAGCTAAATGTACAATATGCAACGAATTTGCTAAACTTACAATATGTTACTAATTTGCTAAACTTATGTTAAGAATTCTAGCTAGGTGGCTAACGTTAGGGATTCGGGTTAAGGTTAGGGTCAGTGGAGGCTGTTGAGGGGGGGAGGGCTCATAATAATGGCTGGAATGGAGCAAATGGAATGGCATCAAACACATGGAATCCATGTGTTTGTTGATACCTTTCCAATGATTCCGCTCCAGCCATTACCACGTGCCCGTCCTCTGGAATTAAGGTGCCAACAACCTCCTGTGGTTAAGGTTACATTTAGGGGAAGGGTTAGCTAAAAGGGTTAAGGTTAGGGGAATAGTGAACTAACATGCTAAGTAGTTGCAAAGTAGCTAAAAAGTTGCTAATTAGCTAAAATGCTATCCGTGATAAGATATGAACTCGCAACCTCTGGGTTGCTAGACGTTTGTGTTATACGCCAACCCATCCAACTCGACCAACCACCCTACTTTAGTTTTTGGCTTAACTGTTCTGCACTCAGATAAGGCAGAATTTACCACAGCTCTAACCTGCTCCCTAGCAATATTTTTTTCTCTTATTTGTCAAGCCATTGCTGAGGGCTCCAAAAAGTATGGCTTGTTTTGCTTCCACTTCGGTGATCAAAAGTTCTATATCTGCGTCCGAAAAGTTTTTTTTCCTTGTCTTCTTTGATTTCTCCATGTTGGAGGACAGAAATTTGTGACATTGCTTGCAGCTTTAAAGGGAAGGTTTGTGACCATAAATGGTCATTTAGGGCAGTTCCTTATGTAAATGAGACTTAATGTGCACTAGCACAGTGTTTTAGAACGTGTCTGATTTATTAAGGCAAAATACTTACAGGTGTTTGTGTAAATCAAGCGTACGAGCAATTGATGAATACCAACTTTTTTGTACTTGCGAACATTCAAAATGTTCTTCGTACCAGTTCATTTTGAAGCTTTTCTAAGCAACATTGATAAATGAGGACCCTGGCCTAGTTACTGTAGCTCTGCTTGGGGTATTTAGCCTAAATTGGCTAATGGTTGAGACACGGGGCCCATTCTAGCTCGGTAGAGTGGTAAATTGGAAAGGAAATAATGCATTTAGGTTATAGTTTATTGAGATGAATGAATACACCACACCAAAAGCTTGTATAGTAATGATTTATGTTCACTACTTGGTCAATTGATTTGATGATTTAATCTATGCAATTAAATTCTACAAATTGATAGTTCACCTCTATTTTATTTGCTTCTGTAAGAGGGTATATTGTAACCATGTGTTCAAGCTTATCAAATCAAAGTTTATTTAGCGCTGTCCTTTTAGAACCAAGAAAGGCCGTTCAAATAGTAAAAGTTAGATCAAAGCTGAATCAATGTCATAGCATAGTAGGCCTATAACATTACTGTTACACACACAAAAAAAATGAATTTCTAATGAGATTTTAGGATGGTTAACTGAAGCTGAATACTTCCTCCAAAAATATGTGCCAAAACTCAACATAGCCACTAGGCAGGATATACGCTTTGATTGAAACAAAATATAAGAAAGGCTAATAGTTTGTTGACACCATCTACTCTAATTCACTCACGAAAAAGTAATTCAAGAAGATCGAAATGAATCGGCTATTCCCATGAAAATGATTGAGATCATTCAAATGATTGAAAAGGCATCAGCATACCATCGGTAAAATGATCATTTACGATTGACAGTGATGATGGCCTATTTTGAAATTTGGTATGCCTAATTTGGTGTTTGAGGGTATTAAAAATATAACATTTAGCTAGTTTATAAGATGTATCAGGTTAGTTACAACTGGTGTTGGAAAGGACAGTAGCACTCCAGGAACAGGGTTGGAGAGTCCTGTAATGATAGGCTGTTCAATATGCTACATCTGTCGATACAAACTTTGATTGAGGAAATTACATTATCTACGTATTTTCCCTGACCTAAAACAATAGCACTACGCCTCTGGTAACACCTGAGGTTGGAGCGAAAACCTACAGGAGGGTAGCTCTCTAAGAACAGGATTGGAGAGCCCTGATCTAAGCTTTTGGGGGCACAGAAAGAAAGGAAAAGGGATAGATTCTTTATAAGATCAATGATCCTATAGCAATGAATGAATGACTGATCTCTTGCATGTCATTGTTTGCAAATGCTCTTAAAGAGACAGTGTAGTTCTTTAACACAATGTAGGAACCTAATATTGCACAAATTACTTTGTTATTCCAATGACAGATTTTTTGGATCGACATTTTAGCTTTTTCTAATGAAGAAATGTTTTTACAGGGTTACATTTTTGTTTCTAGAGCACAGCATGTGCTTCAAAAGTAGCCCGATTTCACATAGGCCCAATATGCTATATCTCAATCAATAAAAAAAATGCTCCTACATTTTATGTTGTGCTCTTAACTTCAACATGGGAGCATAACTGATACCGATGAACATTTTTAATTTAGAGCCCTGGCTGTGGCTACCCCTTCCTGCTGGGTCCTAAGGTTGTTTGTGCCTGTGTGAATGATTATGTGGCTGGGAGACCCTAGTCATTCCTTTGACAGAGTCTATTGCGCGTCTTGTCAAGTGAGGGTCAGGTTTTTGGACACCAGAGTTAAGCCACTTGGGAAATAGTTTCTTCTCTTCAACGTACTTCGCATTTGAGTCTATCAGTGGGTGTGGGGAGGGCTATTAGGGGGTGCTAGGAGAAGGGGGGGGTCTGCTGAGTTGGTGGATCCTGTCTTGTCTGTCCCGCAGTGGTGTTAAGGCTGTGGTCGGGTATGAAGTGGGCAGTTTTGTTGGCTTCTCACCTCCTCCTTCAGATGCACCATTTTTCCAGTGGAGACACGACGCTCTCCCTCTCCGGCTCTCCGGATCTGCTTGAAGGGGTGTTGTTGTGCTGGTCTGTGCTGTCTGGAATGTGTTCAATCACTGTTTGAGCTCCACGAGTTCAATTTCCAGATGGGTAAATGTATCCCTCATTTTAATGAAGCAACAGTGCTGTTGTGGGATCTGGGTTTGCTCTGTGGCTCTCCTCTTGGGGCGGCTCATCTGTGGTGCCGTTTGAGGGGCTGTGATCAGACTCGCTTGGGATGGGGGAGTCATCGACAAGAGTGGGCTTCTCCTGCTGTGTTTTCTCTTTGATCCTGTAAAATTCCTAATGAAACTGTTTGAGGTTGCCCTGCACCAATCCTGTTCCAGCCATGTACAGGTTGATGTTGGCTGTCTTGTCTTGTACTCTGAGTTTCCATGCTCCGCTAATACCCTCTCTCTTGACAGAGGGGTAGTGTGTTCTTATAGCACTGTGCCATGCCAGGGGATGGTCTGCGAGGAAAATTAAATTGCTTACGTTCCCATCTTTGTTGCAGTCGGCAAAAACTGTCTCTGGCTTGTCCTTGTGTAGCTTCTTTTGTACTGTTTCCGTGCAGTGTCATTTTTTATATCCAGGGGTTACTGTGATGACCTTTGCACAGGGGGAAGCAATGGAGCAGGTGGCCTCAGAGGCCTCTGCATTTGGGTGGGGGAGGCAGTGTTGCTCAGCTGCCATTGTTAGGCTCAAGGGCTTACACACCTCAGTGCAAAGTGTAGTTGCAGCTGGGACGTCTGTCCTGTCCAAGCAAGCTTGGCAGCTCTGTAGTCCTTGGTAGTAAGAATCATTCCAGGTCATTTTTTTCAGGGTAATTCTGTCCAAAATCAAGATTTTAAGTTTTAATTTAGAGTGAAGGTCATGTTTTAGAGGGTAGTATTCTGTATAAATCCTTGTGAAAAACAAAAAATCTAATTTATTACAGAAAAATTCAGGAGCACATGAGCTCATGACCTCTGTCTCTCTAATAAATAACTCTTTCAAATATAGATCTCTCTCTCGCTCTCCTCTCGATCAATTTTTCCCCTTAGGCAGTGTCTCCGCTTTGTGTGTGTTGACTGTCACCAGCTGGGGAAATTACACGGTTAGCCTCGTTCCTTAATTCCTTTTCTCTGTTTTTTTGTAGTCTTTATTTTTTGCTTTCTCCACCCTCTCTCTCTCCCCCATACCTCCCCTTCTCTTTCTTCTTCCTTTCCTCCATTCTCTCTCCTGATTATTCTCCTCTGTATCTCCTCTCATGCCTGGTGTGAGCTGGGCCTGAGGCCTCAGACAAACATGGTCCCCCGGAGAGCTTAGGAGACCAAATAAACCCCCATCTCTAAATTCTTTATCAGTCAACTGTCTCCCTTTACTTCCTAATGGATTTTCTAACGAATGACCTTACAAATCAGAAGATGACATTTAAATAGGCTTTGGGGGAAACTGGCATGGCCTGGTTCCTCTGTCTGGGCTCTAACGCAGCATCGTTGTTGACAAATAGGAAGTGATGAGTTACAATGCACTAGGTAGTCTAATATGTATTCTAATGAGGAAGAAGTATTTTTATCTCCGTGTCTGTTCTGTGTTCTCTAATTGATGCAAAGTGACAGGTACTCTGTGTAATGGTGGCCTTTTATTAAACCCTTTACAGACATAGAACTCCACTACAGTCATTTAGAAGTCATTCAGACATTAGAAGCCTCCTCCCTAAGTTTGTTTTATTCACTGCTTTAGCACACTCTGCCAACCCGGATGTCCTAGCCGTGTCTGAATCCTGGCTTAGGAAGACCACCAAAAACTCTGAAATCTTCATCCCTAACTACAACATTTTCAGACAAGATAGAACGGCCAAAGGGGGCTGTGTTGCAATCTACTGCAGAGATAGCCTGCAGAGTTCTGTCCTACTATCCAGGTCTGTACCCAAACAATTTGAACTTCTACTTTTAAAAATCCACCTCTCTAACAACAAGTCTCTCACTGTTGCCGCCTGCTATAGACCACCGTCTGCACCCAGCTGTGCTCTGGACACCATATGTGAACTGATTGCTCCCCATCTATCTTCAGAGCTCGTGCTGCTAGGTGACCTAAACTGGGACATGCTTAACACCCCAGCCATCCTACAATCTAAGCTTGATGCCCTCACTTTTTTTACATGCCTTCCTCACCATCTTAAATATGCATGCCCCATTCAAGAAATCATGAACCAGGTACAGATATAGCCCTTTGTTCTCTCCAGACCTGAATGCCCTTAACCAACACAAAAACATCCTGTGGCGTTCTGCACCCTAGCATCGAACAGCCCCCGTGATATGCAACTTTTCAGTGAAGTTAGAAACCAATATACACAGGCAGTTAGAAAAGCCAAGGCTAGCTTTTTCAAGCAGAAATTTGCTTCCTGCAACACAAACTCAAAAAAGTTCTGGGACACTGTAAAGTCCATGGAGAATAAGAGCACCTCCTCCCAGCTGCCCACTGCACTGAGGATAGGAAACTCTGTCACCACCGATAAATCCACTATAATTGAGAATTTCAAAAATGTCACGTCCTGACCTTAGTTCCGTTTTTGTGTCTCTATTTTAGTTTGGTCAGGGCGTGAGTTAGGGTGGGCAGTCTATGTTCTTTTTTCTAGGTTGTTGTTTTTCTATGTGTTTGGCCTGGTGTGGTTCCCAATCAGAGGCAGCTGTTTATCGTTGTCTCTGATTGGGAGCCATATTTAGGTAGCCTGTTTTCCATTGTGTGTTGTGGGTGATTGTTTCCTGTGTTAGTGTTTGTTTCACATTTCAGGACTGTTTCGGTTTTCGTTATCATTCACTTTGTTATTTTTGTATTTTGTCGTGTTCAGTTTGATTAAACTATCATGGACACTTACCACGCTGCGTATTGGTCCGATCCTTCATACTCCTCATCTGAAGAGGAGGAAAATCGTTACAAAAAAGCATTTTTCTACGGCTGGCCATGCTTTCCACCTGGCTACCCCTACCCCGGTCAACAGCACTGCACCCCCCACAGCAACTAGCCCAAGCCTTCCCCATTTCTCCTTCTCCGAAATCCAGTCAGCTGATGTTCTGAAAGAGCTGCAAAATCTGGACCCCTACAAATCAGCCGGGCTAGACAATCTAGACCCTTTCTTTCGAAAATTATCTGCAGAAATTGTTGCAACCCCTATTACTAGCCTGTTCAACCTCTCTTTCGTGTCGTCTGAGATTCCCAAAGATTGGAAAGCAGCTGCGGTCATCCCCCTCTTCAAAGGGGGAGACACTCTTGACCCAAACTGCTACAGACCTATATCTATCCTACCCTGCCTTTCTAAGGTCTTCAAAAGCCAAGTCAACAAACAGATTACCGACCACTTCGAATCCCACCGCACCTTCTCCGCTATGCAATCTGGTTTCAGAGCTGGTCATGGGTGCACCTCAGCCACGCTCATTTCCTAAACGATATCTTAACTGCCATCGATAAGAAACAATACTGTGCAGCCATATTCATTGACCTGGCCAAGGCTTTCGACTCTGTTAATCACCACATCCTCATCGGCAGACTCAATAGCCTTGGTTTCTCAAATGATTGCCTCGCCTGGTTCACCAACTACTTCTCAGATAGAGTTCAGTGTGTCAAATCTGAGGGCCTGTTGTCCGGGCCTCTGGCAGTCTCTATGGGGGTGCCACAGGGTTCAATTCTTGGGCCGACTCTCTTCTCTGTATACATCAATGATGTCGCTCTTGCTGCTGGTGAGTCTCTGATCCACCTCTACGCAGACGACACCATTCTCTATACTTCTGGCCCTTCTTTGGACACTGTGTTAACAACCCTCCAGACGAGCTTCAATGCCATACAACTCTCCTTCCGTGGCCTCCAACTGCTCTTAAATACAAGTAAAACTAAATGCATGCTCTTCAACCGATCGCTGCCTGCACCTGCCCGCCCGTCCAGCATCACTACTCTGGACGGTTCTGACTTAGAATATGTGGGACAACTACAAATACCTAGGTGTCTGGTTAGACTGTAAACTCTCCTTCCAGACTCACATCAAACATCTCCAATCCAAAGTTAAATCTAGAATTGGCTTCCTATTTCGCAACAAAGCATCTTTCACTCCTTCTGCCAAACTTACCCTTGTAAAACTGACCATCCTACCGATCCTCGACTTCGGCAATGTCATTTACAAAATAGCCTCCAATACCCTACTCAATAAATTGGATGCAGTCTATCACAGTGCCATCCGTTTTGTCACCAAAGCCCCATATACTACCCACCACTGCGACCTGTACGCTCTCGGTGGCTGGCTCTCGCTTCATACTCGTCGCCAAACCCACTGGCTCCAGGTCATCTACAAGACCCTGCTAGGTAAAGTCCCTCCTAGCACGCGCTCCAGCAGGTATATCTCTCTGGTCACCCCCAAAGCCAATTCCTCCTTTGGCTGCCTCTCCTTCCAGTTCTCAGCTGCCAATGACTGGAACGAACTACAAAAATCTCTGAAACTGGAAACACTTATCTCCCTCACTAGCTTTAAGCACCAGCTGTCAGAGCAACTCACAGATTACTGCACCTGTACATAGCCCATCTATAATTTATCCCAAACAACTACCTCTTCCCCTACTGTATTTATTTATTTATTTTACTCCTTTGCACCCCATTATTTCTATTTCTACTTTGCACATTCTTCCACTGCAAATCTACCATTTATTTGCTATATTGTATTTACCTCGCCACAATGGCCTTTTTTTTGCCTTTACCTCCATTATCTCACCTCATTTGCTCACATTGTATATAGATATATTTTTTTTACTGTATTATTGACTGTATGTTTGTTTTACTCCATGTGTAACTCTGTGTTGTTGTATGTGTCGAACTGCTTTCTTTATCTTGGCCAGGTCGCAATTGCAAATGAGAACTTGTTCTCAACTAGCCTACCTGGTTAAATAAAGGTGAAATAAAAAAATAAAAATGTGTCGATAGAGACAATTAATAAGCTTTCAGACAATTTAAAAAAGTGCCGCATCAGAAGCTTTTTAGACAGTAGAATTGTGCTCCGGCATAGAATGTCCGGTATTGTTAACCTGACAACAATAAATGTTGCTGATCAATGTGCTGATGTGTTGTTTTTATGCAGTTTTTTTATGTTTGGATATGTTTTTTCCCACTAAATGTCTTGGTAAGTCATGGTATTTAATGAACTTTAACTCACTTTTTTAGGAGAAAGTGGTCTGCCTGCAAACAGCAGGCTGGCAGACTGCAAGCAGGCAGCTCAAGATTATTTGACTGACATTTCTGGTCGCCTAGCGATGGACATTAGTCCCACTTCAGAGGCAGCATTCCTTTATTTAATTCTGTCTTCCTTCTGCTCCTGCTTTCTTTCCTTATTTCTTTCCTTCTTTCCATCCTTCTCTCTACAATCTCCAAAGAGCTCCTTACGTATGACTGTGACGGTAAACTACTCAGCGGTTTGGCCCCGTACAAATATCATGGCATCTGTAACACCATATGTGACCTGAATATGAGGAATGAGCCGTACGCTGTTTCGAAAGAAACAAGCAAGAAAGTCAGCTTTGAAGTTGGTCTGGTTTTATGTCTTGATTTTATTAGTCAATCTCAGAACCACATGCAATTAATCAAACACAGGAATTTGTGTGCGTGTGTGTGCAGCATATTTGAACAGTTGAGGTGTGTTAATGGCGAGATGACAAAGACTTTGAAAAGGATGGGGGAATGCATGTTTGACTTGAAGCTACATTCCATGAAAAATAAACATGGCTTTACATGCAACAGCTCAGTAAGAGATTCTCCACCGCCACAAACAGTGGCTCAGCGGTTCAATATGGTTCAATAATGTGGTGTGTTACAGACATGAGCTACAGCTGTTGCCCAGCATTTCTGCGGAGAGACAACCACTCCATAACTCAGAAAACAACAAAACCTCTGACAACCACTGCACATAAAAAGAGATCTGAGGCAACATTAAGAAGTGCACATTCGCTGAGTCAACCTGAATGTAATGAACACCCCACCCCCACCCCACTTCTGCCAATATGCACCCTCTCAATTTGCCTCTAATGTCCCCTCTCACTCCCCTCCCCTAGTACCCAGACCCTTCCCCTACCCTAGCTAGGTCCTTCCATTCCTCTCTCTACCCCCCCCAGCCCCCCCCCCCCCCCCCCCCCCCCCAGACAGAACATCTACAGCCAACTCTAAAACAGGCAAGCAGCACATCTGGGTTGGATTTTTTAAAGAGAGTCACAGCGACATTAGCATCAAATAGCCCTGGAGCAGATGGAAGGAAGCAGCCCCTCTCCGCCTCTCTACCCTCTAGACCTCTCACACTCCAACTGCCCCCCACCCACCTGGCAAGCATTAACAAACAGATTCCTCTTCTTTTTATCCTTCCAAAAGCCCCTTAGTAGTCCAGAGAGCTACAGACCCCATCAAACCCAACAGACATAACCGATAGTTCTGGGAAAATAAATACATTTTTGTTTGATAAGTTAATCTTAGAGTCATGAAATTAATAATATTATTTTGGCCTGTGTCAACAACAGGTCTAGTTGACACGTTGTACTTGTGCAGTAGAAAATACTAATTGTTTGTGGAGCGGTATGCGCCTGGCTCTGCTTGAATAAACCGGCTACTAGAAATGAGTGGAAATTTAAATGGGGTTGTTTCTGGTAGTTCATTGCAAGCTTTTCTTTCTCTGGCTCAGAAAGAGTGTGTGTGTGTGTGTGTGTGCACACATGAATGTGCATGCCTATGTATCCCAATTCCTACAGCAGCAAAAGCCCACACCATTCTCCCCAGGGGTAGACCTCCCAGGTCTTGGAAACTGAGTTTGGTCACGTAAATAGAGAGATTTAGAGGAGGGGTGGAGGATGCCAGGATCAGACGGAGCAAGCAGGATGCTGCTATGATCTCCACATAAACATAAAACCCCAAAACCTTCCTTCTAATCCACCCTCAATGACAGCTTTTCATCTTATAACCTCCGTCTTCTGGACCTTCTCTTTGATACCCTGTGATACCACATACTTTAGATCTGTAACACTGAATGAAAAGTACAGTACAGAATTGTAGTACAGCACAGTGCCATCTCAAGAAACTGCTCTTAATGTCTGTACAGTGCCTTCAGAAAGTATTCAGACCCCTTGACATTTTCCACATTTTGTTATGTTACAGCCTTATTCTAAAATGGATCAATAGATTTTTCCCGCTCATCAATCTACACACATTACCCCATAATGAAAAAGTAAAAACAGTTTTTGAGAAATGTTTGCAAATTTAGCGCTCTGGAACAGGTTTTCATCAAGGTTCTTTCTGTACTTTGCTCCATTCATCTCCGCCTCGATCCTGACTAGTCTCCCAGTCCCTGCCACTGATAAACATCCCCACAGCATGATGCTGCAACGACCATGCTTCACCGTAGGGATGTTGCCAGGTTTCCTCCAGACGTGACGGTTGGCATTCAGGCCAAAGAGTTCAATCTTGGTTTCATCAGACCAGAGACTCTTGTTTTTCATGGTCTGAGAGTCTTTAGGTGCCTTTTGGCAAACTTCAAGAGGGCTGCCATGTGCCTTTTACTGAGGAGAGGCTTCTGTCTGGCCATTCTACCATAAAGGCCTGAATGGTGGAGTGCTGCAGAGATGGTTGTCCTTCTGGAAGGTTCTCTCATCTCCACAGAGGAACTCTGGAGCTCTGTCAGAGTGACCATCGGGTTCTTGGTCACCTCCCTGACCAAGGCCCTTCTCCCCCGATTGCTCAGTATTGCTGGGGGGCCAGCACTAGGAAGAGTCTTGGTGGTTCCAAACTTCTTCCATTTAAGAATTATGGAGGCCACTGTGTTCTTGGGGACCTTCAATGCTGCAGACATTTTTTAGAACCCTTCCCCAGATCTATACCTCGACACAATCCTGTTTCGGAACTCTACAGACAATTTGTTCGACCTCATGGTTTTGTTTTTGCTCTGACATGCACTGTCAACTGTGGGACCTTACATAGACAGGTGTTTGCCTTTCCAAATCATGTCTAATATGTTGAATTTGCCACAGATGGACTCCAATCAAGTTGTTGAAACTTCTCAAGGATGATCAATGGAAATAGGATGCACCTGAGCTCAATTTCGAGTCTCATTGCAAAGGGTCTGAATACTTATGTAAATAAGGTATTTCTGTTTTTTATTTAAGATATTTGCAAAAAATTCGAAAACGGTTTTTGCTTTGATATTATGGTATTGTGTATGGATAGATGAGGAAAACAAACAATTCAATCAATTTTAGAATAAGGCTGTAACCTAACAAAATGTGGAAAAAGTCAAGGGGTCTGAATACTTTCTGAAGGCACTGTACATTAAGAGACAACTAGAGGCCACTTAACTTGAGGTGGCACTGTTCTGTACTTCATTGTAAAGTGGTACAGTACTACTATACTTTCAGATGCTTGGAACAGAGCGCTCAGGACCTCAACAGGACAATGACCCTAAGCACACAGCCGAGACAACAAGTCTCTGAATGTCCTTGAGTAGCCCATCCAGAGCCCGGAGTTGAACCCGATCGAAAAACCCGAAAAACCTGAGAAAGTCCCTAAATACAGGTGTGCCAAGCTTGTAGCATCATTCCCAAGAAGACTCAAGGCTGTAATTGCTGCCAAAGGTGCTTCAACAAAGTACTGAGTAAAGGGTCTGAATACTTATGAAAATGTAATATTTCATTTTTTTTTATAGAAATTAGCAACACTTTCTAAAAACCTGTTTTGCTTTGTCATTATGGGGTTTTGTGGGTATTGATGAGGAAAAAATATATGAATCTATTTTAGAATAAGGCTGTAACGTAATCAAATGTGAAAAAAGTCAAAGGATCTGAATACTTTCCGAAGGCACTTGTCTGTGTGCTTTTTTGCTAAAATGGGGAAATGTACATGGTGTACTTAAATATTTCCATAAGTGTTTTCTGTTTTTAATGGAGGGCATTTGGCTCCATGTGTAGATAGTATTACATAGATAGAGAGCTGATGGGAGGGTGGTGAGGGGAGGGGGAGCAAGGGAGGTGAGCAGAGAGCAAGTATGGGTTAAGGAGCGAGGATGGAGGGAAGGAGCAAGGATTAGGGAAAGGAGGGAGGATGGCAGCATTGGGGAGTGAGGGAAGAGAGAAGGGGAGGCGGGGTGGAGCACAGTAAGGGAGGGGAGAGGGTCTGCAGTGTGTTTGTGATGATGGGGCTCCACTCCTGAGGCAGCCAGGGGCTGCGTGTCTCACATACGGAAACATGGCCGACTGCTAATGTTCGCAGGAGGGCACTGGGGAGAGAAGAGAGGAGAGGAGGCACAGTGTGGTGGAGCATAGCAGTGCAGAGTAGAGCTAAGTAGAGCAAAACTGTAGCTGTGGCTGGCTGGCTCGCCAGACTGCCCAGAAAGATTAGTCAAATCCAATCAAATTTGATTTATCACATGCTTCGTAAACAACAGGTGTTGACTAACAGTGAAATCCTTACTCACGGGTCCTTTTCCAACAATGCAGAGTTAAGCGAAATATGTTTTTTGACACAAGGAATAAATACACAGTGAATAACCAATAACAATACTGAGTAAAAAAATAACATGGCTATATACAGGGAGTATCACTACCGAGTCGATGTGCAGGGGTACAAGGTAATTGAGGTAGCTATGTACATATAGCTAAGGGTAAAGTGACTAGGCAACAGGATAGATAGGACTGAGTAGTAGCAGCAGCTTGTGTGTGTGTGCGCGTGCGTGCGTGCGTAAATGTGCAGCTTCAGTATGTATGTGAGCGCATGTTATGTGTCTGTGGGCGCATGTAGTGTGTGTGTCAATGTAAGTATTTGTGTGTGGAGGGGTAGAGTCCAGTGTGTTTGTGTACATAGAGTCAGTGCTAGAGAGTTAGTTAAAAAAAGGATAAATGCAGGTAGTCCAGGTAGCCATTTGGTTCGCTATTTAGCAGTCTTGTTTAGCAATCTTATGGCTTAGGGGTAGAAGCTGTCTTGTTTGTTCCAGACTTGGTGCACTGGTGTCGCTTGCCATGCGGTAGCAGAGAGAACAGTCTATGGCTTGGTGGCTGGAGTCTGACAATTCTTTGGGGCTTCCTCTGACACTGGCTGGTATAGAGGTCCTGGATGGCAGGCATTTTGGCCCCAGTGATGTACTGGGCTGTACTCAACCACCCTCTCTACTGCCTTGCAGTCGGGTGCCGTGCAGTTGCTGTACCAAGTGGTGATGCAGCCAGTCAAGATGCTCTCAATGTTGCAGCTGTATAACTTTTTGAGGATCTGAGGCCCCATGCCACATCTTTACAGCCTCCTGAGGGGGAAGAAGCGCTGACCTGCCCTCTGCACAACTGTGGGTGGACCATGTTAATTTCTTGGTGATGAGGAACTTGAAGCTCTCGACTCGCTCCAATACAGCCCCATCGATGTGGATGGGGGCTTGCTCGCCCCTAACCCTACAACCCCTCCCATAATAGGAGTAAACTAATGAACAACAACACTTAGGCTTCTACTTCCAGCTTATACATACTATATACATTTTATGGACACAATCTATTTTAAATGTTTTATATTTTGTTTGTTTTTAGTCCTGTCCTTCCTCTACCCTCAACCTCTCTCATCTATTTCTGAAGTCCATCCAGTTTCATTTCAATATACCATATATTTTTAACTGTGCTGTTTCACAAAAGTTCTGAACCTATATACATTTCACGAACTCAGTATTTTACATGAGTTATCTTGTTGTTATTAGTCCCAACCTTCAGCTCCATTCAACCGCTCCCAACTGTGCTGTGATGTTTTGCAACAGTTATGAACCTTTATAGTCTCATAGTTTCTACAGATTGTAAATTAAAGATAAACATTTTTGCTAAAAGTATTATTATATTATTGATCGATTGAAAATGACTTTTCAAATCCCTCAGTAGTGCTATCTGCAGAGTTAGCTCCAGGTAAATGTTGCAATTCTTCAGCCATTCCTGGAGCGTGTCATCAGTCCGGTGCAACCTGCGCCGATGCCCAGTCCAGGCATGGTGTCCAGTCCCGCTCCCTGGCCGGAAGCCTTCCTCTGCGCCGGTGCCCAGTCCAGGCACGGCGGCCGGAGCCTTCCTCTGTGCCGGTGCCCAGTCCAGGCACGGCGTCCAGTCCAGGCACGGCGTCCAGTCCCGCTCCATGGCAGGAGCCTTCCTCTGCGCCGGTGCCCAGTCCAGGTACGGCGTCCAACCCAGCTCCATGGCCGGAGCCCTGCTCTGCGCCGGTGCCCAGTCCAGGCACGGCATCGCGTACCGCTCCAAGGCCGGAGCCTTCCTCTGCGCCGATGCCCAGTCCAGGCATGGCGTTCAGCCCGGCGCCATGGCCGGATCCGGGGTCTGGGCAGGGGCGGCGACCCGCACCGGAGCCACCACCGACACTAGTCACCCCCCTACCCTCCCCATTTGGTTTCAGGTTTTGCGGCCGGAGTCCGCACCTTTGCGGGGGGGTACTGTCACGCCCTGACCATAGAGAGCCCTTGGTTCTCTATGGTGTTATAGGTCAGGGGGTGTTCTAGTCTTTTCATTTCTATGTTGGTACTTGGTATGGTTCCCAATTAGAGACAGCTGATTTTTGTTGTCTCTAATTGGGGATCATACTTAAGTTGTCATTGTTCCCACCTGCTTGGTGGGATATTGTTTTGTTGAGTGCTGATGTGTGCTGTTACTTCACGGTCGTTGTTTGTTTATTGTTTTGTTTAAGTTTCACTAATAAAAGATGTAGAACTCGAATCACGCTGTGCCTTGGTCCGTCTATCCCAACAACCGTGAAAACAAGTTACTTACTTCTTCCCCCTTCCACTTGCCTCTTCCATTGTTACAGTAATGCTGCAATTATTTTTGTTAGCTGCATGTGTGACAAAACTCCACCAGTCCTATTTATGATATCACTTACAAAGATTATACTTTTTTAATTAAAAAAACGTTTTTTTATCAATTAGAATATTTGAGGTTAACCACACTATTTGTTGTATTATTTGTTTTGTCTTTTCTGGTGGATTAAACTGAAATTGCAATGAACATTCGATGGCTTGTTTTAAAAATAGTGATATTTTGGAAAGAATTTCATTTTCAAATAAAAGAAAGTGAGAGGTTGTAATCTGAATAAAGGGGGAAAAGCCGTTCTTACTAATTTGTTAGAGAACCAGTTAGGATTTAAGCATATATTTTAGTTTCAGTCTCCTCCATCTCCACTAACCGAAGCTAATTGTATGGAATTTTTTTCTGTTAATAATGTCAAATTAACAGCCATACCGAAAGTTTTTTTCTTAATTTTTTTGCTATTTTGTACATTGTAGAATAATAGTGAAGACATCAAAATTATGAAATAACACATATGGAATCATGTAGTAACCAAAAATGTGTTAAGCAAATCAAAATAGATTTTAGATTTTAAATTCTTCAAAGTAGCCACCATTTGCCTTGATGACAGCTTTACACACTCTTGGCTTTCTCTCAAACAGCTTCATGAGGTAGTCACCTGGAATGCATTTCAGCAGGTGTGCCTTGTTAAAAGTTAATTTGTGGAATTTGTTTGCTTCTTAATGCATTTGAGCCAATCAGTTGTGTTGTGACAAGATAGGGGTGGTATACAGCCGGTGGAAATCTGTCCTTTGGTCTGATGAGTACAAATGAGATTTTTGGTCCCAAACACTGTGTCTTTGTGAGACACAGAGTTGGTGAACGGATGATCTCCGCATGTGTATTTAACCTTTATTTATTTAACCTTTAATTAACTAGGCAAGTCAGTTAAGAACAAATTCTTATTTACAATGATGGCCTACCCCGGCCAAACCCGGACAAGGCTGGGCCAATTGTGCGCTGCACTATGGGACTCCAAATCATGGCCGGATGTGATGGAGCCTGGATTCGAACCAGGGACGCAGTGACGCCTCTTGCACTGAGATGCAGTGCATTAGACTGCTGCGCAACACCGGGTTCCCACCAAGTTCCCACTGTGAAGCATGGAGGAGGAGGTGGTGTGATGGTGTGGGGATGCTTTGCTGATGACACTGTCTGTGATTTATTTTTAATTTAAGGCACACTTAACCAGCATGGCTACCACAGCATTCTGCAGCGATACGCTATCCCATCTGGTTTGTACTTAGTGGGACTATCATTTTGTTTTTTAACTTCTCTAGGGTATGAGAGAAGCCAGTCAACAGCCAGTGAAACTGCAGGGCGCCAAATTCAAAACAACAGAAATCCCATAATTTAAATTCCTCAAACATACAAGTATTTTACACCATTTTAAAGATACACTTGATGTAAATCCAGCCACAGTGTCCGATTTCAAAAAGGTTTTATGACGAAAGCACACCAAGCAATTATGTTAGGTCAGAGCCAAGTCACAGAAAAAGACAGCCGTTTTTCCTGCCAAAGAGAGGAGTAACAAAAAGCAGAAATAGAGATAAAATGAATCACTAACCTTTGATGATCTTCATCAGATGACACTCATAGGACTTCCTGTTACACAATACATGTATGTTTTGTTCATATTTATATCCAAAAATCTGAGTTTAGGCGGGACGCTACTGTCTCACTTGGCCAAAAGCCAGAGAAAATGCAGAGCGACAAATTCAAATGAATTACTATAAAAATCAAACTTTCATTAAATTACACATGAAAGATACCAAAATAAAGCTACACTGGTTGTGAATCCAGCCAACATGTCAGAATTCAAATAGGCTTTTCGGCGAAAGCAAACAATGCTATTATCTGAGGATAGCACCATAGTAAACAAAGAGAGAGAAGCATATTTCAACCCTGCAGGCGCGACACAAAACGCAGAAATAAAAATATAATTCATGCCTTACCTTTGACGAGCTTCTGTTGTTGGCACTCCAGTATGTCCCGTAAACATCACAAATGGTCCTTTTGTTTGATTAATTCCGTAGATATCAATCCAAATTGTCCATTTATTTGGCGCGTTTAATCCAGAAAAACATTGGTTCCAACTTGTGAAACGTGACTACAAAATATCTCAAAGGTTACCTGTAAACTTTGCCAAAACATTTAAAACTACTTTTGTAATACAACTTTAGGTATTTTTTTACGTAAATAATCAATAAAATTGACGACGGGATGATCTGTGTTCAATACAGGATTAAAACAAACTGTAGCTAGCTTTCTGGTCATGCGCCTCTAACAAACAGGACACTTCGAGTGACCCTCGTTCAAGATGGCCGTACTTCTTCATTACACAAAGGAATAACCTCAACCCATTTCTAAGACTATTGACATCCAGTGGAAGCGGTAGGAACTGCAAGAAGGTCCCTTAGAAATCTGGATTCCCAATGAAAATCCATTGAAAAGAGAGTGACCTCAACAAACAAAAAAATCTGAATGGTTTGTCCTCGGGGTTTCGCCTGCTAAATAAGTTCTGTTATACTCACAGACATGATTCAAACAGTTTTAGAAACTTCAGAGTGTTTTCTATCCAAATCTACTAATAATATGCACATCATATCTTCTGGGGATGAGTAGCTGGCAGTTTAATTTGGGCATGCTTTTCATCCAAAATTCCGAATGCTGCCCCCTACCCTAGAGAAGTTTAACAGGACAATGACCCAACAAACCTCCAGGCTGCAAAAGGGCTATTTGACCAAGAAGGAGAGTGATGGAGTGCTACATCAGATGACTTGGCCTCCACAATCAACCGACCTCAACCCAATTGAGATGGTTTGTGATGATTTGGACCGCAGAGTGAAACAAGTGCTCAGCATATGTGGGAACTCCTTCATGACTGTTGGAAAAGGATTCCATTTGAAGCTGGTTGAGAGAATGCCAAGAGTGTGCATGTCTTAAAGTAATGATGTACTGTCATTTCTTTTTGCTTACTTGAGTTGTTCTTGCCATAATGTGGACTTGGTCTTTTACCAAATGTGACTCACCACCTGGATTTGCTCTTATGTAGCAAAATTTGAAATTGTGTTTTTTATATTGGATAAAAGTAGACTCAGAGCTACAAAATGGTATGTCATACATTGCATTTGAGGAAGAATGGGAAAGTAATTCTGCTTTGAAAGTTGATCAACGTGTAAACTCACATTTGAGAAAATGGCCTTTGAATGTTTTGGTATCTAGTGAAGAGCTCCTCTTTGTCTACACCCATTCAGCATCATTCACACTCTCTCAAGCTTTAGCCCCACCCATCTCGTTTCGCTCTTGGAATGCACACTTGACGCTCTGGCCAATGATTTGTTTACCTACAGTATGGATAACATGAAACAGCCTAACCATCTCAGCCGGAAACATTTTGTTTACGCAATTTTGCAGACGTTTAACTTCTTGCGGATTAGTGGGACGCTAGCGTTTTCGACACCTGGTGAAATTGCAGAGCTCCAAATTCAAATTAAATTACTATAAATATTAAACTTTCATGAAATCACAAGTGCAATCCATCAAAATAAAGCTTAACTTGTTGTTAATCCAGCCGCCGTGTCAAATTTCAAAAAGGCTTTACGGCGAAAGCAAACCATGCGATTATCTGAGGACAGCGCCCAGCACACAAATGCATAACAAATCATTTTCAACCAGGGAGTTGCAACACGAAAGTCAGAAATAGCAATATAATATATGCCTTACCTTTGAAGATGTTCTTCTGTTGGCACTCCAAAAGGTCCCAGTTACATTACAAATGGTCCTTTTGTTCGATAAAGTCCTTTTTTATATCCATAAAAACTCAGTTTAGCTGGCACGCTTCAGTCAATAATCCACTCGGTTTCCCTCCTTCAAAATGCATACAAAATGAATCCCAAACGTTACCAATAAACTTATCCAAACAAGTCAATCAACGTTTATAATCAAACCTTAGGTACCCTAACACGCAAATAAACAATACAATTTAAGACGGAGAATCGTTATTGTACCAAAGAACGCACTCTCATTCACGCTTGGAAACACTACAGCCAAAATGGGAGCCACCTAGAAAAACTAGAATTTCTGGCTAATTTTTCCAAAAACGAGCCTGAAACACTTTCTAAAGACTGTTGACATCTAGTGGATTTCTTTTGGGATGGTTTGTCCTCGGGGTTTCGCCTGCCATTTCAGTTATGTTATACTCACAGACATTATTTTCACAGTTTTAGAAACTTTAGAGTGTTTTCTATCCAAATCAATTATATGCATATCCTAGCTTCTGGGCCTGTATAGCAGGCAGTTTACTTTGGGCAAGCTTTTCATCCGGACGTCAAAATACCGCCCCCTATCCCAAAGAAGTTAACGTTACTGACACCGGCCATATTTAACGGGTGTTGTACACACGTCACGTAACGTTAGCTAACGAGCCAGGCAGCTAACGTCAGCTAGTTAAACAACAATGAACAGTGCCAACAATGCCACATTGATGGGAACTAACCAACCAGGTTAAATTTTAGCTAGCTAACATTAGGCTCTAACTAGAAAAGCAAACGGCTCTGGGATACGAATAACAACATCAGCTAGGGAGCCAGCCAGCTGACGTTAGCTAGCTAGCTAACAGTACACTTTAGCTTAAGACATGTAGCTAGCTAGCTAGGTAAACAATGAACCTAGCTAGGTAAACAACGTTTATGATCACACACGTCACGTAACGTTAGCTAACGAGTGAGCCAGCGTTAGATAGTTAAACAACAATGAACACAGTGCCAAATCATGTCATTACTACTTTGCATGAATACGGCTCTGGGATACGAATAATAACGTCAGCTATGGAGCCAGTCAGCTAACGTTAGCTAGCTAGCTAACAGTACACTTTAGCTTGAAATGAAACCACTTTATGTCAAAATTAGAAATGTGTCATATCTGAAAATGTAGCTAGCTAACGCTAGACTATCTTACCTGTATACATCATCATGCATGATAGACGCGTTTCCCTGTCATGAATGCTATACCACAGTTGCCCTTAGTTTGAAGATGTAATCCGGAGACAGGTGTTTTCACCATCTCTTCAGCTATCATACTCTAATTCCAATAATTTCAAAACTTGATCCTCCAGAAAGTGGAGATCAACACTTACGCAGCTCCACTACACAATGCACAATACAAGCCGCGTTCGACAGGATTACCAACACAGACTGACGAGCTCAAATAGACAGAAGCCTTCTATATGGCAGACCAATCCGAACTCATCTCTCTGCATGTCCAGCCCACTCATTATCTCAGCCAGTCATGGCTAGTGGGAAGGTTGCTGACTTTTTCTGTGGCTTAACCAACAAGGCTTGTAATTTAACAATTGTATTCGTATTTACAGATGGCATACAAGTTTGTTATTAAGGCACATGAAAGTTCACAAGACATTTCTGCCAAAAAGTGCATTTTGATTAAAAAAACATTTTTTAACCTTCAAACGGCTCTCCTGTGAAGTCGTGACTTGCGACATATGCCTAGTTTCCTGAATCGGATTACAAATAGGGCTATCTTCTGTATACCACTGTATACAACCTTGTCACCACACAACTGATTGGCTCAAACGCATAAAAAATTATACAATTTAAATTTTAACAAGACACACCTGTTAATTTAAATACATACCAGGTGACTACCTCATGAAATTGGTTGAGAGAATGCCAAGAGTGTGCAAAACTGTTATCAGGGTAAAGAGTGGCTACTTTGAAGAATGTCAAATATAAAATATATTTTGATTTGTTTAACACTTTTTTGGTTACTACATGATTCCATATGTATTATTTCATAGTTCTGATGTCTTCACTATTATTCTACAATGTAGAAAATAGTACAAATAAAGAAAAACCCTAGAATGAGTAGGTGTGTCCAAACTTTTGACTGGTAATGTATGTTTAGAAACTCACCATTAAAAAGTACCATAGTGATTGAATGTCCATATCGATATACCGTGATATTTGCTTTGCTACTAAGTAAACCTCCGATTGTTCTCAACTATTCCACCCGCTAAAACTCCTCCCCATCACAAGTTGGGTTGTCATCCCATTGACCGGCAGACCACCCCCGTCCCCCCGTATCCCATTGCCCCCAAGAGACCGAGACCCATCATTTGTAAAGAGCACACAGTTCCACCCACAGAACAGAAGCAGATCAACTGCCAAAAGTATTTCAATCGCCCTCACCTCAATTTGCATTTATATATACCTATTAAAAGATATATACAGGTGTATATATACAGTGGGGAGAACAAGTATTTGATACACTGCCGATTTTGCAGGTTATCCTACTTACAAAGCATGTAGAAGTCTGACATTTGTATCATAGGTACACTTCAACTGTGAGAGATGGAATCTAAAACAAAAATCCAGAAAATCACATTGTATGATCTTTAAGTAAAACTGGTCCCCCGTTTTGACCATTTTACCAAGCATCTCTGTACAGTCAGACCTTTGTGCCACCAGGGCCAAAATAATATGCCCCCTCTCTGATTATCCGAGTGTGACCCTCTCCCCATGGGTTACTGCAGCTAGTGTTGCCAGCACTGCCAGTACCTGGGTGGGGGCACCCCACCGGAATCCCCACCGGCTAGGTACAAGATCGTCAAGGTTCTTATTTGCAGCTTTGAGAATTTCCGTATATACAGTATTATGCTCTCCCATCAGGGGAACTTGGCTTTGTTGGACCAACCCTGCCAGGCAGGTTCAGAATCTTGAGGGGGCGGTGCTGCTTTAGTAGGTCTCTGACAACATTCATCTTTCTGATTTGGCTGTATATGGTACTAACAGTAGACCCATTAAAAAAGATAAGAACTTGTCCTTAGTGTATGGGTCGCTCAGATGGGTGTCTAGTGTATAGGGTTGGGGACAGGGAGTAAAAAACGTCCCTGGACTTTGATCCAGACCTGCCCACCAGAACCGGCCCCCGTATACTCCACCGCGGCCGCCCTGCTAATGCAAGCACGTACACACACGACCTAATACAACCACCTAGCTGCATCACAACCATTGATCACTACTATAGCAGTACTACTTTTAAAAGGCTGCAGAACACACACACAAACACTGCACATTGTTATAAAACTTCTACAGAACACACACTGAACTTGTCATGATTGAACTACATCACATCACATGACGCCTAGAGTGAAAAAAGAGATGCTATAATATCCACAATACTCACTGAGACGCAGAACTGTCTAACTGCTGCTCAGGGTCAGCTGGCTGGCTTTATGTAATGGGAGTACACCTTCTGAAAAAACTATGTATGGACATCTCTCCAAACATAGAACGTAACCTGTAAGTGAACAGCACAAGCCACCATGAGTCATGATTCATCTACATCACCTGAAGCCTAGAGTAAAAAAGAGACGCTATAATATACACAATACTCACTGAAACATAGAACTGTCTAACTGCTGCTCAGGGTCAGCTGGCTGGCTCCACTCTGTCAAAGTACTGGACAGTAATATTACACACAGGAAAAAAGAGACATTAGAAATGTAAGAGTAAAATAATGATAAGTAAGCAAGTTATAGGAAATATGTCGCATCTACCTTATTGGAGGAGCAATTTTCTCACCAGCTTGTTTTTCCATTAGGATGCCCTTCCCAGTGGCCATCAGCATGAAGGCCTCTAGGTGTTGTTGTGAGAGAGTGCTCCTGAGTCTGCTCTTAGTATACTTTAAGGTAGAGAAACTTCGCTCACAAGCTACTTGGGTATCTGAGAGTAGGAACTTGTATCCAAGGCCAAGGATATGGTATGCATCAGTCAGCAGGTTGTAACGTGTCAGCAATGGACATTCTTTGCAGGATGTGCAGAATGTATTATTCTTTTCCTTCAGGGCCATCCTCCACTGTCCGAGGCATGTATTCCTCCAATCCTGAACTTTTCAGTCTTTTCCACTGTACAGCGAGGCTTCTCAGCTCATACTGCAAATTGTCACCAGTTGCTCGGCTATCAAATCAAAGCAAACTTTTGCTGAGCTCTTGAAGGACTGTCTCTGGAAGACCATTGGATGTTATTTGGGAGAAGTTTCTAGGGTACAGGAGGGCTAGGTCAGCATATAGAGTGCCATGAGACAGAAATCGCCTGTGGATACTATCTGTGACTGTATCCATATTTGATTGTGGAGTTTAACTTTATAGGCCCTCTCTACCTCTGTCAAAGCTTCATCTTGAGCCATCTCTCCAGACATGAATTTCTTCTTTCTAGCCCTTTTCTGTGGCAGTGGCTTCCACCTTTTCCAGCTCTGTGTCCTCATCCTGTTCTTTGATCTTCTTATTTGCAAACTGAACAAATGTGTCTGTAGCTGCCTTAATGGTGTCAAAGTCTCTTGACATGCCTTTCAGGGTTTCCTGTGTAGCCACGACCATTCGATGGGCAGTCCATCCCACTGCAGGTATTTGGACAGTGGTGACATGTTCTCAAATATTCGAAGAAATATTTGAGCTGTCAGTATCGTCTCATACCGGAGAAGAGCCTCAGTAAATCCTGGTCTTCACCCAAACAGTTGTCTTCATGTTGGCCTGTCCTTGTATGGCTGATAGCGTGAGGAGTACTTCAACATAGAGACCCTGGTCTGGTTTTCCAAAGGATCCAAAGACCTTCTTTCAAGCACTATCCTTAGCCCGTCAGCGTGTTTCTCCGATTGGAGATAGGCGTCTGTCCTGGCTCTTCTTCTCCCACACATCCATTCTTTGGTAGGATTCACGGAGTAATACGGCAATGTCGTTAAGGAGAGCAAACAGTGACCCGCTTGCTAAGACAATTTCAGTTGTTGTCAGAAAAAAACTGATTAAGGACATGTGCATAGCACCATACATGCACTTGATTGGGGGACTTTGAGGATAAGAGAGTAGAGAAGCCCTTATATTTGCCCTGTATATTGGATGCTCCATCCGTAGCATTGCCAATGCACTTGCTCATGTCTAATTTGAGTTTATTCACGACATCTGTCAACAACTGGATAAAGTACTGTCCAGTGGACGCCTCACACTTCACAACAGCCACAAGCCTCTCTTGTACGACGTTTGTCACATGAGCACTGGTCTTGAGAAGTGATGTCCTGAGTTGTGTCGATCTGGACAGAGAACATTCCAGCTTGCTCAATTTCACTTGACATGGTCTGTTGGATAATGCTCCGAATTGTGTGAATGACGGTGTTGACAGTATTTTTTGAGAGGAGTGTGATTAGAGAACCTCTGCCTCTTGCCCCAGACTGATGTGGGTTCTTGCTTTTCTCAACGCATTCAGTGAGATGTTCCTTCAAGCAGACGTCATACTTTCCCAGCAGTATTATCATCTCCAAGAAATGACCTTGACCGATAATGTATACGCAGCCTCAGACTGCATCCCCCTGTATCTGAGCCCCCTCTTGCCAATGACTTTCACTATGTCTACGACACATTCCAGCACCTGCCTTCTCCTGCGTACCTGCTCTCTGTGGGCAGACACCTGACTGCCACGGAGCAGACTTTGAATGTCTGCTTTGGAGGACCTTAAAAAGTATGCCTCAGCACTACTTCTGTGTATGTTGCTCTTCTCGTGCTCTTCTCCCCTTTGGGGAACATGTTTTCAATCCGTCATTCCACTCATTAAAATACTGCTGTCAGTAGGCTTTGCAAATGCCATACAAATTGAACAGTATAACACATGGCTTTCTTCATTGTATGACAGCCATTTCCGATTGGTGCCGTCTTCAAAACCATCTGTACCACAGTTTTTTGATTCCTGCATAGGTTGGAAACAAAAAAATGTTTTTATGTCATCTGACTTGGGTCTCATGAAATAATCAAAAGTTGGTCTGGCATCCTGGCCTTCCCTGACTCTCTCTTCCACTGAAACTGGGCTGGGCCTGTCATCAACCCCAAAGATCCTCTCTTCCACTGAAACTGGACTGGGCCTGTCATCAACCCCAAAGATCGTCTCTTCCACTGAAACTGGACTGGGCCTGTCATCAACCCCAAAGATCCTCTCTTCCACTGAAACTGGACTGGGCCTGTCATCAACCTCAATGCTCTCTTCCACTGAAACTGGACTGGGCCTGTCATCAACCTCAATGCTCTCTTCCACTGAAACTGTACTGGGCCTGTCATCAACCCCAAAGATCGTCTCTTCCACTGAACCTGGACTGGGCCTGTCATCAACCTCAATGCTCTCTTCCACTGAAACTGGACTGGGCCTGTCATCAACCTCAATGCTCTCTTCCACTGAAACTGGACTGGGCCTGTCATCAACATCAATGCTCACTTCCCCTGAAACTGGACTGGTCCTATCATCAACCTGGATATGAATAAAAATATATATAAATTAACTAATAAAGGCCCAATTTTGAAAAACTCCAAAAACACAGCAGCAGCAGCCCCACAATTTCATATCAAGTGAATGAATGACAACACAACACGTTTTTTTGTGTGGCTTCACTCGCCATTCACACCGGACTGTTGGCATGACGATGAGTTTCAATGCGTTGTCTAGTAAGAGGTGAAGTGGTAGGAACCGTGGCGATGAGGATCACAGCTAGCAAATCACTGTAGCCATATTCTCCCGCACAAAATATGAATTTGAGAGGGAAAGGACTTGATTGGCTTTACAATATGTATACTATTTGCAACCAATGGCTGTATAAACATGAAATAAAAGTAGCTAATTAACGTTTGTATATGTCTAATGCAATTTAGCGTTTAGAACGACAAGGCAAACGCAATCAGAATCAAATGAAAATGCTTCTTTTAGCTAAGTAAAATTACACGATAGTAAATCACTGATACTCAAGTGATTGCCATTTCCCACTTTTCCAAACACAAAAACACACACCCCACCTTCCATCACAATACATCCGCACATACCCACATACTGTGCCTTCTATGTCCCCTGTTTGCTGTGTTTTATCTCTACCATGTTGATTGAGTACTTTTGTGTTCCAGTTCCTTATATTTGAAGATTTATTTTATTTATAAAATACCATAAATGGAAAGTCTAATACTAATATTTTCCAACATTCCCTATTTAGAATGGTATAGTGTAGTTGTAGATTATTTCTTTAACAATTGTTGTATTTTTTTGCGTTTCAATATATTTTTTTATTGCAATCCCTACCATGGCTAGTATTGTGTGTTCCATTACTCCACTCCTCTATGGGAACTTTGTCATATTTAGAATAGCCATGGAGTAGTATTTGTTTCTCTGAACATTTGGTTATCAATATACAGTTTGTCAACTACGAGAGCTACGTGTTTCCCTTTTAATCTATTCTCCTTGAAGATTGGGTACAGAACTTTGCGCCGTTCTGCAATTTCCTTCGGGAACTGATCATTCATGCCTATTTTCGTGGCAGCGAGTCTTTTACCCAGTCTTTAAACCATTATTTTATCTTTAAAGAAAGTACATTTGGCAACGATTGGCCGTTCATATTTCTGTGCTCGAGTTTGATTTTGCTGACAGCTTCACGTGGGATTTGAAGCGCTGTAAGAAGGAATTCCTTTACCACATTTTCAGGAACTTCGCCTTCTTTTTCTTGGATACCAGTAAGTACCAGATTTTCTCTCATAGATCTAGTCTGTATGTCAAGTAAGGCTTCACTCAGAAAGATCTTCTCCTTTTTAAGTTCATTAACGTCCGTTTCAATCTTATTGGCTGTCCCTTTTAGCTTGTTTGTTTCTTTCTCCATTGTCACATCTTTTTCGTCACTCATCTCGAGGCTCGTCTTCAACTCCTTTATATCTTTACTGACTAATTCAAGTATGCCCAGTTTGTCATTTATCCATTTTAATTAACAGATCAGTTTCCACCCTTACCATTCCCAGTGGTGAAAAGCATAAATCGTCTGTGTCCGTAGTGGAGTCGTGTTCCTTGTTTACTCTCCGTCATGTTTGGGTGTTGATACATTGTTGATACATTTCTCTAGCCTTATGAATTGTTTTGTGTTGTTTTCCAGATTGAAGGTTATGACCCATGAGTATGTGAAGTGCTAATATTTAGTGTAACTTACAGATACTGAATATTACGATTTTATCTTGAGGCGATCTGCATCGCTGTGTTCAGTCCGCCGTCTTGTCCTGGCACCACATTGCCAGGTCTCTGACCTCGCTATAGGCTGCTCATCATCGTCGGTGATCAGTCCTACCGCCGTCGTGTCGTCAGCAATCTTGATGGTGTTGGAGTAGTGCGCGGCCACGCAGTTGTGGGTGAACAGGGAGTACAGGAGGGGACTAAGCACACACCCTGAGGGCCACCGTGTTGATGATCAGCGTGGCGGATGTGTTGTTGCCTACCCTCACCACCTGGTGGCAGCCCTTCAGGAAGTGCAGGATACATTCCAATTGCAGAGTGAGGTCTTCAGTCCCAGGGCCCCGAGCTTGGTGATGAGCTTGGAGGGGACTATGGTGTTGAATGTTAAGCTGTAATCAATGGACAGCATTCTTACTTAGATATTAATTTTGTCCAGGTTGGTGAGGGCTGTGTGGAGTGCAGTAGAGATTGCGTCATCTGTGGATCTGTTGGGGCAGTATGCAAATTGGAGTGGGTCCAGGGTGTTTAGGATAATGGTGTTGATGTGAGCCATGACCAGCCTTTCAAAACATTTCATGGCTATAGATGTGAGTGCTACGGGGCGGGGCGATAGTCATTTAGGCAGGTTACCTTGGTGTTCAACCATGACTGATGAATGGGGGAACTAGTCTCTATTTATACAGATTCCTAGCCATGTACTTTGCAGCCACGACTCTGAGAAAAATAGGATATTGCAGTTTCAGGACCCGTTGATAGTGTAGTCTCGAATGGAGTTCATCCAGTTTGTTCTCCAGTGACTGCACGTTCATCAATAGAACAGAGGGCAATGACGGTCTATTCGCTCGCCGACGTAGTCTCGCAGGATGCCGGCTCGCCTGCCTCTCTTTCACAGCCGCTTCATCTTTCGTGTCCCGGGGATTCGGGACTGGTCTGGAGTAAATAGAAGGTCCAGAGCTGCCGACTTGTTGAAGTAGACATTTTCGTCCAAATCGAGGTTAGTGATCGCTGTTCTGATGTCCTGAAGCTGTTTTCACTCATAGGAAATGATGGCGCAATCATTCTGTACAAAAAAGTTATGATCAGGGTAAAAAAAAAGCACACATAATAGCAGAATTGTCAGGAGCCCGTAAGATGGCTGCTATCCACTGCAGGGCCATCTTACAGACTAGCTAGAAACGTCAACCATGACTGATGAATGGGGGAACTAGTCTCTATTTATACAGATTCCTATTTCAATTCAATTAGTGGAGGTGAAATTTATTTTAAAACAGCTGCAGTACAAATTTGACCTTGATTTTACATTAATGTAATGAAGCAATGACGATTGGGTGGATGATGATGAAGGTGATGATGAAGATGATGATGATTGAGGCGATTTGTTGGTAACCAAGCAGAACTGTTATCTTTACAGAAGAAGCACTGAACTAAAAGGAATAGTAATACTTGTCCAGTCCCATGGAGGATGAGCCTCAGTAACTCTGAACTGTGCTCGTTCATCTTCACAAGCTGTACTGTCTGTCAGCACATTCTGAACATTAAGTCTAGCATGGCTCATTTGACAGAGACACGGACCCACAATCGGTATGACTACACTACGTCCTTAGTGCGTTGCAATAAACCCCAACTCTTTGTCTTATGGAGAACAATTATGAATGACTGGTATTACATGCTTGAATATCAAGAATTAGTATTAGGCACCTCAGTGAAGAACTAATAGGCTACGTCCCAAACGGCACCCTATTCCCAATGCAGTGCATTACCTCTTGGCCCTGGTCAGAAATAGTGCACTACATAGGGAACAGGATGCATTTTGGGATGCACACGTAATTATTTTTACCATGCTGTTAGCTAGCGTAGCGCTCCACACTTCATTAAACTACAGGCTAATTAGGGTTTCCTTAAAGGCTGTGTGATCAATGTAGCTTCTTGCATACGGTACATATCTGTGAAGTTAGTTGGCAGCACTTTGTCTTAGTGTCTGGGTCCAAAATGGCCCTATGGGCCCTGGTCAAAGGTAGTGCACTATATAGGGAATAGGGTCCCATTTGAGACGTAGAACTTCGTCTTAGCAACAAAGGAAGACAGGAAGCGGATTCACTGACCCAATAGCAATAATCTTTGCTCGCTCAAGATAGACTTGATGATTTGAACTAAAATCGGCTATATAGTTAATAGCTTTAAAAAGTCCTATTTAATCATACTGACGTATAGGCCTGTTGGCCATTCATTGAACCAGGAAGGAAGCTTTCTATCACTACAGTATTAGATGGGCTTTGATATTTGGACCTTCAAAATATTTAACAGGTTATTGAATATGAATGTTAAATGGTTTTACTGTTGGAGTGTGTATAGCTGTCTGGACCAGAGGTAGTTTGAGGTGATTTTAGCTCTGGGTTTGATGTGCAGTTGGTTTACTAAACTGCTGGGTCTCCTAAACCTTAGGGTGGGTTAGGTATTGAATATGTTGCCATGGCAGCTGGGGTGAGGTCTAGAGTGACCTATTTAGGGGTGTGTTAAGGTGAGAGATGGATTTTATGTTACCTGCCCGTCTTGTAGTGAGATCACTGCAACTGGAGTGCTCTCCCTGAGGAGAGATGTTTATTTAGATTCAAATCAAATCAAATTTTATTAGTCACATGCGCCGAATACAACAGGTGTAGACCTTACACTGAAATGCTTACTTACGAGCCCCTAACTGACAGTGCAGTTAAAAAAATGCAAATAGTCTGGGTAGCCATTTGACTAGATGTTCAGGAGTCTTATGGCTTGGGGGTAGTAGCTGTTTAGAAGCCTCTTGGACCTAGACTTGGCACTCCGGTACCGCTTGCCATGTGTTAGCAGGGAGAACAGTCTATGATTACGGTGGCTGGAGTCTTTGACAATTTTTAGGGCCTTCCTCTGACACCGCCTGGTATAGATAAATGTAACATGTATTTAAAGAGCGGCAGTAAAAAATAACATATACAGGGGGGGGGTGCTGGCACTGGTACTAACTGCTACCAGCAGAATACCACCCTGCATCCCACTGCTGGCTTGCTTCTGAAGCCAAGCAGGGTTGGTCCTGGTCTGTCCCTGGATGGGAGACCAGGTGGTGTTGGAGGGCCGGTAGGAGGCACTCTTTCTTCAGGTCTAAAAAAAAAATATCCCAATTCCTCATGGAATTGGCGACACTGCACTGTGTCTTTTGGATGGGACGTTAAACGGGTGTCCTGACTCTGAGGTCATTAAAGATCCCATGGCACTTATTGTAAGAGTAGGGGTGTTAACCCTGGTGTCCTGGCTAAATTCCCAAGCTGTCCCTCATACCATCAGGTCCCGTGTGGCTCAGTTGGTAGAGCATGGCGCTTGCAACGCCAGGGTTGTGGGTTCATTCCCCACGGGGGGACCAGGATGAATATGTATGAACTTTCCAATTTGTAAATCGCTCTGGATAAGAGCGTCTGCTAAATGACTTAAATGTAAATCACGGTCACCTAATCATCCACAGCTTACAATTGGCTTATTCATCCCTCTCCCCTGTAACTATTGTCACAAGCCGGCTCATAGCCCGTGACAAAAATGAGGGGACAGGTATAGGCCAATTTAAAAAGGTTCTTTATTCTACAACAAACTATTAACTTAAACTAAGAAAAAGGAATGAGGTGTGGAAGTATCATAATGTAAGGTGTATGTAAAGTGCGTGAATGTGTGTGTGAACATGACTGAGTGAAAACTACAAAGGAACAAACAAATCATGAGCATACCTGGAGGAGCAGAGAGAGAGAGAGGTGATTAGTGAAACAGTTTATAAATACCCTGAGCCCAGGTGACTCCAATCACTAACGACCCTCCTCTGCCTGCAGGAGGAACCGCCCCCTGCACTGCAGAGGAGGAGCCGTGACACTATTCCCCAGGTCGTTGCTGTATATGAGAACGTGTTCTCAGTCAACTTACCTGGTAAAATAAATAAAAATAAACAGAGGTCCAGTGATGTACTGGGCCATTTGCACTAACCTCTGTAGTGCCTTGCGGTCGGAGGCCGAGCAGTTGCCATACCAGTCAGGATGCTCTCAATGGTGCAGCTGTAGAACCTTTTGAGGATCTGAGGACCCATGCCAAATCCTTTCAGTCTCCTGAGGGGGAATAAGTTCTGGCCTGCCCGCTTCACGACTGTCATGGTGTGCTTGGACCATGTTAGTTTGTTGGTGATGTGGACACCAAGGAACTTGAAGCTCTCAACCTGCTCCACCGCAGCCCCGTCGATGAGAATGGGGGCATGCTTGGTCCTCTTTATCCTGTAGTCCACAATCATCTAATTTGTCTTGATCACGTTGAGGGAGAGGTTGTTGTCCTGGCATCACACGGCCACGTCTCCGACCTCCTCCCTATAGGCTGTCTCGTTGTTGTCAGTGATCAGGCCTACCACTGTGGTGTCATCTGCAAATGTAATGATGGCATTGGAGTTGTGCCTGGCCGTGCAGTCATGAGTGAACAGGGAGTACAGGATGGGGCTGAGCACGCACCCTTGAGGGGCCCCTGTGTTGAGGATCACTGTGGCGGATGTGTTGTTACCTACCCTTACCACCTGATCCAGTTGCAGAGGGAGGTGTTTAGTCCCAGGGTCCTTAGCTTATTGATGAGCTTTGAGGGCTCTATGGTGTTCAACGCTGAGCTGTAGTCAATGAATAGCATTCTCACATAGGTGTTCCTTTTGTCCAGGTGGGAAAGGGCCATGTAGAGTGCAATAGAGACTGCATCATCTGTGGATCTGTTGGGGCGGTATGCAAATTGGAGTGGGTCTAGGGTTTCTGGGATGATGGTGTTGATGTGAGCCATGACCAGCCTTTCAAAGCACTTCATGGCTACAGACGTGAGTGCTACGGGTCGGTAGTCATTTAGGCAGGTTACCTTAGTGTTATTGGGCACAGGCACTATGGTGGTCTGCTTAAAACATGTTGGCATTACAGACTCTACAGACAGGTAGAGGTTGAAAATGTCAGTGAAGACACTTGTCAGTTGGTCAGCGCATGCTCGCAGTACACGTCCTGGTAATCTGTCTGGCCCTGTGGCCTTGTGAATGTTGACCGGTCTAAAGGTCTTAGTCACATCGGCTGCAGAGAGCGTGATCACAAAGTCTTCCGGTACAGCTGGTGCTCTCATGCATGTTTCAGTGTTATTTGCCTAGAAGCGAGCACAGATGTAGGTTAGCTCGTCAGGTAGGCTTGAGCGTGTGTGTGTATGTCTGTGTGTGTCGTGTCTGAGTAGACCACTCAAACACCAAAGGAATAGACACAGTTCACAATTACCTTGAAATATACTTGAATACTCATATACATATTTTACCCCCTACAGTCGTTGTCCGTGCCCTCTCAAAAAAATACATTAGCATAATAAAAACATCTCCATCAAAATCTGACTGTTTAAGATGGAAATATATATATTTTTTGCATGGGCTGCGTCTCGTTCCCCCGCATCCATCAATCGCAGTCTTCCGCATCTGCAGTGGAAGGTGGCCGAGCTACAGTGGTGTTTGTCAGACTATGAGACATCCCGAAAATCGGTCTTCTCACGAAAGCTCTGTAGCGTCTGAACGGTATGACCACTCTGGAAAGATGAGACTCTCCCAAACATGATGGTGTTCTCCGTTTTGCTCTATGACCCCAACAAGCGTCACGCGACTCTTCTGAAGTCAGTACCGCCGATCTACCAACTTCTGTCTGTAGCATTTGAACAGTTTGGGCTACACAATAGTATGACCCCTCAATGGAAAGGTGAGACTCTCACGAACACGTACATGTTTTTCTCTAGGATGCCCAAAAGCCTCGTCTGAAGGTATCCCGGTACCAGTAAAAAAAATGAATGGAAGTATATATGGAAGTAGTTTAGTGCCATAAATAAAAAATCCCCTGATCTTTCTTTTATCTCTCAGAAATAGGACAGGCACTAAAACAAACGTATTCTTTGACTGTTTGTTTTTCCATGAATGCATCTGTTATTCAATGTGTTTCTATCGGCTATTTGTATTTGTATTTATTATGGATCTCCATTACCTGCTGCCAAATTTCACAACACACTGTGTGCCCTGAGGCCCCTACTCCACCACTACCACATTTCTACAGTACTAAATTCATGTGTATGTATAGTGTGTGTGTGTGTGTGTGTGTGTGTGTGTGTGTGTGTGTGTGTGTGTGTGTGTGTGTGTGTGTGTGTGTGTGTGTGTGTGCGTGTGCGTGCGTATGCATGTGTCTGTGCCAATGTTTGTGTTGCTTGACAATCCCCGATGTTCCAGAAGGTGTTTTTTATCTGTTTTTTAAATCTAATTTTACTGCTTGCGTCAGTTACTTGATGTGGAATAGAGTTCCATATAGTCATGGCTCTATGTAGTACTGTGTGCCTCCCATAGTCTGTTCTGGACTTGGGGACTGTGAAGAGACCTCTTGTGGCATGTCTTGTGGGGTATGCATGGGTGTCTGAGCTGTGTGCCAGTAGTTTAGACAGACAGCTCAGTGCATTCAACATGTCAGTACCTCTCATAAATAAAAGTAGTGATGAAGTCAATCTCTCCTCCTCTTTCAGCCAGGAGAGATTGACATGCATATTATTAATATTAGCTCTCTGTGTACATCCAAGGGCCAGCCGTGCCGCCCTGTTCTGAGCCAATTGCAATTTTCCTAAGTCCTTTTTTGTGGCACCTGTCCACGCGACTGAACAGTAGTCAAGGTGCAACAAAACTAGGGCCGTAGGACCTGCCTTGTTGATAGTGTTGTTAAGAAGGCAGAGCTTTATTACAGACAGACTTCTCCCCATCTTAGCTACTACTGCATCAATATGTTTTGACCATGACAATTTACAATATAGGGTTACTCCGAGCAGTTTAGTAATCTCAATTTGCTCAATTTCCACATGATTTATTACAAGATTTAGTTGAGGTTTAGGGTTTAGTGAGTGTTTCGTTCCAAATACAATGCTTTTAGTTTTAGAAATATTTAGGGCTAACTTATTCTTTGCCAACCACTCTGAAACTAACTGCAGCTCTTTGTTGAGTGTTGCAGTCATTTCAGTCGCTGAAGTTGCTGACGTGGGTAGTGTTGAGTCATCCGCATACATAGACACTCTGGCTTTACTCAAAGTCAGTGGCAGGTCATTAGTAAAAACTGAGCCTTAACATCTCCCCTTGGGTGATTCCTGATTCTAACTAGATTATGTTTGAGAGGCTTCCATTAAAGAACACCCTCTGTGTTCTGTTAGACAGGTAACTCTTTATCCACATTATAGCAGGGGGTGTGAAGCCATAACACATATGTTTTTCCAGCAGCAGACTATGATCGATAATGTCAAAAGCTACACTGAAGTCTAACAAGATAGCCCCCACAATCATTTTATGATCAATTTCTCTCAGCCAATCATCAGTCATTTGTGTAAGTGCTGTGCTTGTTGAGTGTCCTTCCCTATAAGCATGGTGAAATTCTGTTGTCAATTTGTTTGCTGTGAAATAGCATTGTATCTGGTCAAACACTAGTTTTTCCAGAAGTTGACTAAGGGTTGGTAATAGGCTGATTGGTCAGCTATTTGAGCCAGTAAAGGGGGCTTTACTATTCTTGGGTAGTGGAATGACTAGCTTCCCTCCAGGCCCGAGGGCACACGCTCTCTAGTAGGCTTAAATTGAAGATGTGGCACATAGGAGCAATATCGTCTGCTATTATCCTCAGTAATTTTCCATCCAGATTGTCAGACCCCAGTGGCTTGTCATTGTTGATAGACAACAATATTTTTTTCACCTTTTCCACACTGACTTTACGGAATTCAAAAGTACAATTCTTGTCTTTCATAATTTGGTCCGATATACTTGGATGTGTAGTGTCAGCGTTTGTTGCTGGCATGTCATCCCTAAGTTTGCTTATCTTGCCAATGAAAAAGTCATTAAAGTAGTTTGCAATATCTGTGGGCTTTGTGATAAATGAGCCATCTGATTCAATGAATGAAGGAGCCGAGTTGGCTTTTTTTCCCATAATTTCATTTAACCTGTTGAGGACAGAGGGCGCTGTTTTCACTTTGGGGGAAAATCGTGCCCAATTTAAACGGCCTCGTACTCAATTCTTGCTCGTACAATATGCATATTATTATTACTATTGGATAGAAAACACTCTCTAGTTTCTAAAACCGTTTGAATTATATCTGTGAGTAAAACAGAACTCCTTTTGCAGCAAACTTCCTGACAGGAAGTGGAAAATCTGAAATCGATGCACTGTTCTAGGGCCTGCCTATTAATGTCTTTGATATTTATTAGTATAGATGCACTTCATACGTCTTCCACTAGATGTCGACAGGCAGTGAGAGAAGAAATGGAGTGTGTAACTTGATCTGGGGTCGAATAATAGCTTTCGGCATGACGTGTCACCAGTTTCCTGTTTTCTGGAGAGCGCGTGAAGGGACCTGGATTTGCCTTCTGATAAGCTGTCGTTATGGACGACTAATATCTCCGGCTTTGATTTTATTTGATACATGTGACAATATCATTGTAAAGTATGTTTTTTCAATATAGTTTTATTAGATTATTGAAATTTATTCGGGACGTTAGGCGTGTTGCGTTGTGTGCCTTTGTTCAGGAAGGAGAGCTTAGCGCCACTTTGCTAGCTTTCCGTGCTAATTGACTGGAGAAGAGGACATTCTAAATCCAAACAACGATTGTTCCCGACAAAGGACCCCTTGTACAACATTCTGATGAAAGATCATCAAAAGTAGGACCCATTTTATGATGCTATTTCATATATCTGTCGAACATGTTGTACTAGTCGTTTGCGCCCAGATTTTGGGTACTCTCTCGCTATACCTAAGCTGGATGTCGTAATGAAGTTATTTTTAGAATTCTAACACGGCGATTGCATTAAGAACTAGTGTATCTATCATTTCCTATACAACATGTATTTACTAGTAACGTTTATGAATAGTTATTTGGTCAGAATAGTTGGAGTGTCATAAAAATATCCGCACATTCTGGGAAAAAGGTGCTACGTTAGCACAATGTATAACCACTGATTTCAGCTCTAAATATGCACATTTTCGAACAAAACATAAGTGTATGTATAACCTGATGTTATAGGACTGTCATCTGATGAAGGTTTATGAAGGTTAGTGAAAATTAATATCTTTTGCTGGTTTATTCCCTATCGCTAACGTGCCTATTGCTATCGCTAACGTGCCTTGATGAATGAATGCGGTAGTGTGGTAGGCTATTGTAGTAAGCTAATATAATGCTATATTGTGTTTTCGCTGTAAAACACTTAAAAAATCGGAAATATTGGCTGGATTCACAAGATGTTTGTCTTTAATTTGCTGTACACCATCGATTTTTCAGAAATGTTTTATGATGAATATTTAGGTATTTGACGTTGGTGTCTGTAATTACTCTGGCTGCTTCGGTTCTATTTCTGACGGTAGCTGTGATGGTAGCTGCAATGTAAAACTGATTTATACCTCAAATATGCACATTTTTCGAACAAAACATAGATTTATTGTATAACATGTTATAAGACTGTCATCTGATGAAGTTGTTTCTTGGTTAGTTTGGTTGGTTCTTGGTTAGTTAGGTTGGCTTTGTGCATGCTACCTGTGCTGTGAAAAATGTCTGTCCTTTTTTGTATTTGGTAGTGAGCTAACATAAATATATGTGGTGTTTTCGCTGTAAAACATTTTAAAAATCGGACATGTTGACTGGATTCACAAGATGTGTATCTTTCATTCGCTGTATTGGACTTGTTAATGTGTGAAAGTTAAATATTTCTAAAAAATATCTTTTGAATTTCGCGCTCTGCCTTTTCAGTGGAATGAAAAGCGGAACGCCGGAGCCAGACAGGTTAAGGTGCCCCAAAGCTTTTTACTATCATTCTGTATATAGTTTATCTTTGTTTCATAGTGTAGTTTATTTTTATTTAGTTTAGTCACATGATATCTTAATTTGCAATACATTTGCCAATCAGTTGGACTGCCAGACTTAATTGCCATACCTTCAACCATACAATTTTTAAATTCCTCATCAATCCAAGGGGATTTAACCGTTTTTACAGTCATTTTCTTAATGGCCGCGTGCTTATTATAACTGGAATAAGTAGTTCCATAAATGTGTCAAGTGCATCGTCAGGTTGCTCCTCATTACACACCACAGACCAGCAAATATTCTTTACATCATCAACATATGAATCACTACAAAACTTCTTGTATGACCTCTTGTATGACCTCTAGCCCCCGTGCTTCAACACCTGCATTGCTTGCTGTTTGGGGTTTTAGGCTGGATTTCTGTACAGCATTTTGTGACATCAGCTGATGTAAGAAGGGCTTTATAAATACATCTGATTGATTGATTGACCTCTTATACACATTATTAGGCCCAGCCTTTGGAACTTTGCTTTTCCTAGATATGGCTATTAAATTGTGATCACTACATCCTATGGATTTGGATACTGCTTTAAAGCAAATATCTGCAGCATTAGTAAAGATGTGATCAATACATGTTGATGATTTCATTCCTGTGCTGTTTGCAACTAACCTGGTAGGTTGACTGACAAACTGATCTAGGTTACAGGCACTGGTTACAGTTTGAAGTTTTTTCCTGAGTGGGCAGCTTGATGATAGCCCGTCAATATTTAAATCACTCAGAAAATATACTTCTGTGGTGATATCACATACATTATCAAGCATTTCACACATATTATCCAGACACTGATTGTTAGCACTTGGTGGTCTATAGCAGCTTCCCACACGAATGGGCTTTAGGTGAGGCAGATGAACCTGTAGCCATATTACGTCAACAGTATTTAACATGAGATCGTCTCTAAGCTTTACAGGAATGTGGTTCTGAATATAGACCGCAACACCGCCTCCGTTGGCATTTCTGTCTTTTCAGTAGATGTTAGAACCATGTATTGCTACCACTGTATCATCAAAGGTATTATCTAAGTGAGTTTCAGAGATATATGAATGTCATCTGTTACAAGCAAGTTATTGACTTTATGGTCCATTTTTCTTAGGCTACATATGTTCATATGGGCTATTTTTAGCAGTTTTCTGGGTTATTCAATGTTTGACCAAATATTTTGTTTGTATATTTGTTAGATACCTGAAGGGGTCCTACAATTCCAAATGAAGTAGCTAAATGATACTTGGTTTGACCATCTTAAAACAATTCCATATGTTATCCCCAGCTTAGACTCTTAAAGATTTGAATCGTGAACATAACTATTCACATAATTGCAACATATGTGAAGTGAAGTTTGATTAGGTTTATATTGAATTGTAGGCCCAGTTATTTTTTTACTTACGTTTGGGTTTGGAGAGTGTTTATTATTCAAACTATAATTCTCCATCGTAATGAGCATATTTAACAGTTACAGCTCTGTGGCTAATTATCCCAGCAAACAGAGAAAAACTAGATGAGTGGTCAAAAGTTCATAAAATCCATTTCTATGGAAACCAGATGTATTATATATGTGAAAAGCTGTAGCTACATGCGAAAAGCCCAGAGTTGTTTTCCCTGAGGCTCTATAAGACATATGGATTTAACAGTTTGTTTTTAGGACATAAAACATATGGTAATCTCTCACTTGGGGTGAATTGGTTTATTTCTTGAAGGTCTTTCTGTCTGAATCCAGCTCTTATTTTACCCAAAGCAATTATAGTGAATTTAGACCAGTTATTTCTGCACATCTCTCTCTCCGGTGGAGGACTGGTTTTCAGTATTGGCTGTTTCCTCTTATTGTTCTCTCGTTCTGCTGTGCCTGTGTGGAGAGCTACGTGTATGGTGCAGACAGCTGGTTAGAGACAGAGACACAGCGCACCCTGCTGATGGTAAGGGGAACTCTACTCACTGTGGCCTGGATCTGTCAGAGGAGAAAATCAATACAGCATCCATCCTCCTTGGTGTGTGTGTGTGTGTGTGTGTGTGTGTGTGTGTGTGTGTGTGTGTGTGTGTGTGTGTGTGTGTGTGTGTGTGTGTGTGTGTGTGTGTGTGTGTGTGTGTGTGTGTGCACACGCTCAGGTTCGCGCTAGCTTTTGCCTGTGAAAAAGAGAGAGAATGAAAGTGGAGTGAGTGAGGTGAGAGAGGGAGGTGGATGGATAGCTGGGTACCTTCAAGTGTATTGAATAGTTGCTGCTTTCCCACTCACAAGTACCACCAGTCTCAGTCACATGTCTCGGAGTCATTCATCTGTGTCTGCTACTGAGATTCAGTATGATGGTCCTGTGTGCGCTTTAGTGAGTTGTAACGGTCTCCGTCTCTCCTTCTCTCTCTACCCCACGCAGGTGTGTGTGAGTGTGCCGATTTCACCACAGGACCAACCTGCGAGCGCTGCCTGGATGGTTACTATGGCAACGCGTTGATTGGCACGACCAACGACTGTCAAACTTGCCCCTGCCCGGACCGCACCAGCTGTGCTCAAATTATGGAGATTGGGGACGTGGTCTGTACCAACTGCCCTTCGGGACAGAGGGGTGAGATGAATTACTGTTACTGTTCGATTACTGTTAGATGTCTGGTAATGGGAACAAACCATGCCATTCCCCCAACCTGGGTTGGGTCCCAAATGTCACCTTAATCCCTATATCAAGGGGGGGCAAAGTACCGACCCGACCAATCTGGCCCGCGAGACATAATTTTTTAAAATAATAATAATTTGTGGTATCCAATTGGTAGTTACAGTCTTGTCCCATCGCTGCAACTACGAACTCGGGACAGGCGAAGGTCGAGCGCGATGGGACAAGGAAATCTCGGCTTGCCAAACCCTCTCCTAACCCGGACGACGCTGGGCCAATTGTGCGCCTCCTCATGGGTCTCCCAGTCACAGGCCAGCTGTGACACAGCCAGGGATCGAACCCATGTCTATAGTGATGCCTCAAGCACTGGCGCAGCGGTCTAAGGCACTGCATCACACTCGGGAGGCCCCCGCAAATTGATTTTATTAACAAACAATTGGTCCGACCAAAAAATGCGGCCCTCCGTTGATTTCAAAATCCCGATGTGGGTCCCTCGAGCAAAAAAGTTTGCCCACCCCTGCCCTATATAGTAGGGAATAGAGTGCCATTTGGGACACAACCTTGAAGTTTATTGTTTGCTCAGTGGAGCGGATTTCCACAAATTGGATTTATAAAAACCTTGCTGGTGATAGCTAACTGTCCTCGCTGTCTTGATTAAATTGATCTTGATCCTAGCATGTGTAGAGCACAGTGTGTGAATTAAAACATATTCCCTTGTCAGGTCGGGATCGTTTATTCATTACAAGAATTTCATATAACTGAATTTGAAGTTTGTCTGAAAAATATTGATTTAGGTTGAAATTAAAATGGCCACCGAACCCCCCACCCCCCCACACACAAACACAAACATCGTCTCTCCTCAGGAACCAGGTGTGAGTTGTGTGAGGACGGTTTCCACGGCGACCCCCTGGGCCGTTCTGGGCTGGTTCGGCAGTGCGAGCGGTGTGACTGTAACGGTAACGTGGACCCCAACGCACTGGGTGTGTGTGATCACATGACGGGCCGCTGCTTCAAGTGTCTGGGACACACCGAGGGAGACCACTGTCAACGTTGTCGACGCAGTTACTATGGAGATGCCATGGACCGGACGATGGCCGGGAAGTGCAAACGTGAGTGTGTGAACTTGGGAAGGGCGTATATAGGGTTGGGTTACTGTGACATAGGTTTTTTAATTAAGGAGAAATACAAAATTAAAAATGTAGAATGTATTGACAATGAATGTATTTCAATGTGTTATATCATTTGTTCGTGTGCATCAATGTGTGTTTGTGTGTCTGTGTACATGTGCCTTTTATGTGTGGATTTATAGTGAGCTTTTCTTGAGGGTTGAACAAGTTCTTTCCTCATACTGTACTATTGACTTGACTTCAGCAATTCTCACATTCTAAAGATTCTTGATAGCAGATGAATGGAATTCTCAGTAAAATAATTCTTTGTAAAAGTTAGAGCTTGAGAGTTGCGGTTAAAAGTGCCATGAGGAACTCCACAGTTGTTGTAACGTGAGAGAACATTTTCTTTACAGGCTCTCTCTCTCTCTCTGAGTGAATAGAAGTCATAGACCTATAAGGAAATAGTGTCAGTTGAACGTGGTTCAGAGAAAGAAGCGGAGAGCAGTCTGCCCTGACGAACTGACATTCCAACTGCAGTACTTTGTCTCCATTATAATGGATGAATAGAAAGAGAAAAAGTTTCAACTTTAAATACACTTTTTTCTCCTGATATACATGAAGAGCCTTGGAGGATTTGAATACTGCAGATGTATGAGTGCGAAAACAATATAAAGAGAAGCTAAAGAGTGCCAGAAACGACAGAGAGAAATAGAGACACGGAGACGGAGAGAGATAGAGGCAGTGATAGGAATAGAGACACAAAGAGCGAGAAAGATAGAGAGAGAGAGATGTACGTAATGTCTTTGTCCCCCAGAAGTACCTGAGGTGTTCCATCTATAACCCCAGGGCTGAGCAGAGTTTGCATCATAAATGGCACCCTATTCGCTACATAGTGCACAAAAGTAGTGCACTATATAGGGAATAAGGTGCCATTTGGAATGTGCACAAATATGACAAAGTGGTGAGGGAGAGGCCCATGAGTCTCCCTCAGTCTCACTCTGCTGTCTCCCTCACTGAGTTACACACACACACAGGGAAACACTGAGTTACACACACACACACACACACACACACACACACACACACACACACACACACACACACACACACACACACACACACACACAGGCTCAGGGAAATATGGCTGCCCCACAGACACCTCACAGATAGACGGCCTGCTCTTCCTCTGCACTGTTCCAGCTCACATACAGCCAGGCACACAGGCCAGACAAGACACACCCTACAAAGAGAAGGATTGTTGTACTTTATTCCTGTCTAGACTATGAACCTCAGAGGATTCTCTCTCCAGATGAAATCCTGCAACTAGTGAGGTCTGGCTGCCCGACAACCTGCGCGCTCAACCCCATCCCCTTCTCCCATTCATCACTTCCATCAACTCATCCCTGACCACTGGCTGCGTCCCCTGCCTGAATCGCTCCCCTGAATCGCTGAATCGCTCTCCTCGACTCCTCTGTCATCAAAAACTACAGACCAGTATCCCTTATTTTCTTTCCAAAACACTTGAGGGTGCTGTCTCTGACCAACTCTCTCGCTATCTCTCTCAGAATGACCTTCTTGACCCTAACCCGTCAGGCTTCAAGACAGGGCACTCAACCGAGACTGCTCTTTTGTGTGTCACAGAGGCTCACCGCACTGTCAAAGCTAACATTCTCTCCTCTGTTCTCATCCTAGATCTATCTGCTGCCTTCAACACTGTGAACTGTCAGATCCTCCTCTCCACCCTCTCAGGGCTGGGCGTCTCAGGCTCTGCACACTTTTGGATTGCATCCTACCTGGTAGGCCACTCCTACCAGGTGACGTGGAGAGGATTTGTCTCTACATCACATACTCTCACTGCTGGTGTCCCCCAGGGCTTGGTTCTAGTCCCTCTCCTCTTCTATCTATACACCAAGTCACTCGGCTCCGTCATATACTCATATGTTCTCTCTTATCATTGCTATGCACATGACACTCAACTACTTTTCTCCTTCCCCCTTCTGACACCCAGGTGGTGACACGCATCTCTGCGTGCCTGGCAGATATCTTAGCTTGGATGTCGGCCTACAACCTCAAGCTCAACCTCGACAAGATGGAGCTGCTATTCCTTCCGGGGAAGGCCTGCCCGCTCCAAGACCTCTCCATCACTGTTGACAACTCCACGGTGTCCCTTTCCCAGTGTACAAAGAAACTTGGCATGACCCTGGACAAAACCCTGTCGTTCGCTGCAACAACAAAAAAGTGACTCGCTCCTGCAGGTTCATGCTCTATAAACATCTGTAGAGTACAACCCTAACTTACACAAGGAGTGGCTCAGGTCCTTATCCAGTCACTGTCACTCGCTGTTGGCTGGGCTCCCCTGCAACTTATCCAGAACGTTGCAGCTCGCCTGGTGTTAAACCTTCCCAAGTTCTCCCATGGCACCCCGCTCCTCTGCACACTCCACTGGCTTCCAGTCGAAGCTCATATCCACTAAAAGACCATGGTACTTGCATACGGAGCAGCAAGTTGAACTGCCCCTCCATACCTTCAAGCTATGCTCAAACCGTACACCCCAACCCGAGAACTCAGATCTGCCACCTCTGACAAAAATGAAAAATGTAAATGTAGAATAGAGTGAATGGATAGATTAGAAGATAAAGTGAATGGGTTGAAGATCGAGTGATTGGATAGAGGGTGGGAAATAATCGATCACAGCAGTGTCTGCGACATTGATATAGTGATAAGCTTCAGTGTTTTGTCAGGCTTGTCACAGACATTTTTTTATACTGTGTTTAATTAGTGTACTTTTTCTGTGATGTATATGATTCATGTCACTTTTTGGAGACTGTGTTTGAATTGTGTTCTGTTTTGATCATGTACTGTATGTGTGTGTTTAGGCCACTGTACTTTTTGATACTGTATTTGATGTGAGGTTGCGTGGTTGATGTGTGGTTGACATGCGGTTGTGTCTTCCCCCAGCCTGCGACTGCAGTCCTGCAGGGACTTCTGGGTTGTTGGAGGACTGTGACCCCCAGACCGGAAGTTGTCAGTGCCTTAGTCATGTGACCGGGGGAGACTGTGGCCAGTGTTCAGTCGGCTTCTTCAACCTGCAGCCTGGAGTAGGCTGTGAGAGGTACAGGGAATTCTCCAGGGATTCCGCACTAATCTATATGGTTTAGAATAGTCCTTTAATTTATATGTTTCTATACTTCACACTGTAGTTATGTTTTGTCTCATTAATAATTATTACTGTATGTGAATCACTTTTTACATCGACTGTTTCTAAGGTGCAACTGTAACCCCATTGGCTCGTCTTCCGCGGGGTGCCACCCAATCACAGGGCAGTGTGTGTGTCGGCCGGGACTGGAGGGGCGGCTGTGCAGCACCTGTCGTATGGGCTTCTTTGGTTTCTCCTCACGAGGCTGCAGAGGTAGCTACAGTAGCCTATACTGTGATTGGGTCTAGAAGTCCTTGTGTGTCAAATACTAAGACAGGCCAAAATATATGCTAAATCAAGTCATTCTGATAACAATAAGTAAAAAATGCAAAACACAAGCATGCAATCTCTAATACTTCCATTGTTTCACCCCTCTCTGACACCCCTCTCCCCTGCCCCCTGTCCATCCCTGCCTCCCTCTGTCCCCCTATACCCTGTCCACTCCCCCTCCCCTGTCCCTCTCAGCCTGTAACTGCGACCCTATGGGCTCCAGCTCCATGCAGTGCCACACAAACGGCACCTGTCCCTGCCGCCAGGGCTTCGTGGGGTACAAGTGTGACCAGTGTGAGCTCAACTACTTCCACAACAGAGCCACGCACCAGTGTGAAGAGTGCCCCATCTGCTATGGGCTAGTCAAGGAGCAGGTAAGAGTGTGTGCGTGCGTTCGTAAGGCGTCTCACTGTCAGTCTCTCCATCTTCTTCTCTGTCCCCGTTTGACACCTTTTTGCCTGCATCTCTATCCGTCTGTCTCCCGGTCTGCTTCTCAGCCTGTCTGTGGGGGTAAATCTTCATAGGTAGTAGGTGCTGTTATTAACCCATTACCACTGCATAATTCAATTTGCTCCAAAGCAAAAGTCAGCTATTCAAACTCCTACCCAAGATTGTCTTTGTAGTCTAACAATCGTGGCCATCGGGCCTCCTTATTTAAAAAGCGAAGGTAAGTTAACAGTCAGACTGAAGTCAATGTGAAGATACAGAAATAGACCATGTGCGTCCCAAATTGCGTCCCTAATCCCTATATAGTGCACTACATTTGGCCAGAAAAGTAGTGCACTGCACTATATAGGGAGCCTTATGTTCTAAACGCTATACAGTGGCTTTTCTCTGCAGGCAAAGCCAATAGCAGAGTTTGGTACTTTCTGTACATATGCTTGTTCTTGCTAAAGTGGTTTGTGTTTTTTTCTCTAGCAAACCATTCGTGTACCTGGGAAAGACTGCTGTGATTTCCACAGTGTTAGCAATTCAAAGGACACCGGGGTCCGGTCTGCTCAGAGCCCATAAAATGACTCTCCTCTACCTACCAGTCTCTTTCTCTCATCTCTTTCTCTCTACCATGCAGTCTCTTTCTCTCACATCTCTTCATCTCTCACTCTCATATCTCACCTCTTGGCTCTTTACTACACACCTTCCTCCCTTCTAAAGACAGGAGAGAGAAAAAGGAGGGGGGGTGGACAGAATGGAACCATAGAGGGAGTGCTACAGTATAGAAAAAGGGGGAGAAATCCTTTCCTCTCTTGTGCTGTATACAGTATGTTCCTTTTGTTCATGTACGTTTAAAAAGCAACAACTGCAAGATACCATACTGTGTTGTGTGTGGAGTTATTGTTGCTCTTGCCGTAATATAATAACAGATGTTACCTCCGGTTGGGCTGAAGTGTCCAAATTACAGGTTTTTAAAGTGGATGTGGGTGAGTGTCCACCAAGGAGAGTGAAAGAGAAGTGGTTTTATAAATGCCCTCTCCACCTACAGATGTACTATCTTCATTTGACCAGTTTCTCACAGCAGACAAATCATCCTGCAGCAACAGGACATGTGAATTATTATGTGGATTATAATTAAAGGACATGTTTATAGGGGTTGTTGCAAAGGGCAAATCCACTCAATCCACTTTTTATGTGAGAACTACAATCTTTTGAAGCCGTTTTAAACCTCGAATTCACTACAAATTGCATTTTCTGTTGCACAGGACAATTCTCTGCGACAACAGAGTGATCAAATTAAGATAGGACATCTGTACCTCCTCACCTGCTAGTGTTTAGCAGCGACACACACACACACACACAGGTTGAGCCTGCTAATTGCCTATTCCAAAAACGTTTGGCTCCCCAGCCAGTAATATGCCTTAATCATAGAGGCCTGGAAGCTCATGCAAAAGCAAGGTCCACTTAAGAATTGACAACCAATGTATGAAACTGTGCTTAGGGTTGAGTTGGCCCTGTTCCCACTGCACAGAGAGTATTGCTTTTAAAATGTACAATCGTTTTCACGTTAAGATAGACAATCTACTCTTAAGGTAGATGTTTATCTCTGTGTTTTGAATGAGACTAAATACACTGTAAATATGGCTGGGTGTGATTTGTTATTGGCCACTGTGGGATCATGTTATCATCTGCTTTCATTGACAATCTCATGTTTAAAAAGGTCCAATGTAGCCATTTTTATTTCAATATCAAATCACTTCTGGGTAACAATTAAGTTGTGTTTTCAATTTTAAATGGCAAAATAGAAAAACAAATGTCTTCTTAGCAAAGAGCAATTTCTCAAGCAGGAACTTTGCTCGGACTGTCTGGGTGTGGTCTTAGTGGGGAGGGGACAACTGAAAACTAGCTGTTATTGGCAGAGAGGTTTGGAACTCTTTCTTGTTGGTCTATTAGTAATTTACTGCCTGGTGATGTCACCCTACCACAACAAACTGAAATTCCAGGTGTTTTTTTCCCCAAAACAGCTCTAACACTTAAAGGGCAGTATCATAATTTTCAACATTTTACAGTATTATTACAACATCAGTGTGGAAATATATATAAAACACAGGAAATCAAGTTTTTGACTGCACAGGGCCTTTAAAAGGGTGAAATGCGTACATCTATACAAAACTTTTCCAGGTCCTGGATCTGAGAGGAAACCATATCTTCGTTAGGAACCAGTTTGGGGTCAAAAAGTTGTTCTTTTTTCATTACACACTTTGGGAGCAGCCTACCAGAGTGCAGATTTGTATTTTTTCATCGTTGACAATCTCCCCCACCCAACCTCCATTGTATGGTGTTCCGGTGTTTTCCCATACAGGCAGGGAAGCTGAAGGCACGGCTGCAGGATTTGGAGAAGCTCCTGGCACGCTTCGACTGCCGGAGTGGCTACGGACGCCAGCATCACGTGCGCGAGTATCACGTGCGCCAGCATCACGAGCGTGGCCATCAGGGGGAGGACAGCCTGCCCAATGCGCTGGAGGACTTCCTGGCTATCCAAGGTAAACAATCAGCACCCACCCACTCACTCATTCCACGCGATCAATCAGAAAACTCTGTGACAGTTTGTCATTTTCAACCAACCAGTCAGGAAATCGGAAATCCCACTTATTCGGCCATTATACCTGACATATAGCCCATCTCACACTGTAGATTACAACTCCATTACACCATCCCGCTCCGTAGATCAAGTAGACCTAGAGCAGATGACACCAAACTGCACTGTCCATGCCTAGCTGACTGTTCAGCTAGACATTGTTAAAGATATAATCCAACATAATGGGATAGAACGAGACAGAATCAGCATGAATCAGCAGTCAACCAGCCTAACAATCATCTCTTCACAATTATGGAATTTCTCATTATTTTATGAGCAGAGAGGGAAGTACCATAAAAGGCTTACAGGTTCATTGATATGGACAGAATGGAGGCTGAATCCCAACAATACAGAACAAGGCAGGCAGGGCTGTGTATGAGCAACTTAATCCCTATTTGTATAACAGATGCAGCAAGCACATCTTTAATCCCTGTACCTCATTATGATTAGAGCTATAATCAGGATTATGGCTGTCCAACCGCTGCCCACCCTACTTTGGTACACCACTAGTCTTCGTTGGTGGGATATTCTGCTCTGTGTGGTCCAATAACGCTAGGCTAGGAGGGGGGCTCTATGCTGACACACAGAGACAGAACAGTATGCACGCAGACAAACACACGCACACAGACACAGTTTATCATCTCACAGAGCGAACAATGCGGTAATGACCCTCCTCGCACAAATAGACCCAGAATGCCACATTAGCTAGGCACACAGCAGTTAACATTATGAGACAAACAATCAAACTAGAACAACAACCAAAGGCAACTGGACTCACTGTGCGGTGAGATCAGTCTGAGAATTTACAATTGACCATATGCAGGCCGTGATAAAATGCAACGGTTCCACTACAAATCATACTACAAAGGGGTTGGCAGGCCTTGTGTCCCAAATCACAATAATATTGAAATGGAATCCAAAGGACCCGTTTAATGATCCATGCTGTGTATTTTGAAGTTTGCTCACATCTGTTTCTTTGATTCCCCGCAGAGGCAAAAGAAGCCTTTGTCAAACAGTTTGCTCTCCTGGAGATGTCGACACACACTCTCTCAGCCCAGCTGCACACTGTTACCACAGCTATGAACTGTAGCGCCAGCATGGAGGAAGAGCAGGAGGAAGGGTGGAGAACATTGTGCAGGACCCTTGCTGACTCTGAGTCAGTGGTTATAAGTGCACGGACCCAGCTGATGCAGGCAACTCTGGACCTGGACAACATGGTCAGTGGGACATTTACTCTCACACTGTCTCTGAGTTACTAGTGGCTATTCAGTAGAGGTTCAAATGTCTTGATCAATAGGGATCCCTAAAGCACAGTATTTCTCAATCTGAAGCTCCATAGCTCTAAAATCGAGTGAGTGAGCACACAGTTTCTCTGACTAACGCTCGGCTGAAATGAAGGATTTGTTCTGCCACAGCTCAAGCTTTTCCCCGTGTCTTCACGCTCAATAGCGTCAGCTTGGAATCTATTATGAAATATGGCTGCCGTGTTATGTGGTTCTGGGGAAATGAGAGCGCTTGTTTTGGCAGTGCTTCGGGTGTTTGTGTGTGTGCGTGCGTTCGCTCGTGCGTGCGCTTAACTTACCTCCCCAGTCGTTTGGGCAAGCCTGGAGCCAGAGCAATGCCATTCCACATTAACAAGCACGACGACTCCAAAACAGGAAGAGTAGTGTGTGTGTCATATATTGTGATTCAATTATTAGAATTTTCTCAAAAGATATGTCACGAGGTAAAATAGTCAACATTTATCTGCTGGTGCCACAACAGAAAAACTTTGCCGCTGGGTAAATAGAAACATTGCCGCCGTATACATTAGTGAGTGAATGTGTGTAATTGCAGCCTTCAGTATGTCTTCTCGAAATGCCTATTGAACAGTGAGTTCTGAGTCAGTCTACTTTGAGTTGGACATTGGTCATCTAAGGTCAGCAGATAACTGTGCATGGTCACAATTCAGGTTTAAAATATCCACTGATGTCAGCCTATACAGATCATACTGTATAAACATTGTCCTCGGTTTTCTTTGTCTATGAGACTGCACAGTTTCAGTTTTTCCCACTTTGCTCTGCTTTTCCAAAGGTCATTCCTTTCAAGGTGACACCTGAGCCCAACCGCTGGAACTCAGCAGTGAACGATTCAGAGATACTTATGAAAAGGTAAGTCACTGGAGGTCAATAGACTAAGTGGCCAATTATAACACACAAAGGTCATCTTCTTCTCATAGAGGCACTGCCTCTTCCATCTGTCAGTCACACAATGGCTGGCCTGCCACCGACACCCTCTGTCAATGACAACAGTACAAAGCCTCTGAATATGCTGAATGAATGCACATTAGGTCTAGTGAGAGGAAGTAGAGAGATCGACTAAATACCTGGTATCCATTTGACCTGTGCTCAGCAGACCTGTTGGTTTTCTGTCAAATACTTTGAGCTGTTTCATCAAACTTGCCTGGAGTGCCATATGGGCGCTGTCAGTGTTTGCATATTTGGGTCTATTCCATTGGTTCCATTGTAGCACAAGATTAGCCAAGCTGAAGTATTTGATATAAAAAATACTATTTGAACTCAGGTGTGGTAGTCAGGCCCATATATATACAGTACCAGTCAAAGGTTTGGACACCTCCTCATTCAAGGGATTTTCTTCATGTTTTACTATTTTCTACATTGTAGATTATTACTGAAGACATCAAATCTATGAAATAACACATGGAATCATGTAGTAATCCAAAAAAGTGTTAAACAAATCAAAATATATTTAACATATTTGAGATTCTTCAAAGTAGCCACCATTTGCCTTGATGAGAGCTTTGCACACTCTTGGCATTCTCTCAACCAGCTTCATGATGTAGTCACCTGGAATGCATTTCAATTAACAGGGGTGCCTTGTTAAAAATGAATTTGTGGACTTTCTTTCCTTCTTAATGCATTTGAGACAATCAGTTGTGTTGTGACAAGGTAGGGGTGGTATACAGAAGATAGCCATATTTGGTAAAATACCAAGTCCATATTATGGCAAGAGCAGCTCAAATAAGCAAAGAGAAACAACAGTCCATCATTACTTTAGGACATGAAGGAACATTTCAAGAACTTTGAACGTTTCTTTAAGTGCAGTCGCGAAAGCCATCAAGCACTATGATGAAACTAGCTCTCATGAGGACCGCCACAGGAAAGAAAGACCCAGAGTGTCTTCTGCTGCAGAGGATCCTCTGCTGCAGAGGATAAGTTCATTAGAGTTAACTGCACCTCAAATTGCAGCCCAAATAAATGTTTCACAGAGTTCAAGTAACAGACACATCTCAACATCAACTGTTCAGAGGAGACTGCGTGAATCAGGCCTTCATGGTCGAATTGCTGCAAATAAACCACTACTAAAGGACACCAATAAGAAGAAGAGACTTGCTTGGGCCAATAAACTCGAGCAATGGACAGTGGACCGGTGGAAATCTGTCCTTTGGTCTGATGAGTCCAAATGTGAGATTTTTTTTTCCAACCGCCGTGTCTTTGTGAGACGCAGATTAGGTGAACGGATAATCTCTGCATGTGTGGTTCCTACCATGAAGCATGGAGGAGGTGGTGTGATGGTGTGGGGGTGCATTGTTGGTGACACTGTCTGTGAATTCTTTAGAATTCAAGGCACACTTAACCAGCATGGCTACCACAGCATTCTGCAGCGATACGCCATCCCATCTGGTTTGCGGTTAGTGGGACTATCATTTGTTTTTCAACAGGACAACGACCAAACACACCTCCAGGCTGTCTAAGGGCTATTTGAACAAGAAGGAGAGTGATGGAGTGCTGCATCAAATGACCTGGACTCCACAATCACCTGACCTCAACCCAATTTGAGATGGTTTGGGATGAGTTGGACCACAGAGTGAAGGAAACGCATCCAACAAGTGCTCAGCATATGTGGGAACTCCTTCAAGACTGTTGGAAAATAATTCAAGGTGAAGCTGTTTGAGAGAATGCCAAGAGTGTGCAAAGCTGTCATCAAGGAAAACGGTGGCTACTCTGAAGAATTTGTTTAACACTTTTTGGGTTGATACATGATTCCATATGTGTTGTTTCATAGTTTTGATGTCTTCACTATTATTCTACAATGTAGAAAATAGTAAAAAATAAAGAAAAACCCTTGAATGAGTAGGGTTGTCCAAACTTTTGACTGGTACTGTATATATACACCAACGTTCAAAACTTTGGGGTCACTTAGAAATGTTCTTGTTTTTGAAAGAAAATCAAATTTTCTGTCCATTAAAATAACATCAAATTGATCAGAAATACAGCATAGACATTGTTAATATTGTAAATGACTATTGTAGCTGTAAATGGCTGATTTTTTATAGAATATATACTTCGGCATTCAGAGGCCAATTATCAACAACCATCATCTCCTGTGTTCCAATGGAACGTTAGCTAATCCAAGTTTATAATTTTAAAAGGCTAATTGATCATTAGAAAACTCTGCCTAGAAGGCCAGCATCCCGAGGTTGCCTCTTCCCTGTTGTTGTTCAGACTGGTGTTTTGTACTATTTAATGAAGCTGCCAGTTGAGGACTTGTGAGGTGTCTGTTTCTCAAACTAGACACTCTAATGTACTTGTCCTCTTGCTCAGTTGTGCACCGGGGCCTACCACTCCTCTTTCTATTCTGGTTAGAGCCAATTTGCGCTGTTCTATGAAGGGAGTAGTACACAGCGTTATACGAGATCTTCAGTTTCTTGGCAATTTCTCGCATGGAATAGCCTTCATTTATCAGAACAAGAATAGACTGATGAGTTTCAGAAGAAAGTTCTTTGTTTCTGGCCATGTTGAGCGTGTAATCGAACGCACAAATGCTGAGGCTCCAGATACTCAAGTAGTCTAAAGAAGGCCAGTGTTGTTGCTTCTTTAATCAGCACTACAGTGTTCAGCTGTGATTACATAATTAAAAAAGGGTTTTCTAATGATCAATTAGTCTTTTAAAATTATCAACTTGGATTAGCTAACACAACGTTCCATTGGAACACAGGAGTGATGGTTGCTGATAATGAGCCTCTGTACGCCTATGTACAGTTGATGTCGGAACTTTACATACATCTTAGCCAGAATGATTTCTTTCAGCTTTTATTTCTTTAATGACATTCCCAGTGGGTCAGAAGTTTCCATACACTCAATTAGTATTTGGTAGCATTGCCTTTAAATTGTTTAACTTGGGTCAAACGTTTCGGGTAGCCTTCCACAAGCTTCCCACAATAAGTAGGGTGAATTTTGGCCCATTCCTCCTGACAAAGCTGGTGTAACTGAGTCAGGTGTGTAAGCCTCCTTGCTCGCACACGCTTTTGTACGGGATTGAGGTCAGGGCTTTGTGATGGCCACTCCAATACCTTGACTTTGTTGTCCTTAAGCCATTTTGCCACAACTTTGGAAGTATGCTTGGGGTCATTGTCCATTTGGAAGACCCATTTACGACCAAGCTTTAACTTCCTGACTGATGTCTTGAGATGTTGCTTCAATATATCCACCTAATTTCTTTCCTCGTGATGCCATCTATTTTGTGAAGTGCACCAGTCCCTCCTGCAGCAAAGCACCCCCACAACATGATGCTGCCACCCCTGTGCTTCACGGTTGGGATGGTGTTCTTCGGCTTGCAAGCATCCCCCTTTTTCCTCCAAACATAACAATGGTCATTACGGTCAAACAGTTCTATTTTTGTTTCATCAGACCAGAGGACATTTCTACAAAAAGTACAATCTTTGTCCCCATGTGTAGTTATAAACCGTAGTCTGGCTTTTTTATGGCGGTTTAGGAGCAGTGGCTTCTTTCTTGCTGAGCAGCCTTTCAGGTTATGTCGATATAGGACTCGTTTTACTGTGGATATAGATACTTTTGTACCTGTTTCGTCCAGCATCTTCACAAGGTCCTTTGCTGTTGTTCTGGGATTAATTTGCACTTTTCGCACCAAAGTACATTCATCTCTAGCAGACAGAGCGCGTCTCCTTCCTGAGCGGTATGACGGCTGCATGGTCCCATGGTGTTTATCTTCTTATGGCTAGGCCTTGACAACATTCCGCTGAAAAGGCAGCGTGCAAAATCCCAAACATTTTTTTTTAAATATGTAACTTTCATACATTCACAAGTGCAATACACCAAATTAAAGCATAACTTCTTGTTAGTCTACCCATCGTGTCTGATTTCAAAAAGACTTTACAGCGAAAGCACACCATATGATTATGTTAGGTCAGAGCCTAGTCACAAAAACACACACAGCCATTTTCCAGCCAAAAAGCAGAAATAGAGATAAAATGAATCACTAACCTCTGATGATCTTCATCAGATGACACTCATAGGACTTCATGTTACACAATACATATATGTTTTGTTCGATAAAGTTCATATTTATATCCAAAAATCTCAGTTTACATTGGTGCTTTATGGTCAGTAATGTTGTGCATCGAAAACATCCGGCGAATTTTCAGAGAGCCACATCAATTTACAGAAATACTCATCATAAACTTTGATAAAAGATACAAGTATTATGCACAAAATTATAGATATACTTCTCCTTAATGCAACCGCTGTGTCAGATTTCAAAAAAGCTTTACGGAAAAAGCAAACCATGCAATAATCTGAGTACGGCGCTCAGACAAAAACAAGCAATGCAGATACCCGCCATATTGTGAAGTCAACAGAAGTCAGAAATAGCGTTATAAATATTCACTTACCTTTGATGATCTTCATCAGAATGCACTCCCAGGAATCCCAGTTCCACAATAAATGTTTGATTTGTTCGATAAAGTCCATAATTTATGTCCAAATACCTCCTTTTTTTACCGCGTTCAGTTCACAATCCAAACCTACGAGGCGCGGGCAAGTCCAGGTGAAAGTTCAGATGAAAAGTTCAAAAAGTTATATTACAGTTCGTAGAAACATGTCAAACGATGTATAGAATCAATCTTTAGGATGTTTTTAACATAAATCTTCAATAATGTTCCAGCCGGAGAATTCCTTTGTCATTAGAATTGCAATGGAACGCAGGTCGCTCTCACGTGAGCGCACGTGACCAGCTCATGCCACTCTGGCAGACCCCTGACTCAATCAGCTCTCCTTTCCCCCTCCTTCACAGTAGAAGCACCAAACAAGGTTCTAAAGACTGTTGACATCTTATGGAAGCCTTAAGAAGTGCAATATGACCCCATAGACACTGTTTATTCGATAGGTAATGAGTTGAAAAACTACAAACCTCAGATTTCCCACTTCCTGGTTGTATTTTTCTCCGGTTTTCGCCTGCCATCTGAGTTCTGTTATACTCACAGACATCATTCAAACAGTTTTAGAAACTTCAGAGTGTTTTCTATCCAATTCTACTCATAATATGCATATATTAGCTTCTGGGCCAGAGTAGCAGGAAGTTTACTCTGGGCACGCTTTTCATCCGAACGTGAAAATGCTGCCCCCTATCCCAAACAGGATTTATACTTGCGTACTATTGTTTGTACAGATGAACGTGGTACCTTCAGGCGTTTGGAAATTGCTCCCAAGGATGAACCAGGCTTGTGGAGGTCCACAATTGTTTTTCTGAGGTCTTGGCTGATTTCTTTTGATTTTCCCATCATGTTAAGCAATGAGGCACACATCCACAGGTACACCACCAATTGACTCAAATTATGTCAATTAGCCTATCAAAAGCTTCTAAAGCCATGATATTATTTTCTGGAATTTTCCAAGCTGTTTGAAGGCACAGTCAACTTAGTGTATGTAAACTTCTGACCCACTGGAATTGTGATACAGTGAATTATAAGTGAAATAATCTGTCTGTAAACAATTGTTGGAAAAATTACTTGTGTCATGCACAAAGTAGATGTCCTAATCGACTTGCCAAAACTATAGTTTGTTAACAAGAAATTTGTGGAGTGGTTGAAAATCGAGTTTTAATGACTCCAACCTAAGTGTATGTAAACTTCCGATTTCAACTGTAGATATTCCATAAAAAAATCTGTCGTTTCCAGCTACAATAGTCATTTACAACATTAACAATGTCTACACTGTATTTCTGATCAATTTGATGTTTTTTTTCTTTTAAAAACAAGGACATTTCTAAGTGACCCCAAACTTTTGAACGGTAGTGTGTATACATTTTATATGATTCCTTGTCTCTTTCTTTCTCCGTCTGTCAGTCACACAGAGATGGCTGGTCATATAGAGGCTATAGCGACCAAGGCTTTCATGGCCTCCAACCAGACCTACTCTCTCCTGATGGACCTACTGGAGGACAAGTCTATTGAGGAATACATCAGCAACCTCACGGAGCAGTGAGTAACTAGGCATCACACACACGGGCTGGGAATTGCCAGGGACTTCACACTTTCATCACAATACTTAGGTGCCGATATATGTATTGCGATTCTCACAATTCTGTATGTGTTGTTACGAAACCAATAACCAGCCTACTGATTTTGCTGCACTCGTTATGTCTAGGGGTCTTGGGTCTAGTTAACTGGTCTGTAACATGATTTAAGATGTGCATCGATGTGAGAAATCAGCGTATGCGCCTAGGTGTTGAATGTACATGTGCCTAGGGAGTCAACAACCTTACCTTGGTCCAAGGCCTTTCTTGACCTCTTGGTCGGCCAGTCCAAGTGGATCGTTATGTGTTCAGACGGTGACGAAAATAAATGTACACAAATGGAAACTACAAACAGTTGTCGTGGAAATTACCACTAAGGACCCCAAAGTCAAGCTTAAATTAATTTAAGTTTATTCATGCCGGTGGAGAGATTACAGACAAACAGCACTTCATGTGGAGTTTAGTCAGAAGCTCTGATGAGGTTTTTTACCCCATCAGTATATTTATACCATCGCTACAGGTTACACGAAGATAGCCAAGTGCATCCTTTCTCAGCAAAGCGTTTGCTCCCAGTGACCGGCTGCAGAGGAGGAGAACACCTGGCAACCACAGTCTGGGCATTCAGCCAATATTTCCACCCGCTGACCTTGTGAGAACAAACCTCAGACACCGTGTCTGTCTACAACAGACACATTTCTAGTATGCAACAGGTCAAACGTATGATAATTGTGAGACACTGAAAAAGCAGAAAGAGACATAGTAAAACTCTACTACACTACCACTCCTTTTGTCACTTATTCATGATAGTTAACAATATTTTACACATGTCTATCAAAAGGGAGGTATCTATACTAAAATTAGAAACTCAAATGGAAAGTGAACACCCAGGAAACCAGTGTGCCTCAAACCTTATCCCGTTACCCTTACTGGTAAATACTTTAACAAGGCACAGTACCACTCATTCCATTATCCTTACTGGTAAATACTTTAACAAGGCACAGTACCACTCATTCCATTACCCTTACTGGTAAATACTTTAACAAGGCACAGTACCACTCATTCCATTAACGGCATCTCATGAAAAAACAGCTGATCATCACAGTCATTGCGTGGGGGGGGGGGGGGGGGGGGGGGGGGTATTAAACATCACAACTGCAGTCAGACGAGAAGCTAAAGATGAACAGATTACTTTACAACAGGCGAGCATCATAATAATATCAACCATAATATCGACGGGACAGTAATGGAGAGGGTAGTACGTTTTAAGTTCCTCGGCGTACACATCACGGACAAACTGAATTGGTTCACCCACACAGACAGCGTTGTGAAGAAGGCGCAGTAGCGCCTCTTCAACCTCAGGAGGCTGAAGAAATTTGGCTTGTCACCAAAAGCACTCACAAACTTCTACAGATGCACAATCGATAGCATCCTGTCGGGCTCTATCACCGCCTGGTACGGCAACTGCTCCACCCACAACCGTAAGGCTCTCCAGAGGGTAGTGAGGTCTGCACAACGCATCACTGGGGGCAAACTACCTGCCCTCCAGGACACCTACACCACCCGGTGTCACAGGAAGGCCATAAAGATCACCAAGGACAACAACCACCCGAGCCACTGCCTGTTCACCCCGCTATCATCCAGAAGGCGAGGTCAGTACAGGTGCATCAAAGCAGGGACCCGAGAGACTGAAAAACAGCTTCTATCTCAAGGCCATCAGACTGTTAAACAGCCACCACTAACATTGAGTGGCTGCTGCCAACATACTGTCTCAACTCCAGCCCACTTTAATAATGGAAATTTATGGGAATTTATCAGAAATGTATCACTAGCCACATTAAACAATGCCACTTAATATAATGTACATGTATATACTGTACTCTATCATCTACTGCATCTTGCCATCTTTATGTAATACATGTATCACTAGCCATTTTAAACTATGCCACTTTTTTGTTTACATACCCTACATTACTCATCTCATATGTATATACTGTACTCGATACCATCTACTGCATCTTGCCTATGCCGTTCTGTACCATCACTTATTCACTTCATTATAGATTTTATAAATTATGGGGTACTGTGTGTAGATTGAAGAGGGAAAAAAATATTTAATTAAATTTAGAATAAGGATGTAATGTAACAAAATGTGGAAATAGTGAAGGGGTCTGAATACTTTCCGTATGTACTGTATGTATATTTTCTACTGCTCTAGGGATATAATTATTGTTTGGATAACCCTATTTACTATTATGTATTGATTGTATTAGTATTTTTAAAAATTACGCTCAATGTAATGTGCACTGCAGAGAACACCGGAAGAAGAGTTATCACAGTAAATGATTGTCATTTTTGTTTGTGTCAACTAATCCCATAAGGGGAGAATTGACACGAAAATAAAATGTAATTCATTCATTCTCAGACACACCTACACAGTACACGGCGCAGATACACACTCTTTATCTCTTCCCCTCTCTCTCTCTTTCTCTCTCGCTTTCTTGCAGCACCATCCCTCCAACACTGTCTCTCTTTAAAGGCTCCACATAAGGTGCGAAAAAAGCCTGTTAACCTGCACAGAGCAGAGGATAAAAACAGCCCTAAGAGATGTTCATTGCGCCTTGAAGCAATATCTGAACACAGTACCTAATTTCCAACAATTTTGTTGCTCCTCTGTCATGCTATATATTTTTTCCCAAACAGGGCCTAGAAGTGGTTTAGTTAGCTGTAGCGGTGCCCCACAACAAAATGTCATAAATCTGCCTCTTTTTAGCAGTTCTTTAAGGCACACTGGTTGAGAAAGTAAGACATTTAGTCACAGGGGAACAGCTCTATTCCTTCCTCTTTAAGCCTATTGCTTTCATGGAGTAGCAGCATGGAGGGAGCAGCATCGCTTAGCATGAGATTGCTCTGAGGATTATCCCAAACGCTCAACGAAAAAATGCAAATCCCTCTGGTGGCCACGCCTCGGTGGGAGTGGGTGGGAGGCAAAGAAACTTGAAATTGATTTCCTTCATACCAGCACTAGTCTGCTTGGTTCTGGGGAATTCTGTTATTCTTTCAGAGCAATTTGGTGGGTGGGTGGGTAGGTAGGTAGAAATCAGGGAGTGTGTGTGTGTGTATACATGTGTCCATTGATAAATATGAGGGACACTCAAGAATCAAAACACTGAACGATCTAACCTCTTTCTCTCCCTCTTCACCCTCCCCTTTCTTTCTCTCTCGCTCTCTATTTTTCTTTCTCTCTTTCTCTCTCTCCCTCCACCCTCTCTCTCTCTCTCCCTTTCTATCTCTCTTTCAGAATGGCAGACATGCAGCAGATGAAGGAGAATTTGACGGCCCAGGTGAATGAGACTCTAGCCAATCAGCTGTCTCTGGAGGAGGAGTCTGCTGAGATTATGGTTGCCTTTGTTAACCTCACATCCTCCATATTGGAGCTGTCCAAAAATATGCCCAACCCCATATCAGGAACCAACCAATCAGACCCCAGCCTCAGATCGGGTGCCAACCAAACAGAGGTCAGTGGCTACGAGGGTCTGGGGTAACAAAAATTCATTGTACTCTCAAGTTGACTGACCGAAGGAATGGATGGATGGATGGAATGATGGATGAATGGATCACTGCTGTGCGTCCCTTCCCTCAGGGTGTTGAGCTGAGCAACAGGACATCTGAGCTGGCGTTCCATGTCCAGTCTAAAGAAGAACTGGCCAGTAAGATCAGAGAGGAGATGGAGCCTCGAATACAGACCGCCCACAACAACATTGCTGCCGTACAGGACATGCACAAGGTAAAGGGTTTTTTATCTTCACACTACAGTAGATCATGACGTCAGAATTGCCTTTATTTATTTATTTACATGTAACCGATATTTGATCTGGTGAAATGGTGCTAACAACAATAAACAGAATACACTGTACCAATAGACAAAATAATTGACACATAATCCACATGCAGTGTCAGTCTGTAAACTACAGATATTGGGGGCTGCATCATTCGTGTTTTCTCATGTTAAGCCTGACAATTCACAAAGCTATACAAGGTGCCGCAATGCTGACATTTAGACTGCTGGCTGGCGGCAATAATGTAATTACTTGTTCAGTAATACAAGTTGGAAAATCAAACAATGCGGATTGTATAATACATTTTCGATGCAACTGCATACTAATAAGCTACCAATAGATTTTTCTAGAATATACAACTGTCCTGTATAGCCTACATGAACCTGCACGACATGAGCCACCCTTGCGCTATCTCCCAGCTTGGATGGGAAGTTGTGGTGCCTAAACCCATCCTATTAATGCCAAATAATACAGTCAGTCCACCCTCAAAACACTAGCTTACTAGGGATCGTTTGATTATGCAGTGTAGCCTACTATCTATAGCTCGTATTTAGCTGCTATTTATACACTTTTTATAAAGAATTACACATCAAATAGCCTAACAATTCTCCTGAAGTATTCCTTCCTCTCTCTGTGTCTGTCTCTTTTTCTCTTTATGTCTCTTATAAAAAAGTTTCTATGTGTCTGTGCTTGTCTGTAGTAGCTCCAGTATGCGATTGCGTCACCTTGTATTTTTGTGCTCAAATATTTTCACCACGGCCTGTAGGCCTAGGTTGCGGGCCCGACTGTTTTCTATACAACCAGACCGTCTTTCCTTAGACATTGTGCATTATATGTCCATTGGGCTGCACACAATTAAAGCTTAGACTTGCATGGCAACATAAACTGTACAAGAGATATGGGATTGTTTATATTGCCACCACACAACGCCGGTTCACCAGTATGAACGAAATCGCAATCCACTTTTTTTTTGCCTTCAAGAACTGTTAAAGACGATAGTCTGTCCGCATCTGCCAATTTATTGGCTGTCCAGCATCCAGATGACCTGTCCCCAGAGCTTCCTGTACAGTTAATCTCTTTTCATAACCTGTTGAGGCTCATTTTAAGATGTTGCAGAACTGCTGTTCACCACTTCCTTCTGCCCAGTTTCCCTAATGTTGCTATGGTAATCAAGCTGTTTTTAACCATCCCTGTAACTGTCGCTTCTGCAGAGAGATCGTTTTCTAAACTAAAACTAGTAAAGAACTACCTAAGAACAAAGCATTAGGCTCTGTCTGATTGCGCTGGCGCCGTCATAGCGTTGAACACAGCAATTCCCCTTTCTTTGAATCAGTTCAATAATGTATTTTTCAAAGCCTGAGGCACTTTGATCAGTCACATTCTTGAAGCCCAAAAAACAGGGGTTACTGTGTGACATCGATGACAGGCACATGAGCCCCCAGAGCTCGTTGCCCCTCCCCCCTGCCTTGCGGGGGCTATGGGGGTGTCTGGTACACCAGTGAGTACCCCCAACAGTGCACATGTTTGTTGTAGCCCTGGACAAACACACCTGATTCAGCTCATAGAGAGCTTGATGATTAGTTGACAAGTTGAATCAGGTGTGTTTGTCTGGGCTTAATACAAATTGTAGGCTACTGTTGGGGTACTCGAGGACTGGAGTTCGGAAAAACACTGCAGTAGATGGTAGATGCTTCTGGTCAGGTTGTTGTGCAGTCTAATGTCACTCATGTCCCTGAGGTTCTGTGAGGTTCACTCGCCCTTCTCTCTCCATCCCTGGTGCCTCTGCAGCTGACAGTTCAAGCCCAGGGGTCAAAGGTCATTGCCCTGTCATCGGTGGTGACAGGGAAGGAAGTGGAGTCAAAGGCCGTTACCCTGCGGAGAGAACTGGAAGGTGACATTTACAACATTTTGTATTTGTTTCCATTGCTGTTGTTTTACATTTCCGACAGTTTGCTTAGTCCTCGCATCCCCATCACTGCAATAGCAGCCCACAGAGTTATTCCAATCAAATCGAGAGAGAAAAAATAATACTGATAAAAACAACAATAACCCAAATGTAACCATTATGAATGTGTCTCACCCTGTTACGCTCCACTTGTCATGTTGTGTGGGGAGTAAGAGCATCTGCGATTGTGGTCTCAAATGCACTTTCAGTTTCACAGCCTTCAATTCATTATAATAATATGTTCACTGTTTATAAAAGATAATACAAACCAGGTGCCACTTCGGATTAGTTGTTGGAAATGTCATCAGGGGAATCTGAGTAAAATGGAATATAGTGGAATGGAACTAGAAGTAATATTTTCTCACTAACGGTGTTACTAGTACAAAGATTGTGTGAAATAAAATCAAATAGAATAGTCTTACACGACCCATTGTCAGTTATTATCACTTCTGTAACCATGTCGCTGGCCAACCTGCCTTGCCGCTCTCCATCCCTCAGACATGCAGAGAGAGTGGCCTCAAAGGCAGGCCCAGACGAACGCTGCTCTGAAGAGGGAGAGGCTGCTGAGGGAGAAGGTTCTGGAAGACGTCAGTAAGAAGGTGAACCAGACCAAGCGAGTCCTTAGGCCTGCCTTGGAGAGCGCTACCCTCTCCAACGCTACCGCACAACAGGCAAAACACACCGCAAACGCCCTGTCTAAAGTAAGTATGGTGTGTGTGGGGGGGGGGGGGGCATAGATGTGTGTGTGTTGTGCGTGTGTGCATGCGTGAGCTATGTTTCCAACTCCCCCTGTGGGTTGAGCAATGAAATTCCATTCACATAACACACCTCACCCCTCGGAAACCATGTTAATTTGTCTCTTTCCTTTATTCTTCGTATTCCTCTGTCTGTGTTTTTCTCTGAGCCCAGGAAGCCAAGGCCACCCTAACCCAGGGCAAGCACACAAGGACATTGTCTGCCCAGCTCAGCTCATCTGTAGACATAACCCTGCAGCAGCTGGCTGAGCAGGAGAACCACACTGTTCACGCACAAACCCAGCTAAACGCAGAGGTATAACCAAAACACAGCCACTGATCAACCACACTACCCAGACACAAGCACAACTCAATGTAGAGGTATAACCAAAACACATGACTCAGAAATTAGGGAGAGAGATTTTTTAAATCGAGGAGAATGGTCAAACTAGTTAAGGATACTATAGTTGTCATGTTTCACATTGTGTCCATACGGCAGAGGCTGGTGCTCTCACATAAGTTGAATTTTAACTTTTAGATTTTTATCCTTTTAATTCAGATTTTTATGATTAACCACGTGACAATGATTTTGAGAAACTAAAACGTTGTTATTGAAATGAAACTGGTCCATTTAAAATACGCATTTGAAAATCATAACTGGCATGCAGATCAGTAGAAATGGTAGGATAAATTGTAAGCTTCAAGCCCCAAACTTGAAACTCATGCGCCCCCTATGGTCTTTACTATAACACCCTTAAAAAAATGTGGAGGTACCGTGAAAAAAACCTGCCCCCCTTCTATAGAAATCAAATGGCCATCCAACTGATTAGTCCTGTCGCCGTACCTGCCCGCCTCTGTTTTGGTAAAAAGCTGAGGGATGGGCCTGGAGAAATGCAACCACTCTCAAATTCCTAGACTGAGCTATGGATGCAAGGACTGACCATCCATGATATCAACATGATCGTTTTAACCATGTTTTGAAGCTATACAGTGTTTGATTACATTTTCGTTGTTCACAAATATTGGGTGATTTTTTTATATATATATATTTTGGGGTCTGATGAGTACGACAATTGATCTCGGCTCATGAGGCATTTAAAAGTTATATTCTTTAAGAATCAATGGGTATACAGTATATCAAACAAGTCCAGAAACAGATGTATAAACTAAGGATTCTAGCTTTAAGGTCTTGGTGAACAGTTACTTAGTAGAATCAGATGTGCTAAAGGAGGGTTGGACTGAAAACTTACAGGATGGTAGATCTCCAGGAAGAGGGTTGGAAAGCCCTGATCTATGCACGTGATGTCACTGTATATTTCTCCCTCTGTGATCACCAGCCTGTAGTGTCTCTGGCCAGTGTAAAGGTGAACATCCAGACAGCTAAGCTTCAGCTTGAGGCCTACTCCCTCACACTCACCCAGCTCGTCAGTAAAATAGGTAAGTTCAAACCTGCTGACGTTTACTTTGTCTGTCCCAAAAGGAATCCTACTCCCAATATAGTGCACTACTTTTGGGCCCATCGGGTCAAAAGAAGAACAATAGCATGCCATTTGGGATGCACGGACATTTCATGCAGTAACATTTCATGCAGTAACATTTCATGCAGTAACAAATGCAACACGTCAGATCAGCCAGAAACATCTACACTTACATGTTACTGCCCTCGCCACTGATCAGACTTGACTTCCATCCAGTCAGTCGTATGTCAGGAAGAGAAGTCAGAATGGTCCTTAGTAAATTGGTCCAAATGGATTTCTCAGACACAGAAGGATTATCCTAACCTCAACCCAAAACTCTAGGAGTGAGATAATTAAGCAATAACACACGAGGGGGTGTGCCTGGATACAGCCCTTAGCCATGTTATTTTGGCCATATATCACAAACCTCAGAGATGCCTTATTGCTATTATAAATTGGTTACCAACGTAATTAAAGCAGTAAAAATAACTGTTTTGTCATACCTGTGGCATACGGTCTGATATACCATGGCTGTCAGCCAATCAGCATTCAGGGCTCGAACCACCCAGTTTATAAATTCATACATACACTGGTATAATTAATCAAAATTAAACCCCCCAAAATATTGCTATAGTTTTATTGATTTAAATGCAGAAATTAGCTGTACAGGTATTGATTAAATGGTTTTCCACAGTTCCCGTCTGGCCCTGTCAATGAGTCACTAGGAGTCACTTGCAGCTGGCAGGGTGTGTGGCACGATCCTGATGGAGAAATGTTCCTCTATTAACCCCGTTATTGGGTGGGCACAACATGGTGGCACACAGACGTCACAAGACAAGAGCCCTGCTGATGGCAAAAGTTTAATACTACACTCTTAGAAAAAAGGGTTTCAAAAGGGTTCTTCAGCTGTCCCCATAGGAAAACCCTTTTTGGTTCCAAGTAGAACTATTTTGGGAACCATAAAGGGTTCTTCAAAGGGTTATCCTATGGGGACAGCCAAAGAACCCTTTTAGGTTCTAGATAGCAGCTTTTTTACTAAGAGTGTAGGCCTGCTCAATACTCCTAGCTTTAAAGTACCCTGTTCATCCCTCCTTCTGTGTCTCACGCTTTTTCAAAATAACTCCTGAAAGTACAATGTAGTACCTCAAATACTCTGTTGTTTTCTGTTGACAGATGGGAGTGTGGCGATGGAACGGTTTGAACGTATACTGAGTGAGACGGCGGTGCGGTTGAGTGTTCTGCGTGGCAGCGTGGAGAGCCCGGCCCTGAACGGGAAGATCCAGACCCTACGATCAGCCGCCCAGGACCAGAAGAGCCAGCTGACCCACCTTGAACAGGACCTTCAGGAGATCAGACAGGAGAGAGACAGTCTGAAGGACATTGCCCTGCACCTGCCCCAGACCTGCCCTCAGGCCTCGGGGATAGAGGGACACTAGGATCGGGGCACCAGGAGGACACTAGAGCCCTATTCCATGCATTCTACCGCCTTCCTGGTGTATACACACTCGTTCACACCACTTCAATGATTTAAAAGAGAGGTCCTACCATGTTTCTTAGACCAGAATAATTTTAATTGGGCATAGGAAGGTAAAGAGAGGACTAGTAGGGCCACAGATGGTGGATAGGACACTGGTGTTTGAATTATTTAGGGGAGATAATAACTGAGTCCCAAATTGCACCCTATTCAATATAGTGCACTACTTTTGACCAGGGCCCATAGGGCAAAAGTATTGCACTGTATAGGTATTAGGGTGCCGTTTGGGACACAGCCGTAGATGAGGAGTGTAGGTGGAATCATCCAGGTATCCTTCTTAGTTTGTTCTTCAGTACTGTGGTTGTGGTTGTGCATCCCCCTTTGCTGCAGTACAGTCACACAGTTCTACCACTTTGTCTCTGTACTTTTCAAACGTTCACCTATAGTATACTGACCTGGCTGATACCGTCAGTAGCACTAAATCAAATCAAATCGTATTGGTCATATACACATATTTAGCAGATATGCAGCCATAAGCAGTTTCCCATGCCATTGCCCCCTTTCAACTTCCACCATCATTATCACGTTCTTTCTTTTAATTCTACCCCTCACTCCTTTTTGGCTTTAACCGTCCTCTCTCCTGTTCTAGCCTCTTAATCCCCTCTCTCCATCGCTCCTTCTAAATCCATATCACCCCTGCCCTGTTTCCTTAGTGTTTATGTTCATTCTCATTTCATTTCCCCCTCCATATTTCCAA